>NC_134186.1:10312224-10619224 GCF_964188355.1 Buteo buteo
TGATTATGGCTGTACCTTTCCACCAGTTATCTGAAGGATACAGGCAGCTCCAGCATTTGACTTGTCAACAAAACTAAGGATTTTGTTTCTTTGGGTACATACAGTCCCATTTAGTACTTATACGTCCTTTACTTATTAATCATAAATGTACCCCTAACTCCTCGCATTCATCTGGGAAGCCTTATGCAGGAATGACTGCAAAAACAACCCGACAAAGTTCCAGGGTGTAGCGTGGCAGTTGCTGACATGACAATCTTAAGCTGCCCTCTGTTGCCTAGTTTCAATTTTCACTTCTCATACACCTGAAGAAGGTGGTTTCTCACAAGACTGTCCAACTCCCAGTGTAGGATGAACCACAAATACAAAGTAGTTTGTGGTTTATCGTAAGCCCTTGTATTAACTCACCATCCTTTTGCAATGAGGCCAGACTCAGCGAAAATGCCAGTTGACGCCAGATTTCCTTACAGATGAGAAACCTACCTACACATACCGTACAGAAGAGGAAGATAAAGTGATCCCTGAGAAAAAGTTGTGAAAACAGCAGTAGATTAGTGGCAAACCACCTCACTTGTATGGATTTGTGCACACGTATTGGCTTTGTGTGGCAAGGTTTTGGTAGCAGGGGGCTACAGGGGTGGCTTCTGTGAAAAGCTGCTGGAAGCTCCCCCCATGTCCAATGGAGCCAATGCCAGCCAGCTCCAAGGCAGACCCGCCGCTGGCCAAGGCCGAACCCATCAGAGATAGTGGTAGTGCCTCTGGGAGAATGTATTTAAGAAGGGAAAAAAAAAAAAGTTGCTGCCCAACAGAAACTGCAGCCAGAGAGAGGAGTGAGAACATGTGAGAGAAACAACCCCGCAGACCCCCAGGTCAGTGCAGAAGGAGGGGGAGGAGGTGCTCCAGGTGCTGGAGCAGAGATTCCCCTGCAGCCCGTGGTGGGGAAGACCCTGGTGAGGCAGGCTGTCCCCCTGCAGCCCAGGGAGGTCCACGGTGGAGCAGATCTCCACCTGCAGCCCATGGAGGACCCCACGCCAGAGCAGGTGGGTGCCCGAAGGAGGCTGTGACCCCGTGGGAAGTCCATGCTGGAGCAGGCTCCTGGCAGGACCTGCGGCCCCATGGAGAGAGGAGCCCACGCTGGAGCAGGTTTTCTGGCAGGACTTGTGACCCTGTGGGGGACCCACGCTGGTGCAGTCTGTGCCTGAAGGACTGCACACCGTGGAAGGGACCCACGCTGGAGCAGTTCATGAAGAACTGCAGCCCGTGGGAAGGACCCAGATTGGAGAAGTTTGTGGAGGACTCTCTCCTGTGGGAGGGACCCCACGCTGGAGCAGGGAAAGAGTGTGAGGAGTCCTGCCCCTGAGGAGGAAGGAGGAGCAGAGACAATGTGTGATGAACTGACCACAAGCCCCATTCCCTGTCCCCCCACACTGCTGGCAGGGAGGAGGGAAAGAAGACTGGGAGTAAAGTTAAGCCCAGGAAGAAGGGAGGGGTGGGGAGTAGGTGTTTTAAGGTTTGGTTTTATTTCTCATTATCCTACTCTGATTGGATTGGCAATAAATTAAATTAATTCTCCAATTCGAGTCTGGTTTTCCTGTGACGGTAATTGGTTGAGTGATCTTTCCCTGTCCTCATCTCAACCCACGAGCCCTTTTGTTATATTTTCTCTCCCCTGCCCAGCTGGGGGGGTGGGGGGGTGTGAGTGATAGAGCGGCTTTGGTGGGCACCTGGCATCCAGCCAGAGTCAACCCACCACAGCACACAAGAGAAGTGCACCTCACTTCTCTCTTCCCCTTATTCCAGGGATCCAACTGGCACAGCAGATCTTCAGTCATCACTACAATGAATACAGGGCCCAAACTGCACAACATCAGTACTATTCGTGCACAGGGATAGCAAATAGCACATGTGAAATGGTGGGGAGTATTGAAGAGGGAGGGAGGAGCCATATAGAGGTACAAGTATTTTCAAGAGCACTAGAAGTGACACATCCAGCCTGCTCCCTTATTACTTCCTAACCTGGTCACCTAACAGCATTGAGAGTCCCCGGTTTCACCTGGATTCTTTTACTTGCTGGCACAAAAATGATTATCAATATCAACAATCAAAAATATCCTGATTTTGTTTACCAGAGCATAGCAAGAGAGAATTCCTGTTTCAACTCAAGCAGATTTACATGCCTTGCTGTCTAGATACATTAAATAGGCATCACATATCAAATGAAAGTTAACTTACCAGGCAAGACAACTGAGAAGATAACAATTAAAAAGGATTGAAAAATTAATTACTTTTCAGAAGTGCAATGGAGTAAGTTAGGCCATCATACTGGTTCAATATTTGGCTTGGCACCTAAGAACAGCTGTATTTTTCTTTTTGGCTCTATGTCTGGCCTGTCATTTCTTGCCACAAAATATTTAAGCTCAAACATATGTTCAGCTACAGATCTTGCGAAAAATACCTTGGGAAAATGTGAACTGAAACAAAAGGCTGTGTTTCTTTTTCAGAACTAAAAACTCAACATAAATCACCACTGTATCCATTTAAGCATTTAAGTCAAATTAATATTTACCCATGAGCAGGATCCAAAGCTATTGCCCTGGGCTGATCAAGGTCTTGCCAGAAGAGGACTTTTCTAGATGTTCCATTGAGATTAGCTACTTCTATCCTATTGGTTTCTGAATCCGTCCAGTAAAGTTTTTTCCCAATCCAATCACATGCCAGGCCATCCGGGGAAACCAGACCAGAAATGATGACATTCTGCACCACATTCCCAGTTTGGTTAATGTAAGTTTGCTTGATGGCTTCTTCACTCACATCTGTCCAGAAAACGATGCCTTGCGAATACTGGAAGTCAACCGCAGCAGCATCCTCTAAACCACTGACCACCACAGTGGACTCCAGCTTTGTGCCTCCAGCATCCACAAGTCGAACATCCCGCCGGTTGGCAAAAAGCAGAAAGGGAGATGCTACAGAAGAAAAAAATGAAAACATGTTAGTATTACTGGCATTTACAGATGTTAAAGCACTGAGTATGAATATGGCAGAGGAGGATTTCTTTTCCAAGATCAGCAGGGCAGGCAGCACAGCAGAAGGAACACAGAAGTTTCACATGAGAGAAAAATGCACACTACCCAAAAACCTCTTCCTTCCACACATCAGACAAAGGAGTAAAAGACAGAGGGAAAAGCAGGCCCAATTCTGTATCTACAGGATATGGATAGCGTCTTCAACATAGTTAAGAGTTCAAACTGCGGCCCTTCAACAATACCTTCTGTCAATCCATAAACCCAGGTTTAGAACAAATTAAGTCTTCACGGTTTAAAAGCTTGGTTCACCCAGCTTAAGTAGTAACAACACACAGAAGGCAAGTTCTGATGCCTTTTAGTAGCAGGCTGGAAGCTAACAGCACTAGACACAACACCCTGAAATGCTCCTACCAAGTGCCCTCCTAGATGGCAAAGACTGTGACAGAGGTTCAGAACTACTATCTTCTCCCCTACACCACAACAGGAGAGAAATTTAAGGAAGAGTTTGAAGGAAGATGATGACATGGGTTGTGGAAGTTTGTGGGGACTGCTGTTAGCTGGAAGAGGCAGCCAGAGAAAAAGGACAAAGGTTCTTGCTGTTTGAAGCTGTAAGTGGGTGGTGGAAGCTGAAGTCCTAGTACTGAATGACAGGGAACAGGCTTTAAAAGGGAAGCTAACTTATGATTGCTGCAAAAGGGATGGGAAGCTTAAAGACATGTCCAAGTGACAGTCGTAGAGATATTCCAGCAGTACCTGCACAAATTCTACATCTCTTCTGTGCGAGGTTCAGCTGGACCATGACAGAACCTCAGCAGATGACGCTGGCATTCACAGACAGAAAAGAAGGAGGTGTGGAGAGAGACTCATCAGAGGCAAGGAAATGAACCTCGTTGAGTTGGATCTGACAGCAAGACATACAAAAGCAGCAGTAACACTAGCAGAGATTTCAGCACAGACAAGATGACTTTTCTGTCATACCAGATCTCATCCGCCATTATACAAAGAGAGAGAAATCTGTGCTTGCAATTGAGGCTGTCCCTCCACACACTGAGAGGGAGAGAAAGGTATGAAGGTCTGAGTCCTACAACTCCTCCCTCCGCTTACCCAGGCAGAATATTACAAAACTCTGGCAGAAGAAGACTGTAAAGATCCTCTGAAGGACCCACTATGGTGGGAGAGGGCATGATTCAAACAAACAGAGACAAAGGCATGATTCGGCCCAACTGCTTCTTCCGGAAGAGGACATTAACTAGACATACTGCAGAACATTCCTTCCCAACCATACCAGCTAGACTGATGGCCAAGTAAACCACTTCATTTCTCTCCTAAAAGCGCAGGCTTGCTTCTTTATCCAGCAGTTAACAAGAAAAATGGTTACCTGCAGATATGGCTGAGAAGGCAGCAGCCAAGTACAAAGATGCCATCATACCAGCCCCAACTGTGAACGCCACTGGCAGCTGAGGAGGATGCCAGTATTTCAGAAAAAGCCACTAGATGCTGGAAGTAATGGAGCTCCCTCAGCCTCTCCTCCAATTGCCAAAGTCTGGTAGGGATCTTATGTCATCAAACAAAAAGCTACTTTCATTTGCCCCTACTGTTTGTCACCTTGAACCCCACTAGCCTTCTCACTCCTCACCCCAATTCTAACTCAAGCGGCATCTGCTGGAGTTCTACACCAGGCAACTGCTGACCCCGAGCTTCAAACCCAACCCTTTCACTTGATGCTGCTGCTTCCCACATGCACCCATCAGAGGTCCAAACACTGGCCACTCAATGCCAGGAACAACACACAGAACAGAGCAGAAACAACAGGTATGTTATTTCATCTTCTAGAGGTTCAAGCCTGTGATATAAATACCTTTAGTTTCAAATTCAGCTTACTGCATATAATATATGAGAGTTAGCTCTTGATATTTTCTTTCAGATTCAATTCCTCCTGCACTTTTAAAAAACGACAGTTTATAGGAGGTCTGAGCCGCAGGTCTGCTATGGCGGCAGCCCTGCCACGTGCTGTTGCCTTTTTTGTGAACTCTGGCTCCAGCTACATGCTCACTGGAGAGTGTGTGCCACTGCATAGGCCAAAGCAAGGTACGTCTCTGACAACAGCTGGTGTCTTTATGTGCAGGCCAAGGACCTCAGTTAGAATCTACAACTCAGCTTCAGATGAGCTTAAAAACATGCATACAAATTCAGCCTTTTTATTATTATTCTGCATGGTCTTTTTTTCCCCCAAGTCAGGAAAGAGATGGCTTTATTTTTCTTTTTGGGGGAAGTCTATGCTGATGAAAGTAATAAGGAAAATTTAAATCAGCTGGTCATTTTAGTGAGGATCTTGGACAGCAAGGACACCGACAATTGTTATCACAAATGTTTCACTGAAAATGTAATATCTCTGTTTTCTACAATATTTAACTCAAGAACATTTATACAGCTTGAGAATTACTTCTTAAGAAATGAAGTCTCAGTATCACTCTTATGTCATCTCCTAACTTGCCAAGTCCTCCTCTCCGTCATCTTTAAAAACACTAGGAATAGTATCATGAAAGCCCGACAGGTTAGTTATTGAAAACAGAAGAAAAAATGTCTAGAATGCAAAGTACTTGTTTTCTTCTCTGCAACTCATTCGTTTCCCGTAACCATGTCTATTTTAAGTGGCACTGTACCAAAGCATTTGAACACTTGGAAAGTTTGATGTTAGCCAGCTCTGTTTAAGTCACAAGTTCTCTGGGGCAGAGAACTTCTCGAGTTATGCACATTGCCTCACAAAACCAGCCCCATATCAAGCCAAAGATCAAAGCTGAAAAAAGTCTATGTCCAAATTTTAAAAAAATGTTGTCCCAAAACTGTGTTTTGAAGAACATGAATAGACAGATTTTCATCTAGACACTTCCACGCTGAAGCCATTATTAATGCTACTACAAAGGAAAAAGGAACCTGAAATATCAAGTCCGATCAACAGCAGAGGAACTCAACAGCTTCTTAACTAAAGATCAGACATGAACAATGTCTAATCCAATCAGTATCAATATTATCCCAGCTCCCCATCACTTTCAAGAGATTTCTTCCCCACTGATGCACACAGTAGGGCAACAGCACACAGATAACACATTAACCACTGTGTTGTGTGTCACTTCTGTGCTTCAGAGTCGTCCTGATTGATGTGTAGCCACATTGTGTTGGCTACGAACACCCAGCAGGGAAATCACATTGCCCTGCTTGCAATTGCATTAGAATTTACATCAGTGTATAAACACAGTAAAACTGATTGATTATTGAAAATGGCCGGTTTGTCCCCTTTAAGAACAAATGAGTATTCAATTTCCTTTGGAAAAAATAGAAGAGAGAAAGCAGAGACTTTGACAACCATATTCACTTCTCTGCTCCTCCCCACCAGCCTATTTTATTCAGTCCAAATTTGATAAAAAATGCTTGCAGAGCCCTTTTAAAGCATTACTGGTATGGGAAAAAAACAAACAAACAAACAAAAAACAGTGATCAGAACAAGTAACTGGAATGCTGCTGGAAGCATTTGCCTGGAATGCTGCTGAAGAAACACAGGCTCTCCCACCTTTAAAAATAATACCAAAGTCAGAAGAGCGATTAAATGCTCTGTTTCCATGGCCTTGTATTTATCATATCAGCTCAGAATGTGATGGCTCACTAGCAGGCAAAGCTGGCTCTGGTAACTTTGCAGTTTCAACTAAATACAACATCCAAGATGCCCCAAGAAAAGCTTACAGAACTTTTCAAATTTCCAACTTTCCCTGTTAGTAAGCAGTAAATTTGAAAGAGGCAACCAAGCAAGCAGATGCCTTTCTAGAAGGATAGATGCATAGCATTTCATTTCATAGAATTACTAAACTCAAAAGTTTAGCAATTCAAAAGACACATTCAGAGCCTATCTGATTATAACCAACAGGTTTTTTTAAGGCATTATAATGAGAAACAAAGAAAGCTCAAAAAGCAATAAAACAAATGGCATTGACCAAAAACTTGATTTGCTGCACCATCAACGAACCATCCTAGAGATTCAAGATCATCCCACCGATACAGTGTGCAAGTTTATTTTGAATCACACATGTATGTAGAATCCAAGGTTCATTTCCAAAAACGTGCAGACCAATCTCCTTTCAAATCATGCTGTCTTCTCAATCCTGAACTGGACTTGAAGGTCCAAAGAACACTCTTATCCTTGGTGCATTTAATTCTTTACTGTACAACTCTTGACGAGGCAAACCAAAGGGCCAGTTAACAGCAGTTTCTGAGGAGAGGGATGGAGGAGACCCAAAAAACTAGCAACAACTATGATTACTATTGACCATCAGATGAGCTTATCTGTTACACAACAAGAGGCAATATCCTTTGCTTGAGAAAATATGGTTAGAAAGTTAGGAGACTCTCAAAGAACACTTAGTGTTATGCTCTATTTTGATCAGCAATGCTCCTGACAACTGCAAATTGCTTGAAAAGGGAAACACCAGCTTCTATTTTGAAAAGAATAAACAGTAACAGGATGAATGATGAATGTGGAGGACAAACTGTTTGTATCCAGTCTATTACCACCCAATTGAAAGGACAACATTTTAATGTAGTTACAAATAAAAAAAAAAAACAATACTGTATTCTTTTTCAGTAAAATTAGAACAGTTCATATTTTTCCATAATAGGCAATATTTAAAACCTCTGTACATACCTGGAGTCCACAATCCTTTGACAAAGCAAAAAAAGAACCTGAAATTCCACAAATTATCAAATGAACTCTGAACAGATAACAGCCTAAACTGTAGAAAGTTACAGACTTCTTGCAGCAATTCTACAATCTCATTTGGATCATGAAGCAGTTGATCAACAATCCTTCATTCTAGAAAGACATATTATTTCTGTTAAAAAACCCACCAATTTTCCAGTGGTTTTCCGCTAAGTGGAAAACACACCCTTGACTTGATAATGGAGCTATCTACACAGAGGCTTAGTGTACAACAGTGTGGAAACAGAGCTTCTCATCAGTTTATTAACTGGAGAAAAGGAAACCCTCCTCATCCAGCTAGTTAGGAATCAGGCATAGGTTCAATTTCCAGCTTTGCTCTTGATCTCCTGAATGCTCTTGAGGAAATCTGTTCCTTGTCTATGTTTAATTACTGAATTTTAATTGTTTTACCTGCATTGGGAAAGCTGTCTTGTGCAGACATAATATAAGACTGGAGGATTTGTACACTTTATGTATAATTAATTTGGTGGACCACTATAAACAGTATCAGTTTTAGTACATATACCATAGTTCCCTTACCACCACCTCTTATCACATATATAAGCAATAAAACCCCCCATTTTTTTAAAAGCACTGAGGCTTCAACTCCTCTGCACTTCACCATACAAAAAAAGGCAGTAATAATCTTTCTTTTTCTCTGCCTTCCATCCATCCCTGTTAAAAACATAAACTCTATGAAGTATGGCAAGTCTACTGCCATCTGCCCAGCTGTAACTACCTTCCAACAGAACAGGCCAGTGTGTTGCTTCTGAATTCAGCCATTAACTTTCTTTTTTTGTTGTAATTGTACCAATCCCACATACAGCACTTAAATTTTAGTAAGTGCTTCAGGGGCACCCATTAGCCCCAGGAAACTGACATGAGACAAACCACTAACAATTGCACTATATGATCTTTGCTATTAGTTTCAGTAGTAGTTCCAAAAACCAGTCTGACAGGGCTCAACTCATTTACGTATTAAGACTAAGATGATCATGAATTACAATCAACAGAGCATTTGTCATCAGTTGCTGGTTAGCTGCAAAGCTGCAACAGTTCTAAGACAAGCTGAGCAAGAGAGTTTTAAAAAGTTATATTTATACTACTGCTTCATACTTGCTGACATTCCTACATTTTGTCTCCTTCCCCTTAAAGCCAAAATAGAAAGCCATGAGAATACTGGGGCACATGCATGATTCCTACTCTTGAAAGCACCAGAAGTGCAGAACACACACAAATCCTATGTATAGCACAGGAAAAAAGCCTTATTTAACAATTCTTAAACCAATTAACTAGGCTAAAGGTCATGGAAAGGTTTAGCTGTGCTTTTAAGAAAAGTGAATGAAGATCTTGGGAGCCTGGTACACAACATAAAATGAAGATCTCGTTTTAACAAGCATACAAGCTAAAATAGCCATCCAAAATTACAGTATGCGCAACAACTTATATTTTAAATATTATTTCAATTCTTAACAAGACAAATGCATAGGGGACCTCTGTGGTTAAGCCATCTGTACTGCTGGACAGAAAGAATAGCACACAATTCTTGCAGCAGTCAGTGTCCCAAACCACAAAAACTTTCATTACCAAGGAACAAAAACAACCCCCCCCACCCCTGCCACAGGCGCACCAGATGGTAAAAAAACAAACGTGTCAAAACTTTTGCACCCAAGGGTGTAGAGTCTTATGGAAACCCTAAGACGGGATATGGAGTAAGCATGCATCAGCTTTCTATGCTTAAAAATAGCTGTTATGCTGAAACAAAACCATGTAGGTAGGGTCCTAGCAGCCATAAATTAATCAGACAAACCAGTTCTACAGCACAAAGTGCTCCTATCCAGCTCTAACTCTTTTAGAGCATAAGGAGGCTTAGACCTTTGATGTGTAGCATGAGGTTCCTTCCAAACATTTAGGGAAGGAAGTTATTCCATGCGCTGTTGCCCTTTTGGGTGTTATCCCCATTTTTCATGGCTTAGCTCAAGGGGAGAGAGACAGCAGCTGGTGGCAGCAGGAAGCTCATGTGCCAGGACACACATACACAACTGGAGCCATAAACACACATGAAAGAAGGTAGAAAGGAGAGAGATTCAGGCATGGAAGAGAAAGGAAGGTAATTAAGAGTTTAGCCAAACCTGTCTCCTAAAAACATGCACAACTAAAAAACGCAGTCTGACACCTTGCTAGGCAAGAAGGGAATATGGCAGGTACAAATCCCACAGATAAAGACTAAAATAAACTTATGTGTAATGCAACTGTTATGTATTTAGAAGGAAAAAAAAAAGTTTCTTCCTCAAATACTCTAAGCTCTGCATTCTGGACCCCGGTCCTTTTTACTGGCAACTGTTGCTGCTGCAGACATTCTGAAATCACCAACTTGAAAAGACAGATTAAATGTTGATCTTCCTGTACTAACTGCACATACTCAACCCAAGTTTAAACTTGCCAGGTACAGTCCTCCAAAGAATAGAGGGCTATTGCTTTCATCCTCAAAACACATTATTGTAGATAAGGTGAATTCCCAGTGTAATTACTAAATTACGGAATATCCTTGCTGCTGTAGGTGGTAGCAGTCTGTAGACTGCAGGACGAAAAAGATTGGGGCTCCTCGGTTTCACTCCCACTTAGACCCCCTTAGTGAACTTGAGCAGGGGCTTCAGCCCAATGATTTATAAACATTATTCCACCTGCTACAAACATACCCTTCCTTCTGACATTAATTATCTCAAAGGACTGTCATGAAGCCTACTCATGCTTGAGCAAGGCGCTTGAAGATCTTCCAGCAGAAGGCTCCATGATACACTCAGCTTTTCATTCCTGACACAGCTTAGACTTCTCCTCTCTGTGAATCAGGGAGTGTGTGCGGGTCAGTGAGCTGTGAAGGAATGGCTAGTCAGTGATGGCTAGTTTACAGTACTACTGTAAGAGGAAAATACACTCCTTCCCCAAATTCCATCCCATTTCTCTAACCCTGCAGCTCAAGCCATTTGATAATTTCCCTCTCCAAACCATGAACCAAAGTTTTCTGGTTATCAGGTAAGGAGGATTCATTTCCCTTTTATCTGATTTTAGGTAGAATCAAGGTCTGAAATCCAGGGGGAGACAGGAGTGTCATTTTAAACCACTGAGAATATCCCATATTTATACACATTGTGCGCAGCAGATGTCAGGGAATTTTTGTAAATTTTACGCTTTGCCAGCCTATATTTTAAATTGTTTATAGGGTCACACCAGGCATAAACCAGTGCAAAGTAATCCAATCCACACTACTATCCCATATTATGAAATATATTTGGTGCCAGTTTTATTCATGTGTCCTAAGTATTGTCTTGAGTATCACTGCTGAATACTAGAAGACAGGCAGGATCTCAGTGATCTATTTGCCATCAGGCTATAGTAAAAGGGAGGCTGTTCATCCATCACTGTACCTACAAGAAGTGACATGGCTTTAGCCACAAATATGTTGGGGGGGGGGGGGGGGGGAGTATGTAAATAAATTATGTAAGTTTAAAGGACATCTGGTTTTGCAGCTGCAAGCCGGAAAGGGTCCACAGAACAGTATTTAAAAAAAAAGAAAAAAGTTTTAAGTGGGTTTAGAAAACATACAAAGTTTGTTCTTCTCTTCTAGGAGAGAAGCTGAGAAGACAGCGAGATAAAAAAAAAGAGTAAAACAACAGTCCAACCAGTAAATGGTTTTATGAGACGCTGACGATCATTTATTCTTAGCCACTAGAGAAAGGACACACTAAAGAAATTAGATCAGGTTAGGCTTTGGGTTTTTCATTGATGGGGAAGAGAATGTAGAAATGATGCAGCGAGAAACATGCTCTGAAGATACTGGAGCACAGTACAGAAGCTGCAGAATTGCTTGCAAAAGGTGATTTTTAACAGCAGTTGGATAGCCATTCCTCGGGTATGGCTTTTTCACAATTAATTCCTGCCTCAGCAAAGGAGTTTCATGTGTGTGTCTTGAAATTGAAGACAAAAAAAAAAAGCTCAGTGGACTGAACTCCCCATACCATTTCACTAAAAATGTTGATTACGAGGGCGTGGGGCTGCTTGTGTTTATGCTTGGTTTTACACAAAACAGTTTTAAAAACTCTCCTTGTAACATAATACTCACATCACTGTTTCTGTTGCCCTCCTGAAGCAGATTAATTTAGTAGCTTTATCAAACAGTAACATTAAAATGTTGTTAGATAACCTGCTAGCTACCTTTTATTTCATTTTTTTAAGTAAACAAGCAGTAAGTTTTTTGAAGATGTTGTTACATTTTCTGGATAGTGTAGGGTTCCCCCTCCCCCCCCCCCATAATGACAGGGTTTTAGGAAGACAAGAGATTTACTTCAGACTGTTGGTTTTGTTTGGCAGCCTACAATTTTTAAATAATAATGTTATCAGTAACAACAAAATATAGCGCTGATTATATACCATTTCATCGCCATTGACCTGAACTAGTTCATTTCCCTTGGTCAAGAGATGCCAAAGGATTCCTCTGAAGAGCATGCTCTGAAGAAGTCCAGCAAAAGTGCTTTATACTAATTATGAAACTTAGGATTTGTTCAGATTGTCTGGGATGGCAATAGAATGTTTTAAAACTCTCCAACAGCACACTCCGAACTTATTCATTATTGTTTTGTCCAGTTTCTAGTTATATTACCTACTTCAAGTAAAAATCTTCACATACCAAAAAAGCCAAGTGATTGGATTCAGTGTGCTTCATTTAGTGGACTTCCATCTCTGCAGAGGCTGGCAGAAAACGATGTGTGTTAGAGATCACTTTTCTATGGACACATTATTTTAAAGGAGGGTTCCTCAAACTTTTCAGACTTTTCCCACAGACCACCCATTAAGCATGCCCCATGAACTCCCCTCCTGGTGCACAAGGCAATGGCTCTATCAGACTGTCCTTAATACCCCTGTAGCAAATACTGAAATTGGTTACATGGAACAGCATATTTCACCTTCTTTTAACACAGTTTAGCAGCTGGAAAGGAGGACAGCCAAGTCCATGCAAGCAGCCAACACTACATGGACCACCAAGAAGCATACAGAACATATTTAGAGATCTGCTGAAAAACTAAACAAAACCCAGAATATCAGCTGTGATTTGGGGACACTTACATCAAGTTGCTGAGATACTCATTAGATAAGACTCGCAAGCACTTTAACCATTTTATTTAGAGGAGAAAACAGATTCACCAGAGCATAAAGGAATTTTCATCTGGTCTGTTTTGTTAGAGGAAATTTCTAAATATTATTGCAAAACTGGCTCTTGGCAATCTCTCACTGTGCAATGCACAACTGATGTTCAGCCAAACAGTTGTGAGGATTGCAGTCTCGTGCAATTCTGACTAGCTAATGCTAAAAAGATAGTATCTCTGCAGTCTGAACCCCTATCTCTTCCTGACCTCAGGTTCTCACCGGACCATTTTACAGAGGTTAAAACATAGATGGGATTTTCCCAAAAGCAGAAGTATACTGTTGATATAACTTGCTTATTCTTCTGAGGGTTCTTCTGCAATTTGCTTCTCAAGAACCACTATGCACACGATAGCTTAAATGCAAATTTACTGTCTATTAGGGATTAGGGCGTTTTGGCTCCAGACAGACACCAACAACAAGCTTTGAAAACTACCACTTTGAAAATGGCTGTTGAACTGAGCACTGTCCAATCTTAAAAGCCAACTTTTGAGTTTGGTGCTGGTTGGATCTTAGAACCTACACTGAACTCCAAGGGAGGTTAAACTGACTACTTCCATCAGACTTCAGTGATGATGACCAAAGCTCCCAAGGTCCACTGAAAATCCCAGTCTAAACGTAGACAGTAAGCCCCACAAGGAAGGTGAAAACTTTCCCGCTCTTTAAGAACAACTAGGCAGCAGTACCTCAGAGGTCTGCGCTGGGATGTTTGAGTCCGACACTGTATCCAAACAGAGGAATTGGATAGCAGAGGGATCACATACACACAGGCGATCTACTGACCCGCACCACAGGCAGCCTCCAAACTTCCTCCATGTTAAATTAAGAATGGTGTGATACAAGGAAGGCAACAAGCAAACTTGTCCAGATCCATCACAGACCACTGCACTAGACGCTCACCTCCTCCAGCTATACAAAGCTATGGTCTTTACGCTGCCATCTGTAAGAGTGAAATAAGCTATAAGCACTTATATTTTGTAACCCTGGGTCAAAAAAACAAACTGTACAGGCAATCTTTAATGACCAATTACTTGCACTGAGGGAAGAGGAGTATTGCTTTACAGCGTCTCTCATGTAAAAGCCCATAGTGACCCTACCTCAGCTAGAAGCTCAGTTCAGAAGTCTTCAAGGACCATGTTCTTAGGCAAGTCACTAAGCAAGTCACTGAGAAGGTATCATCATAAAAATACAGTTGCTTATGGCAGGCACATTCATGCCAAGGGGAGGTCCATGGCCCTTTTATAAGAATACACTGGCAACACTACTGGAGCACTAGTCAAAGCGTTTGCTAAATAAAAACTCTGACTTGTGTTACCCATAGCTGTTCAGATACGAAAGAACAAAGACTTTACCTCTCTCCTCAGCCTGTTATGTGTCTTGGCTGGTTAACCGAAACACAAATTTGTTTATTGCAAACATGCTGTCTGAGCAGGCATCGACCTATTCTGATGTGGAACTTAAGAAATGAATGGCTTCAACTTGATATGAGCAGTGATGTTCACATGCATGCTGCTAGCAAAGTCCACCCCATTACCCTCTCTTTGCAAAGTGGTGGATTATGCATTAATTCCTTATTGGACTGTGTTTCTATGTTGGACCCAGAAAGCTGAGTTAGGAATGGGTGCTCATGGTGTGGTGGTACTGGGAAGGAACTTGGCCAATGAGGATTTGATTTCCACTCTACCAGACCACCCTGTTCAAATATCACTTCTCTTTGAATCGATTCTGTAATACTGAATACTTTCATCGTCTTATCAGTGAGAAGGTTTCATATTTTGATTAAGGATTCTTTAAAGTACAAACTTGTATTTTGTGTAATACCATAGGACACTAGTTTCATTTCCATAACAGTGTTTACCATATTCAAACCACAATGGAGCTATCTGTCAGCTGACTCATGATGGTTTTCTGTGTGAGAATTAATATGGCACTCTGCTTGTACCCACAAAAATTGGAAACAGCCCGCCCATTGAGATTTCTGGTATTTTCTGATTTTAGAATAAGCAGAAATGGCACTGAAGTAGTCTCTTACGTGGTATTGCCGTTGGGCTTTGCCAAAACGAGTAAGTGCAAAGGCAGTGCTTAAAAATAGGGATGAGGGATGTTGCAGGAAAAACCATACTTGGATGTTTCACCTTCTGTGATGCAGAGTACATAGCAATAATTTTGCTATTGTTACTTTAAACGCAGTAGGCATGGATTTTCCCCCATCCCCATGTTATGCTCAGTACAGTTTTAAAACTGCAGAGGAAAAATGAAGATTTGTCCTACTTCTGCATAAACTGGTTTAGAAGAATGCAAAGGGGTGACCTCCTTGAACATCTAAACATGACTCTTGTTGTGAATAACAGTTCAGGTCAATCCATGCATGGAAAAAAACCCTGCAGTGTCCTCTTTTTAGATTCTGAATGCCAACAGGAGCAAGGTTCTTCTCTGGGAGTTTTTTTGCAGTTTATTTTATTCTTCCTTGGTTTGGCAGATAGCTGTCTGGCCAATAATATAGTAGAGTATGCAGCGATGATGGTTCCAAACTTTTAATGGATAAAATAGAGGTTCTACATCATCTGGAAAATTTGGCTTGCAAATTTTCTCCAGGACTTGAACAAATACAGGCTTGACAAAGGTATGCTTGTTTCTGATCAGAATTGTTTCCACTTTCTAGTTCCAGTTCCAGATGTTATGTTAACTCCGAAAGACGCAAATCTTAAGAAAGGTGGAAAAAGACATTTTGCTTCTATGTCCACCAAACGTACAATATGTACCCTTGAAAATGTAGCATATTTCTAAAATGCAGAAAATGACTCAGAAATAGCATGCGCTGGATTCAGCTGCTGGCAAATGTTTTTCATTGGAACTAAAGTGTAGTCAAGTCAGAAGTGGAAGACTCAAACGTAGGTTCCACAGTCTGATGTGGTTTTCTTCCAACAGTTAAGAATCTTCCCAGATAAAACCACCTTGTTAAAGCGAACCTGCCACATGATACTGGGCTTTAGAGGGTGCGAAGTTGAGAGAAGTTTTTAGTGCCAAGTTGTGGACAGGACTTCTGATTTCTGTGCAAGTCTCCTGACTGTCTTCCAAAGATTTTGTTTTTGTGAGAGCTTGTTAGGAAGGAGAGCAAAAAGATGATGAGGTGAAATGGATTATATAAGATAATGAAATCCGTAATATTGTACTTGTATTTATGGTGCCGCTAATACTTAATTCGCCTCCTCTAACATAGCAAATAAATACAGTAATGTGCTCCAAGCTTTGTAAATCACTCCTTGCTGGAGATGATTCTGCTTTAGCCAAGAACATTGATTAAACTAAATTCATTTCTTATGGCTCCTTTTGCCTGTCTAAGGTCAGCATTTGTCCTGCAAGTTATCTGGAGCTTTGTCCTGTCAGAACTACACAAAGGAAGACTTTCTGCTCTCTCTTATTATTATTATTATATAAATCTAATTGGTTTTCAGTATTGTGATGGCAAAGACATGGCACTTCTGATAATTTAGCTTCTTCTCAAACATCTGTTCAAAAATAGTGGATTTGCTGGAAGAGAGAGCATGTTCAGGATTTCACTAACTTTTCTTCTTTTTTTTGTCAGAAGTCAGCCAAGGGTCAGGGGGGAAAAAAAAATCTGACTTGCTTTATTTTGGGGTTAAAATGATCATATTATATTACAAATTGAGTCAAGGTTCAACTCTTCCAAGGTCTGAAGGGAAGTGTTAATTAAAGAGGTGTTACAATGCCATTGAATACAGCTGTTCTGATAAATTGATTTCACGTGTCTTTGGTGATCAGTGTATGACTTTTATGGACATAACAGAGTAGGATCCTATGCTCTTTGGGGCATGCCTGTACTCTGCTGTTAATGCAAATTAATGCCAGCATTATCTTCAATGGTGTTGCAGTTTACATACTTGCAAAGCACGTGGTTAGATCAAACTGATCTGAGTAAGGTAGGTAAGTGAATATTGCTCATTAACTGATGATATTCCTGCTTTAGAGGGTAGTCCACATTCTATTATCATTTACCTGGCAGTCATCATCTGCAACTGTGACACATTTTCATCACTGGGTCCAAAAATTTTTGTTATGGTCTCCACCAGTAACTACATTTACTTCAACACTGAGTCCCAAGGACTCTTAGTACCAAACTAAGATTTGGTAGTATGTCACTGTTGGACAGAAGAGCTTGAGTGATGTTTTCCCCATGAAATTATTTTCCCTTTAAATTGGAAGTGCATGTGGCTCACTCATAATTCTGCTGTATTGCAAATTAGTGAAGATCATAAACTGCCCAAAATTGCTCCTTCCTTTATCTAAGTGTGCAAAGGGTCCCAACAGAGAGCAATAAAGTACAAATGCTAGCCTAGCTGAAGAAACATAAAATAATCGTCTGTGCTATTTGTCCCTCCAAAATATGGAATTTAAGGACATTTCCAAAATAAACAGTTGTCATTTCCAAACCTCCAGAATAAAAGAGACTCACCACATTTGGACCTGTGTTGGTAATATTCAAAAGAAAGTAGACTGTATCAGTCTCCTTGTATCTATTTTTATAGGCTGGTAGTTTGTGTGTGCAAAAAGGGAAATGTGTTTTGGAACTCAGCCCCAGAATGGCTCATTTTTTTTCTTGGAAAAGGTTTTGCATCTAGATAATTATTTAAAACTGAAGAAAATCTGAGAGAGTGGAAGTTTGGGGCCTTAAAAGATGAGTTACACAGGACTGTTTAACATTTTTGGGTCTGTTGTTTTTGCAGCTGCCTACTGCTCTGTACAATCTCATGGTTATTAATCGGTCACTCTCCCTAGTGTCTGTTGAATTCTGCTGTTTGCAGAATTGTGATATGTATGTTATTCTTGATTACATATTATACTATCAAGGTCCCAAAAATGAGACTAAAAACAATATTAAAGAAGTGGTGACACTCTGAGCTGAGGGAAGGTTGTAAAACTGCAAAAGGCTGAGCAGCTGGAAGGGTTCCTCAAGCTCCCAGGGCAGCGCATGGTGTAGTACATATTCCTCTGACAAACACCATATTCCAGGCCAAATCATAAACTCTGTACAAATCAAGCTCCAGCTATGCTGTGTTAGGAGGGATCTTGATTTAAATATGCCCTTTGTATTGGGCTGGGTCAGATGTGTTTTGTTCTGCCTGAAGCTGAGTCTGGTTGAATTTTTTAATTTTTTAATTGCCCTCCCCATTCCTGCCCATCCTCAGTTGCATGTTGCTCCCCATCCCCCAGTCTCCTACTACCTCACAGATGTTTTGGTGCCCTGAAATCTGCCAGCGTGACTGCACACATAGTTGCTTTCCTCGAGCCGATCTCGTCAAAAGGGTCTTGGTTTAAAAGGGTGCCAGGTTTAAAAAAGGCAAGTTGATTAAAAAAAAAAGTACTATGGCAATTTCTTTGTCCAGCTTGGCTGTAGCCAGAATATTGTCTGGTTGCAGACTTGCAGAGCACTGTCTATGTGCTGCTGTGTCTTGTACACGCAAAGCTCAGGGGAAGGAACTTTATAGGTGGGTTTGTGCTTAAAAAAAAATAAAAAAATACAGTGGCACACACAGGTGTTTGCTTTACTCATATGCTTTAAGCATAAACCCAGCCATCCACAAACTCACAAACTTAAGACTTCAAAATATTTTCATGTAGAGCTAGAGCAAATTATTAGTCATCTTTTATTTTTCAAGTTAGGCTTATTTACCTCTTGAAATTTTCATGTGAGTCTCAATAACATCCCACTGGCATAAGAAATTAACTGTCTGCAATGCATACACAAGAGAATCTGCCACAACATTGTCAAATACTTTCATATGGCTGAAACACAAAGTAGGAGAGGTACTAGAAACATACGCTGCACCTCAACTTCAGCAGCAGGTAGAAGCAAAAAAACATACTATTCTTTTCTTCCCAGTTCACTCTGAGACTTAATTCTTCAGTTTTCTTCTACCCATGGTTTCCCCACCTGTATAAACAGCCAAGCCTAATTATTCTTTTAACCCAGTAGATATCTGCCTTTCCCAAACAAGAAAGGACATGAAAGTCTAAAAAGCTTTCAGTTCATCATAAAAGAGGTCCAAAATCATAAGGAAGTCAATCTGTTCCCTACAAAGGAACTACCTGGAGAAAAAAAAAGAAACAGCACAAACTTTACACAACGTGAACTGTCATCATTCATATTATGGTAACACCTAGAAGCCAGAATTGAGATTTGCACCCGGAAAGACAAAACATGGACACATTGTGAAGGACTGTCCTACCTGAAGAACTTGCTGTCTAGATACACAAGGCAGAGAATGAAAGGAAGCCCACAGAAGACCAGGATTAAGGGTCTTGCCTATGAGCAAGACACGCAGTCCATGGCATAGCCAAGAACCCAACGTGCCAAGTAGAACCATAAACAGTGTTTCTTTCCAGAGTAAACTTACAACCTTTTTAGACCTTACAAACAAATTTTAATAGAGTAAAAAAAGGCATACATTTTACTATGGCAAATGGTTTAGGAACGATCTCAGCCACCCCAACTCCCCACCCCAACTCCCCTGTCCCTTTGGCACCCTAGACAAGGTGTACTGCAAGTAAGAAGCTGGACTCCTGATACACAACACATCTAGAGAAGTGTGACTAAATGTTTTTCCATCTTCTCTATGCTCTACTTTCAGCAAATTTAAGTGCCAAAAGAAATAACTCCACAGCTATGCAACAGTGCAAATGGTTCAAATACAGAAGAAAAAAGAAAGGGAAAAAAAAAAAAGACACAAATGCCACAGTGCCAGTTCAAAGAAAATCCTAGCTGCAACTTTTGGGAGTCAAAAGACACATAGATCATCACCAAAATCAGAGGGCCACAAATATAAGCAGCACCTTGCTGGAAATGTAGACAGAAAAACAGGAATGCAGACATTTTTCCCCACATATAAATTAAAATATATAAATTCTAAAACTGCTTGTAGCACACAGTCGACAAAACGCATTCACAGGGTGTTTGATTTATTTAATTTTGCCCAAAACCTACCCCTTATTTCTGCAGAAGGAAGGGTACAAGCCTATTAGCATTACACAAGGAAGCAGTATCATGGAGGGCAGAGCAAAGTGCATTTGTTTATACTAAAACAAAATTAACTCAAGCAATGTGTGGCCATCACTGATCTGATTATCCTGTTTTGTGCACTGTATCCCTTTCCTCCACCCTTCATTTGCACTATTTGGCTGTGTCTTCATTGCTAAAAGAAAGATGTAATTATTACATTGAGACAGCTATTGCACTGTAAAAATGCCAGCAGCGAAAAGGAAACTTTCACATCAAGTAAAAAGCCAGTGTCATTATTTCACTCCTCACCTGAGATTTCATCAGCTGCATGGAGTTGCACTGACTCTATCAGGACTTTTACTTCAAGATTGCAGTATCAGTGTAATAATTGCACCTGTTTCAGCAATGAAGACATGACCTGGGACTTTCAGAGCAGAAAGCCTTCTCCCTTTGTGTCTGGAAAACATCCAGGGCATTTCAGATGCAATGATATTCCAAACAACTATTCCAACCCTATGCTATAGTTGAGAAAAAGAAATTAATACTGTCATCCTTCAGGAGCCAGACTGGGAGTCTGACTAAGGCAGAATTCACTTAAAACATTCACCATTGCAATGCACTGCCTAGCATTTCACACACTCATAGATGGACTAAGTGTTAGTGCCACGTGTCCCCTCTCTGGTGAATGCCTTTTAAGCACAGTAAGCTTATTACAACCAGTTTTTACACCTCTTCTATTTCCAGTTGTTGCAGACTGGTTTGGAGTTTAAATGTGGATTCTGCCGTCCCTATCACACATATGCCTATTTTTTTACTAATTAAAAACACCACAAAATACAAATGTTAATACAAAAAGCTACAACCCACAGCCTAAAATCACATTTCCAATCCAGAAACATGACAAACATGGCACATTCAACATGCCAGACACTAGCACACTGCCAGCAATTAACAACTGCATTTTAACTTTTTATAAACAAGACTCTGCAGCAGATTGTTAATAAACATGAAATACATGCAAGAAATGACCACATGCATTTCAGTAACTCCCTCCAGGTATGAACAATAATGACTAAACACAGAAGCAGACATCTACCCTTTTAAAATACAACAGGGTCTTATGAACCCAATTTAACCCACATATTTACATGCAAAGCAGAAGGGCTGTTTTCCCTACATACTAAAGATGGAAGTCTTGCTTAAAAAAATTATATTATGCCGCAAATGTAAGCCTTATGTGAATAATTTAAAAAACAAAGATACCTTAAATTTCATTAGTGAATTGCAAGAAAATTGAACATGGTGCCTGCACCCACCTAGCCTTTGAAGCACTGTCTGAAAGAGAGAACTGAACAACCAGCATATTGTGAAACGAAATGAAAAACCTACCTTCTCTAAAAACTAGATGTAAACTAGACCACAAAAGCACTTGCTTGTTATGAAAAACAGCTTTCTCCTCAAAAACAAGTACCAACTTACCAAAAAAAAAAATCCAAACCCAAAAACGACAAACAAACCCACACCAAACAAGCATTAACCTGAAGCACAGTTGACAGAAGCCTTTCACTTCTGTACTAAACTTAGGCACCTCATACTGTAACTAAATACTTGCTCAGAGTTAGGGCAACCTTCATGTTCTACTTACAGAAAGCATTGTAACATTACAATAAAAGTAGTACAGAGTGGAAACGGATGAACTTAATAAAGGAGTTATCTAATGCAGAAATTAACTAAAGACAACGCAAATAAAAATGAAGATTTCTTTCTCCTTTAAAAAGGGGACCTAAAATCCAGAACTCCCGGCTCATGTCAGTCTTCTATTAATTACCATGCGCAATATGGGTCAACCTTGCTATCAACAGACCTCACTTGGGTGACAGAAAGTAATTCACTTTTGAGGACAATTCAAGTTTTGCCGTCTCCTTTGCTTTCACTAATACTTGCAATGTAGAGCAGCACTGTGCAATACACATTATCAACTCATCAGGAATGATATTCAAAACCACCAACTCATTTTATAAAAGTCACTGAGGAGACAATAACTAGAAGCCATTATCATCCATCCATTCACCACTTCTTCTCGATAATTGCACCATGAAGCTCTGAAGCGAGAAGATGCACTTGATTTCCTCTGTTATCAACATGTGAAAAACATCAACTTTCTTATGTTTTACTTGGAGGAAGTTAGGGCATCTAAAACCTTTCAGGAATGTGCTTTACTGATTACAGCATTATGTTGTTTCCTTTATAAAACCCTAGAAAGCAAAGTATGTTTATATATACATATATATATCAAGTGTGTGTGTGTGTATACATATATATACACACACACTTAATAAGGTAACAAGACTTGACATCAAATGACACCAAATATTTCTAAAGGCTGAAGCTTTCAAACTAAAAACTTCATCTCATGCAGTAATTGTCCAAGGACACCACAGAATAGCACAACATCAAAAGAGAAAACATCTATCTACTCCTGCAGAACAGTTAATCCATACAATTTACCCTCTATCACATCACACTATAAATGCGAACACATGTTGCATTTCTGTGTTGCTCAGAAGATTCTCCAAGATGCTATTCTTGTCACTAATGAGGTGCAGCACAATTAGACTCACAAAAATAACACACTGAGTTTAGATTTTATTTATATTAAAAAAAACACCAAAACAAAAAAGAACACAGAGAACAAAACATCATAGGCTGTATAACATCTGAATTGCATGGAAACATGGCATTATCCTTCCTTCAAAGCTGAACATGTTAGACCCATCAAATCCTTGATCTTGCATTATCACAGTTTTATTAGACTAGACAAAAAATTATTTAAATCATTTTTTACCCTATATCATAAAGCACAGCCTCTCTTTTTCTCCTCTCTTATGCAGGTGTTTATTAATAAACACGTTTGATGAGAGAGGAGGGAAAGAAGGAGGGAAAAGAGAAAAAAAAAAAAACAAAAAAAAACCAAAAAAAAACCTGAGCAAGGAAAAGACATCCCACAAAACAAAAGTAACTCAGGAGGTTACTTTCAGCCCAGTCCTCTAATCTAGTTTACTACATGGCCACACATTTTTTGCTGTCACTGAATGGGGCATGCTATGGAAGCTGGATGCTGCTTAAACTAAAACCACTGGACAAAATACTCCCTTTGAAACACACTCTATTCCTAACCTGCGCCAAGTGTTGCAAACGAATTCCTTTTTGTTCAGGCTTAAAGCAACATCGTTAGTTATGAAAAGGTTCCCAGTAGACTCTAGAACATTTAAAATTAATACATCTACTGAGTGGCATGACACTGTTGCAACCTCATTTACAGTGACCTGTGCCTAAATGTTGTTTAAATTGTTTAAAAAAAACTAAAACAAAACAAAACAAAAACAACCAAAAAAACCAACAACAACAACAAAAACAACTTCTCCAGGATTTAGGAAGCAACAAGAGAACCACTTTTGAGTTAAATTTAAGTATCAAATCAGCCTCCAGGGAAGAAAAAAAATTAATTAAAATCTAAACAGTAAGCTGCAGATAAACCAAATTTGGGGCTATTTGGGGTTTGCACGTAAACTTTTGTGTACTAGTCAAATAAAGACTTTTTTATTAGTGCCAATTTTACAACTGTATAAAAAAGATGTGCTTTGAGGTTGCTAATAGACAAGTTGCAGGAATTCTTGTTTTTTAACATGAATGTACAGCTGTCAGAACTAGAAAGTTTCATGCCATTTCAGACACTGGGAAGAATTCTGAAGTCATTACTGCTTTGCCGATGCATCGCTGAAGCCAGCGCAACAGGTGGAGTAGAAGTTGGAAGATCTGTAGTATCCAGTGAAAAGAGTCTGATTGTACATTGGGCACATGCTCAGCCAAACGTGGAGGAAAGACAGGCACAGAATGCTATCTGCTGTAGACTGATCTACTTGTTAGTGTTTTGGGATCATCTCCAAAAAAATTATCCTCTTAGGAATAAGCAATATATATGACAGGACTTTGAATAAATTACCATTCCATGTTTCAAAGCCTTTCTAAATAAACATAATAAACCACACTCACTTCTGGCCACATACACGATGTCACATGATGTGACAACTGACACCTTACACATCAATAACTCAAAAAAACCACACAAAAAAAAACCAAAACAAAAACAAAAAACAACCCACTTTTTTTTCTTTCCCATCTTACATTCCTGATGAAGGCCAAAGTTTTGAAATTGAACATGGATAGCTTAAAAGTTAAACTTTCATTGAAAGAAATGTTGCCAAGCACTAAGCAAACACAACTTACTCAAATACAGTAATCTGTTTCCAGTGTCCTGCTGCTGTTTAAATAGGAAAATAACCCTGCAAAGTCCATTCCTTTTTATAAACAGCCAACATTAGTTCAGACTTTATAATAACAAACTGGTGCTAAAGTTTCTTTTTGCAGTCCTAAGTGTGTGTGCATGATGCTTACCCATCTCCCACCGTGCTTGACTGCTCTATTCTTGCCTACAAACACATCAGTTTAAAAAAAAAGTTATCAAAACTCTAGTTCCTGGAGAAAACAGGGATGTTTTTGTAGAATTCAGTATATTCCTTCTGCCTCACAATAAAGTGGTGAACACATTATACAGGAGAAAGCGTTGCATGCAGCTGTAATTCAGAGCACAGCAGCTGACAAGTTATATTTTTATCCCTGCAACATCTCCACATGCCTGTTGATGCCCAAGCCTCCAGAAAAAACGCAAAGGCTTTTCATTAGCACTGGTACATAGTCTCTCAATTGCTATGAAGCTTTACTGAACCAATGATGAGTTCCTGTCAACACAGTGGTTTGCAACAGCAATGACAGTCACACGGCAGGGAAGACAGACCTGAAGTCATTTAGTTTCCAACACAGACCAAGATTTTATTTATTAAAAAATAAAAAAAAAATAATCAACAAAAAACCCCTGCTGCTAGAGTCTCAAAGTGAGCATAAAAAAGAATGTGTAAAGCAGCTTCCTCCCAATTAATGGCCAGGGAACTAAAGAGCTGGAGAATTTAGCAGTGATTAAAAAAGAACAGCAGAATTCACAAGTAAAAGAACAAATTCCTATCCCATACTAGTACACTGGTTTGAGTGTACCTGTCCTGCAGCGTGAGCTCCCAAGCAAATCATGACTTTTGCTGTCGTCCATTCAAACAAGTCCTCCCACCTTTCGCAGGCTCAGTGCCAACCAAGGGCCAAAAACGTGTCTGGAAGACGCTCTTGCCTCATGCCCTGAAATGTCCTCATAGGCTCCTGGCAATATGTTAAGAGAAGGAATACCTAAAAGAAGGCATCCTCTCTCAGAAACTAGCATTTGTGGACAAGAAGGTCCTAACAGGCTGTCAACAAGCATAGGGACAGGTGTGATGTTATAAACAACCACAATAATGAATCAGTTTATATCACGATGTTACCCGCAGATGCTCAGATTCAGTAACGTGAGCCTGTTACACAGTCCCAATCCCTACAGTATGAAATGAGCTCAAAGGCTAAGACTCAGAAAGGGCTGTAATAAAGTATTCCAGAACAGATCTTTGTGGGGAAACCATTCCAAAATACAAGCACCCTTGGGGAATTAATTGTGGAATAGCTGTTAGCTTTTGAATTCATATTCTATCTGAAACAAAGCAAGTTTTGTTACCCTACAAAAACCTTATAATCTGTACAAGGAAGGATACTAACAGGTCCCAAGAACATTCCTCAAAGTTGGGCACTGCAATACATCTCCTTTAAAAAGAAAAATTTCTTCTGTGTCCCTGCAACATTAACTCCACAGAATCCTAGGAATCAGAAAAGCACAAAAAAATCATGCCAGAATCTTTACCTGTATCTACCAAGTGCCTTCTGGATGGGCACAGTGGCTTTTACACATGCATTTTGCATATGTAAGCCCACCAGTGTCAAGGAGCAAGTAAAACATGGAGGACTGAGACAGCTGTATCAAGAACTCACAGTACTCCACATCCTCCCTCATTGCACACAGACTTCCTCAGGAAAAAAAAAAAAATAAACCAACACAAAAAACCAACTCAGAATAACCAGGCGAGAGGCCAATGCTTACAAAGATCCCATAGCCATTGTTCAGAGAAAACAAGTCACTTGCATCACTCCCCACATGCAATAAGCTTTGGGCTGGCTGAATTCTGCCTCTGAGGACCAGCGCCAGATGTGCTCTACCTCCAGATGCCAGGAGTTCCACACCCTGGGGATCAGCAACCCGAGTTATTTTCCATGAGCTGTAATTACTGTAGCAGGATGAAGAAGGGCTGGATGAGTGAAGGTGGTAATCCCGAAAGTAAATGAATCCTAGATCACTTAAATCTTTTGCAGATAACGATGAAAACCTTAATTTGGACCATGCAAGTTGAGAGACAATATGGAACACAGGTCACAAGCATAAAGTACTTCTACCTGCTCATCTTCTCTCCATTGTGCACTAGGCTGAATGCTAAGCAGCAATCCTCAAACAGAGGCTAAGTTGCAGCTTCTCCAGTTTTATCAATTCTGTCATGGGCAGACAATGTTAGTGGAGCCACACGCTAAGGGGAGCAGGCAGCCTCTTCAAACTGCCAGAAAAAGGAGGGTGGTTTGGGGTTGGTTGTTTTGTTTTGGGTTGGGCTTTTTTTCCTTCCATTCAATGATGCTGCCTCATCATCCTACTTACAGAAGTAACCCAACAAGTTTCCAAGAGCTCTCTTGACCACTGTTTTTAATTACCCACCTACAGACATTCCAGCCTTTAGCAATCTTGGTTCTTCAGACAGTGGCCAGGGGCGGGGAGGGGCCAAACACAACACAAAGCAAGCAGGTAAAAGAAAAAACAATACACAAGATCCCTGCCTAGAAGAACTTTCACGCTAAGAAATAGTACCAATACAGGAAAAGGATCCGACACGCAGAAATTGTAAAATAAGGACTGCAAAAGGTATGGAAAGTGGTTATCCAAGAGCAAAGACTTAGATGCTCAAAATTGATCAGGCATACAATTTTGATTAATAGAATGCACGTCACCCTACCTTTCCAGGGATACTTTACCTACCATTCTGTTAGTTTGTAGCTTTGTTTCTCTCTAATGAAACACCAATCATTGAGAGAGTAATACAATGGAGTCAAAGCAGATTTATTACTAGAAGGTTATTTAAAAGCATGTGTATAGGAAAAGATTACTCTGAGATGCCCCTTGTGTAAAACACTGCAAGATGCATTCAGGGAGACCATTTATGTATCACTGTCACCTTTTCTCAGGTGCAAAGTTGGGACTTCACAGACTGAAGAGCATGCTTCAGTAACAACACCAAATCCAGGTATACTGAATTCCAGTCCCATACCTAGTGACTGTGAAACTTTCCTCCATAAAATTATGTATCAAGATCTAACATCAGGAGTTGAAGTCTACATAAAAAGCAGGGGGTTTTTTTCAGAAACAGAAGGTTATTCAATAATACAACCATTAGAATGAAAGGAAAAAAACAGAGCAGGAGAAACTAGTTAACCAAGTATTTAAGCACATAAGAACATGCATACATATTATATATGCACTCACACATACGTGGAATACCACCCCCCAAACAAGAAAAAAAAAAATATCTTAAACCCTTCCACATGTACATACATCAGCATGAACTAGCCAGGACCTTGTAAGAGATTACTTCTGCCTAGAGCAGCACTTCTGCGAACTACAAGCAAATCTGCCTCTGCTCCAGGGAACTGAGTGGTCTGGTAACACATTTAAACTCCGAGTAACTACAAGTCACTAAGTAAAATCCAAGTATTTTCCAGTTCTCTGGCTCACGCAAAATGGTTTCACTTTCCATAAATGTCTTGAAGGCTCTTTAAAACACTGAAATTTGCAAACAGCAGAATGACTTCAGCACTAACAGGCATCTAACACAGGGATTTTTGTCCCAACCATCCAGGATTCCTTCAAGTAGAAGGATTACCACCCCCCAATCCTGACAAACACGTTTTCTGTTGCTTTGATAGAGGAAGGCAAGTTCAAAAGTAGCCAGGATAACTCCATGGCCAACTCTCTGCCCTTTAAAATTAAATTGAAAATCTTCCTAGCTGAGCATTTCATTTTTCAGTTGCAGTCAGATGCGATGGTAACAGTGAGTGGAATGACCACAGCCATGAAAACATTTCAGAGAGAAGATTAATCACAACCTATATCACATTTTTGGCCACAAACTGGCCGTGAACAGACAGCAATTCTTCTGAAAATAATAACCATCTGTAGAACTTGTCAAAGTTTATTAGGCAAATAAGATCTATCAGCAGACTTACTAAGTGTCAAGCACGCCATTCGAAGTTCAAATGGTATGGATTAGTTTTGGATGCAAGCTACAGCACTCACTTCACTTATTCGTCTGCAGCTCTTACAGAACACCTGCAGATAATGGTTTATTTACTGCAAGTATCATCCAATGCTTGCTTAGATTTTTGCTGGTGTGTATGCAATTTCTCCCAATTTTACCATTAACTACAATGTCCACAGAAACTAAGTTTTGAGTTCCAGGCAGGGTGGGTGTTGAAGAAAGATTAGATGAGATGAAAATCCAGGTTCATACAGGTTTTGGGGGTAGGTAAAAGGGACAGATGATTCAAATCCAATTTATTGAGGCTTCATTACAGTTTTGCCTGCACTAGCCACAGCCTACCTAACTCTCACTATGCAGCTTGCCTAAATAAGTCCAGATGTGTAAACTCTTTCTAACTCTACACTGTTTCTAGCACTTCAACACCTGCAAACTGGAGTTTTAGAATATTGGTAACAGTCAACTTTATCCAGACAGTAGAAAACATGGTGTTAAAACCCAGTCAGAGAAAAATTCTCCATAACTACAGATTTCTTTTACTCAGCTACTAACAATGCAGATAAGGTATACGTATAACCATTTATTTTTTTTTAAATCATCCACAGCTGGGCAGACCTTCTAAGTGGAAAATGCTAACACAGCTGTTTAATTTGCTTTCATATCATCTGTGAAAGACACATCTAGGTAAGTCACCAATAAAGATTTCTGAGGCTAAAACATTTTCCCCTTGGAAAGAAAAAAAATAAATGTTTAAACACATCATACTTCAAGCTGCCAACTCTCAAGAAGGAAATGCAATCAGAGAAAAATCTGAACAAAACCTATTTAATGTCAAAATTCATCCCTATAGGGCAGGCAACTCTATTCTGAGCTTCTCAGTTGTTCTAGAACTAGAAAATTTTCAATGACAAACGAAAACAAAATGTGACAGAGAAAATGGGAAACTTGGTGGCCATGAGTGACTGTCCTTAAACGGGACAGAATTCATAAGTAAGCCACAGTATATTTGAAATAACTAGTTATGTACATTAAACCCTCCAAAGCTCCTTTAAACTATATGCACAACATAAGTAATGATCGATATATATCTAACACTGGGTAATTTATGATTCAGTGGTCAAAGGGCACACCTTCTATAAAACAAAGGATTAGGTTTTTGTTTTTTAAATTCTGCTGCTTTGAGAAGTTCAAGAAACAGCATTCTGACTTTTGTATTAAGCTACAAGTGCTAAGAAGGAACACTAAGTATGCTATACAGATACCCCTGTAGTTACACATCAGAGAATAAATCTCATAACCTTTCATTCCTTCTCCTCCTTGAATTATTCACTGTCATCAGCAGAGACAGCTTGTTATCCAAGAGCTAAACTCTTGCTTTTTCTCTTCCTCCACAATAAAATGTAAAACAGATGCAAATATACTTCTATTTCACAATATATTTTTTGTGGCATCACCAAGACACTGGTCTAAGTGATTGAACTAAAAACAGTATTTGCAGACAGATATACAGCAGCAACATTTCCTAGGTTACTCCAAATGCTACAGTTTTGGGATTGTCCTTTCAAAGCAATCACTCTTTGACTCCAAAAACTTATTTTTCCATCTGCACAAAAACTTGTAGAAACTGTCCTTTACCAATTATTTGGAAATAATCCTTGAACAATAATAATAATAAAGACAAAATAAGGTCCTTCACATCACCTCAAATATCAAGTATGCACCACTTCTAAAACTAAAACTAGAGATATCTATCAGCTTAGAAGACTTTCTAATATTTGATGCACTGAGATTTCAACCCTCAACAGCCTCTTCAGACAAAGTCTGGTGAAATAGGAACACGGCACAGCTTATGTAGCAACCTAGAAATGATGGGCTGGCTGTCAGAAAAGGACATGACAAAGTGCCCAAGCACCCCACAAGGTGGGAGAAAGAGCAAAACCTGGTAACAACAAAGTAGCTGGCAGACCACAAACTCAATGTCACAGAAGGTACCCTTCAGTCTCACCTGAAGAGCCAGACATAGAGTATGTTATTTAGGAAATCTGAGAAACAAGAAAAAAAAATCCACACCACAAAGAAATAAAGCTTCAGGTGGCCCACGCCAGCTAATCCAGAAAGCTCCTAGAGATGTGTCATGGTGGGAAACCTGCAAAACACTTTCCTACACCATGCACAACCCAGCTCTTTACTCAGGAGCACCTACAATATGAAAACGGGGTACTTTTGACCACCACTGACATAGAGAGTTCACTGAAAAAAGCATTTCATCTCTTATAGCAAGGCCAAATGCAAATCTTTATTTAAGAATTATCTAGAGAAAAGAGAATGGCAGAAGCATGGCATAACAAAGAGCAGCTGTAGGTCAGGACGTCCTACAAGCTGGCTAATTTGAAGCAACATTAAGTCTTACAAAAGCATTTTGTTTTGATTGATCCACAAGATATATTGCCACTTAGGCATTCTGTGCTGTTTTTTTAATTCATATAAAGACAATTACACTGGGTAGGCTTAGGGGTATGTCGTCCTCTCAATTTATAAAGGTATAAAAAGAAGCAACTTCACCTTCTTGACAGCCATACTATATACACACTACATAGTATGAAGTTTTGCATTAAAAAAAAAAAAAAAGATTTAATTATATTTCTGGTCTTCTAAACACTTTTTTTGGTTGTTTTTTTTTTTCCTTCTAAAGTCCAGCTAGGACAGTTTTAATTTGGAAGAACAGAAAAGAACGTGCTCATGCAAAGTGAATGGAAAAAAAAAAGTACAAGGACTGGACAAACCATCCATGGATCTGGAATCCAAGTGAAACTGAAATTTCCACAGAAGGTATGCTTAAGTTATCAACAAGTATTTAAGTGCATTACTGCTGTTAGGCATAATCTGTGCCTAATTCAAAACCTGGAGTATATGGCTTAAACCATAACTACCTACAGTGTTCCATGAAAGTTCTCAAATGACATATCAATAACCCATAGATTGTAGCAGCACTGTACACTTTCATCACGTTTTCTCAGATCCTCCACTCTTTTTCCTTTTGATTTAATTAAAACCAGCACTGAACAGCAGAAAAGAAAAAGAACATCTACAAAATCACATTGTAGTAATACTATTTGATTCCCAAACCCAAAAGCCAAGAAATTCACTGAGCAGGTCCACTCAATCCACAGGTCCTCCTCATCCACCAAGAGGTTTTGAAACACGAAGCAGACAACACTTGCTCACACTCTCTGGCTTTTTTTGACTCTTAATTAAACACCACAGAAAGAAGAGGTCAAGCTTCTGTCTTCACTGACTGCCACCTCCTACCTCCAATCTAATTCTTGCAGGCTGAGGATCAAGAGTCCCCAGGGCTAATTTATCACCTTTACTAGCATGTGTAACAAGCCACTTCCAAAAAGAAGTATTAAAAAATGTTTAATGGATCACATTTAATGCAACAACATGGTAAAATTAAAGTCAATATACACTCAAGGCAACCTAAAGAAAGGGCAACAGAGAACCTCTAGAATCACAATATGTTGTCAAATCCCGAGCCAAATGAAGAGATGCCAAGGTAAGGAACTCAACCATTTATCTCCCTCTCAGACAAAACTCAAGCCAACAGGGGTCCTGCAAGAAGGACAGAACCCCAAATTAAGACCACTGCACTTTTACAGGACACCACGTTGCCCTTTAACAAGAATCCATGAGGAAAAACTGAAAATCAAGCCCTTTGTGTAACCACACCAAAGCCAGAAATATAACTTCCATCTTTCTGCTTTTCATAGTAGAGGGGAGACTTAGAACCCAACACACTTGCAACTTCATTTCTCCAGTTGCATCATTTTTCACCACAGCTCAGGAACAGCACACTTCATAGCTTTATTGAACAATTACCTGTTTTACCTCTGTAGTCTCAACAGGACAATCAGAGTTCAGAAACCTTAATTCTGCCTGCCACAAAGACAACTTTTATTACTGTTTAAAGGCAGTCAACTCAAACTGGGGAAGCTCAATTGCCATATGTATACAAGATAAATAATAGATGCTATGTTAGCAGAATATTCAGAATTAGCTAATACTCGCACAGCACTTCAGAAAGCCAAAGTGCCAAACAATATTCAACAATTATTATATTACTAAGCAGGGACATTTTTAAATACATATGCCAACATTTGAGGTTCTCAGACCATGACAATCGCACCAGGAACTTACTATTGCATCTGCTGTCAGTGCTGTTTATTGCAATAGCAGTAAACCCTCATACTGTGAAATGAAGACAATTCTGTAGCTGATTCACAGTTGAGAAATTCCTTCTCCCAGCAGACTGTCCCCATTAAGCTAATCTAACACAACACACTCACATAAAGTATTTACTGGTTTAAAAGCTGTTTCAGTTGCTTTAACCCTTTTATCATCCAGAGCAAACAAACTAATTTAAGTCAAGCATGTGTCAATTTACTGGCATCTTTGCCAAAGTCACCCATGGATTTAACATCAATACAAAATGACACCTTACATCTGCCTATGCTGGCAGGCTAAGTGTGAGTCAAGCAAGAGTAAAGGAAACAACAGCTAAATTAAAAATCCTGTTTATTACATGGACCCTCACCACCCTTACCAACCCATCATCCATTCTTTGTAGCTTCTCAGTAGAATTTTGTGGCTTAACAGATATTTTAAATCTTTAGTAAACAGAAACCACAAAGATGAAACGTTGGTGAGCTCCACATCCTGATTTTCCTGAGAGAAGGAATAGAAAGGATTGTTGGCCCACAAACTTCTAACAAACAGCCATAGCGAACAATACTTTGTGGGACATACTTCCCATTTTCTCTCTTCCTCTCATCACAACTGTTTAATCACCCAATATCTCAAGAACTGCTCAAAATATTCTTTGACTCTATCGTGAGACTTTCCCTGGCCTAACTGAACGGGGCTAGGAGTCTCCAGAAGTATTTTTCCCAGTTCAGAAGTCCTAGCTGTGGGCTGTCAGGAGATGGCACACCTTTGACTTCTTCAGAAAGTCCCAAGTGTCCAAACAGCACGTGGCTTTGGCCAGCCAGTGTCCCCAGCCAATATTATAATTATTTGCTCCTTCCCTAAGTGAACTTGCAGTGTTGTAGGACAAGTTCTGTTGGAAAGCAATATAGCAAAAAAGGAAAATAATCCACGTGTCTCATAATCTCTAAACAAAATGCTGACTCCATTGTGCATAGTAGAATTGCATCGCTGCTGGCCTGTGCTGTAAACTGTGGTGATACTTATTCTACCGTTGTTCTTCCCTCAAGACTCAGGTAGATATCTATATGAGTTCTTCAGAAAGGTCTTGAGCAGCAAGTAACAACTATTTCCTTCAAGTGTTCTCAGTGCTGTGGTTTTTTCAGCCGTATCAACTCCTGTGAGAAATTCTGAACTTACAAAAGCCAGACATTTTGAATGTTTAATAGCTCTTTGGTTAAAGATGTAAGGAAAAATTAAGAACATTTCTTAGAATGAAGAGAAATAAAGTTACCCACAATAGCTTCTTTCTAAACAAGGGATTTAAGCCTAGTTATTGTTCTCAACCTCAGGATGGCAGGTTGCTTTCATACAATACAGTATGTTCACAAAAAATACTGATCTAACATGGAACTAAACCTTGTCAATAAAGCTATTTCTGAGCATCACAAATAATGAAATTTCTTTTATTTCTGCTTTGACAAAAAGCGAGACAACTACTTTTAACTCTACATTGTTGGCTAAATTTTAACTAGAAGCAAAGTTACATTACACACTCTTTATAAGTCACGTGCATCTATATTCTAGGAGAGGTTTTGTAACCTTTAATTGTTGTTACACTGCCAGACCTTACCCTAACAATAAAGGATAACAAGTTCCCAAAAACAATCTCTGTGTTTGCTAAAAAGTTACCTTGGCTTGCGTTATTCAAGAAGCATGCAGGACTGAGAAAATTTACAGTTGGAACAAAACACATGGCCTATTTTACTAACGACTACATTATCAACAAGTAAAAAAAAAAAAATTCTTAAGATAAAAGTTAAAGTAGCTGAGATCAAAAAAGATTCCAAAATAGCAAGAGGCAATGGTGGAATTTACACTGGGCTATTGATAAAATACATTCACACCCTCCTAAAGTATTGACTTTGTGTATCATGCTGATTTATGTATTACAGACACATCTACAGTATGAGTAATTTTAAAGCATCTCAATGCTTTAAGATGATTTTAAAATTAAATTAATTTAATCTAAAATGAAATAGTAACAAATTAATTCACGCACTATACCTAAAAGACAGTTAAAGCCATTATCCTCTGTCTGGAGAGAAAAGATTCAGTGCTTTGAAAGTACCAACTTAAGCTTCAGAGTAAGTCTGGAGTTTCAGTATTTCCTCACTATTTCAAGAGGATTTATGACCATCATTTGTGACAGACCCTCACATCATGCTAGTAGTAGTTAGTAGGAAAATAGCCCCCTAAATCAATGACAGACTGACTGAAATGGCACTGAAATGCAGTTGAGGACTCCTAGATAGCACATTTCCCCATCATAAAATTAGCAAGTGTTCTTTCCTACTATGTTCTACATTTAAACATAGTGATAGGTAGCATTAGCTTTCAGTTATCTCAGGAAAAACAGTATTAATTAAATGTCATTTTAGGGTTGTGCTCAAATGCATTTTTTATTACACGCTGCATCCCTAGTTTCAAACTTCTGAAACAATTCTGTCACACTTCTCTGTTCACCTTTCTGTATCTTGTGTTTCTTATATCAGGCAAATAGTCCTTCTATTAAAGAAAACCAAGACACAGTCTCACAATTTTGGGAAATGTTCTAGTACACGACAACCAAGAGCTAACCAAGCTTTTATGAGTTTAAGTAAAAATAATTCTTGTTTGAGATAATGTCGTGGTTTAACCCCAGCCATCAACTAAGCACCACGCAGCCGCTCACTCACTCCCCCCCCACCCAGTGGGATGGGGGAGAGAATCGGGAAAAGAAGTAAAACTCCTGGGTTGAGATAAGAACGGTTTAATAGAACAGAAAAGAAGAAACTAATAATGATAATACTAATAAAATGACAACAGTAGTAATAAAAGGATTGAAATGTACAAATGATGCATAGTGCAATTGCTCACCACCTGCAGACCGACACCCAGCCAGTCCCCGAGCGGCGAATCCCTGCCCCCCCCCTCCCAGTTCCTAAACTAGATGGGACGTCACATGGTATGGAATACACTGTTGGCCAGTTTGGGTCAGGTGCCCTGGCTGGGCATGAGAAGCTGAAAAATCCTTGACTATAGTCTAAACACTACTGAGCAACAACTGAAAACATCAGTGTTATCAACATTCTTCACATACTGAACTCAAACCATAGCACTGTACCAGCTACTAGGAAGACAGTTAACTCTATCCCAGCTGAAACCAAGACATTCTTAAACAAGAACTTCAACAAGAATTATCTCAGCTACTTCCAGGCTTTAAGAGCCCCACATAAAACACCTGCTGTGTAGTATTAAACATTCAGAACTTACAATATCTGCAGACAAAAACATGCCATTGTCATAACCATCTTGTTCCCGAATACTTTACACAAGCAAGAGATTCCTCCTTTCAAGGAAGCCCAAAATGCAACGATCATCTTGTCTTACCTCAGTGAAAGGAGTCTCAAGTATGACCCACATCTGAAACAGGTTTATCATTATTTCAAGCCACATAAATAAAACCACCCCTGACACTACCACATATAGAGCAAGGACTTAGCTCCACAGCAAAATTATTTCACAGTCAAAGTATTCAGGATCTATTATAACATGCCAAACTTCACAGAAGCTTTAACACTGCAGAAGTTCCAGCACATTCCCCATCTTGCAGAGATGTATTTACATATTTGTAAGATAAGCATATCAGAATACTTTTAAGAGGTAAAAGTCCCTTAAAGTCAGGTGTTTGCTTACAGAGTGGGGGTTCTCAGGAATGGAACTAAAAACATGGAGAGCCTCTCATAGTGCATCCATGCTCCTGCTAAAAGGACAGATAAGCTGTCCTTAAAAGTACTGTCCAGATCAACCTAACAAAAGAATCACATACCTTCCTACTAAGTAGGCAGAACAAAAGCAACGTCATTAAGATTTATAACCAAGACTCTTTAGCTAATTACTGAAAAATGGTACCTTTGTAGAAGAGTTTTTCCATGCATGTTAAGGAAGGTGACTATTGATACAGAACATACACTATATTAAAAGAATCACTGTCCCTAAAATGAAGTGAATGAAAACCAAACTCCAAGTGTGAGTTCTTATTTTCCTAAGAGTTCCAAATGCAAAGTTACCCGTTTTAAAAAATACTTTCTATTAGAGTCTGTTAAGTAAATGTAAGGAAACCCTCAAGCAACACTATCAGCCTGTTCTCTCTTCATTTAACTCCTGTAAGTTGATTTTTTTTCCCCCTACAGCTCCATAGCTTCATTCAGTCAAGTAGAAACGTGAACGTCTTTACACAAGCGTAAGTGTTCAGAAAGGAAAAAGCCACACTTCAGGTTTTCTGAAACATTTTTATAAGATTGTGGCAATGTGTATGGAGAAGGTGCATCCTGAGATGCAAAGGGCATCTTTTTCATATAATCCCAATAGAATAATCAATACATAAGACACACCTACACAGAGCTCCAACTAAAGATACAGAACAATGATGCCAGCAGAAAATGGTCAGTTCTCTTGCTCTAAATGACAGTTCTAATAATTACAGATGGTTTGAAAAGGTGGGTGGCCTAACAAAAGAGGCCCTGCGGTGATGTTCTGACAGCCTTGGCCACACTGCCGAGTTTTCTAAACTACCTCGGAAATTGCAACAAGTAGGCTTCAGCTTGCTGAAGCATCAGGCTGAGGTATTCAGGCAGACCAGGCGCAGCAGCCACAAACCACAAGTCCCGCACATGCTGCCCCAACTCCCCATCTTCGGCGATACAAGGTCGGGGCCGAAGCAGCGCGCAGGGAGAAAGGCTGGGGACGCGCCCCGGCCCCCTCCCCACGGGTGCTGCAGGCAGAGCAGAGCCTCCGCTCATTTCTGCTTTTAAAGATTAGCGCATGCACTGCAAAACGGTGTTGCAGAAGGAAAGCAAAGGGCAGGCTCGGTGCCCGGGACAGAGCGCGGGTTAGCGGGAGGCCCAGCGCTCCGCCGGCGCGGGGCGACCGGGCTCCGGCTGCGCCCGCGGAGCTGCACCGGGGCCGCACCCCGGACCCCCGGGCCGGGCCGGGCCGGACCCCGCACCCCCGCCCGCCGCTTGCCTCCAGCCGGGCCGGCCGGTTCCTCCCGCCGCAGCGCCATCCCCCCCCTCCCCGGCCCTGTCGCCCGCCTACAGCCTTAAACGGAGCTGCGGGGGGGACACTCGCCCTCCCCCCACCCCCTCCCCAGCCCTGCCAAGAGTTGGATAAGCGACACCCGACACCCGCCTCTCCAAACCCCAGAGAAATCCCTGCCCGGGATCGCGGAAAGACGGCCGCGGGGATGGGGGGGCGGGGGGGGAAGCGACTTTTGTCTCTCTTTTTGCAACTGTACGCGTTTACCTGAGCCACCCCCGGGGGAAACGGCTTCACCGCCGCGGCGGGACAGGTCCGGAGGGAAGAGGGAGGAGAGGCCTCCTCTTCCTGCGCCCCCCTTTTGAAGAAAAGGGGGGCGAGGAGGAGTAGTTTGGGGGGCGGGGGGGGAAGATGCATCCAGCCTCCCGTCCTCCTCCCGCCCCGTCCCGTCTCGTCCATGTGCGCGTCCTCCCCCCCGGGCCTCCCCGCGGGAGCCCGGCCCGCGCCCCCCCGCCCCGCAGGGTCCCGCTCCCGCCCCCCTCCCCGCCGCCGCGGCCCCCGCAGCCCTCCCGGCGGAGCGCGGCGGAAAGTTTGCCCAAGTCCGACAACAAAAGGGACAGCGGCACTCCCCCTCCCCGCCGACCCGGGCCCCGCGACGCCCCGGCGAGCTTACCCCCGGCCGAGCCCGGCCCGCACCGCAGCACCGAGGCGGCCAGGAGCCGCAGCAGCAGCAGCAGCGGGAGCGGCGGGGCCGCCGCCGCCTCCATGTTGTGCCGCCGCAGCAGCTGCCGGAGCCCGCGGAGCGTCTCAGGCAGGCTCCATGCTCGGGGCGCTGCGCTCGGCGAGGAGGGAGGCGGGGAAGGGGGGAGGCGCTGGAGCCGACCCTCCCTCCTCCTCCTCCTCCTCCTCCTCCTCCCGCCGCCGCCAGGGAGGGGGCTGGGAGCTGCCGCTCGCACCCGCGGCCCTGGGAGGAGCCGAGGGCGAAGCGTCCCGCCGCAGCGTAGCCCACGCGTGGGTACACCTGGACGGGGAGGGGGGGCAGGAGTTGGGATCTCAGAGCTTGCTTCTTTCTTTTTTTTTTTCCCTCGTTCCTTCTGGAGCAATTACTCCAGAAGCAGCCAGGAAGGTCGGAGAAGATGGCTCGCTGCGTGTTCAGAAAGCAACCTTTCTTTGGTAGATTTAGAAGTTGAGCGTGGGGACGCCCGCCCCTTTTTCTGTCTCCAGGGAAGAGGGTGGCGGTTTGCTTTCCAGGAGGAGGTTCGCTTTTGCCTTCCTCCTCCCACCAAAACAAACGTTTTATAAAGCCGCTTTTCTACAAAACGCTACTTTTCAAAGAAAGGCGCGTTCAACAACAACCTTTTGTCGTCTAGCGCCCCCCCCCCCCCCCCCTTAAACAGGCCACCTGCTCGCGTAAACACATTAGCACTAGGAAAGGGGCGGAAACTCTGCCCCGTGAGATGAGGCCTTTGCCGTGCTGGCGACGGGCTGCAGAGAGCTGGGCAGCACTCGGCTCACACTGCACCGTCCTGCGCCTTCCACGCATCAGACCCTGCCCCCACCTCCCTAGCAAGGACAAAAAGAAACAGCCCAAATCAAGAAGGTCCTTTTGAATCTGCATTTTCCCTTGGGCTGGCACCAATTCTACCACAGGAAAAAAAGTTGCTAGATGGCCTTGTACAGGGATGGAAACAACCGGAGTCTGCCTGGCACCCCCTTAAACCGTTTTTGCAAGTCTTGGAGCAGAAGCTGTAAATCACAAGCAATTACTTAACAAGTGGAGGTTAAGTTTAACAGTTTTGTTTCATTTCAGAAGATGAGCACCTTCCAGGTTTCTCAGTTGCCATGTACTAACTTAGCTGCCTTGCTGTAGGTGATACAGCAGCAGCTGAGATTTCTTCTTGGTGCCCTGTGGATCCCTGTCCATCCCAAATACCAGGACCAAATATTTGGGAATTGTTTTAGGTCCTGTTGGTTAGTCCATTGCAGACCTCCCCTCAGACTTCCTTTCCTCAGAAGGGGAAAAGGTCTAGTAGTTTGTTTGGGGTTTAGTCAGTGGTATTCAACTTAGCTAAGAAAGCAGTTTAAAATTTCAAGGAGTTACAAAAGGCTTATAGTGCTGACCTTAAAGTTGACCTGCAAAGGAAAATAAAGTTTTCTTCTCTATCTTGCGGCTGTTTTAATGTATGAAGAACATGTATTTTAAAGAGGGCTCATTTTAGGTGGCATTTAAAACCTAGAAAAATCTCAACTTTCTTGAAGACAGGAAAACCAAAAGTTGGTCTTTCTTGATAGAATGTCTGTAATAAACTGGAGCCCAAATCTGTGCTGTTGTAAATCATTAATGGCAAAACTTTGGGTGAACACCAACTGAATAAGGGTTTTGTTTTGGATCTGTTTAAAAAAACCTGCCCAACACCAGACAAATAACTGGAAGAAAGATTTCTTTATTGAAGACAGCGATTGAACTTTACTTTTGATGTGTCTGACCTCCTGCATCATGGAAATTACCCAGTAGTCCTGGCATCACAGTAACTGGGGGTAATTAAAGTCAGAGACAGAGAAGGGGCAGGTGAAACAGTTGCACTTGCAGCAGGCAGTGGGGAGCAGTGGGGCATGGAGACCGATAGCCCACACCCCCAGCAGCTTGGGAGAATTGCAGCACCCATACGCAAAACTGGTTTGTGTGCCTCCACGGAGAGCCAGGCCATCCTGAGATGGCATCGGTGGCACCACCTGAGTCCCTTTTGCCACCAGGGCAACTGGGTTCCCTGTCCCATCCTCCTCCCGACAGGAGCGGGGACCAGTTCCTAAGATGACTTACCCACAGCACCAAAGCCAGTGTCAAGCCATGTGGGGTGGGTGAGCCTGCCCATAAGGCTGCTGGAGGGGAGCAGCAACTTCTCTTTCAGCTGGCAGCTGCTCCCAGCACTTGGTGTCTTGGGGCTCAAGGTCCCATACTGGGATGTAATATGGCTGCTGCTATCCCTGCTCCATCCAAGTGTTGTTTGTTTATATCCCTATCTGACCCTGTTAAAGTGCATGAGCAATTTAAGATTGGCAGCATTTTATACCAACGGAGGGAAATAGCAGCATGTGAGTGGCCACACCAGAGAAAGAAGCAGTATTTTATACAAGAGGCTAAAAGAGATAAAGATGACACTGACTGACAAAGGGATTTGGACAGAGAGATTTCAAACTAGAACATTTTTCAAAGGAAGGTACCCAACCATAAGAAGAGATATTGAGACCAGGTAGATCCACTGGTGACCTATCAGAACCACACACCAACCTTGCTGCAATGGATGATTAATCACGGGTATAAACCGCAGAGTTTCATACCACATTGAAGTTCGTTCTTCACCATAGCACAGATCTGGTATGAAAGTTCATTTTGAGAGTGGAGTATTCTTGTCTGGTACCCCCTTTCCTTCCTGACTAGGTCTACCACAATTAGCGGTGGGTGATAGACTCAAAGCTAAAACAAAATGAGGAGAGAAACCAGGCCAGGGAGGCAGGCAGCTAGGGAAGAGACTCTTACCAGAATGCATCTTCGGGGCTTTGACCATAACACCTCCGCTAAAAAGACATTAGTCATGATCTAAAGTGATGGCAAATCTAGTAGCAGCCAGGAATGCAGTATTCCTCCAACCAGAAGATGCCATCTTAAACTCTGTTAATATGTTGTAGGGGAATTTGGAGGAAATGAAAGTTGGGCAACTCTGAAAAGAAGTCTCACCCATGTGCTGAGAAAGCTGCCTTGACCTGTTTTCCAGCCCTGCAAGAATTCCTCCAGCAAAACCAGGAGAGGCAAAGCTGTGACGTTCCTGAAATGTCCAATATATAGATTTCTATAAGAAAGTAAAAAACAGTCTAAAAAAAAAAAAAAAACCAACAACTTATCAGGATAGCAAAAGCATGCTCCTACCTTTCCTTTTAATAGAAGAAAGACGGATCCCTTCCCATACTGTTGTATGCTCACGGTGCCCAAGTAGGACTGCAGAAACAGAGCCAATACCCCGTTGCACCTAAGATTTCTTGTGTAATCCTGGGCAAGTCACAGTCCAGCATTTCTTCAGTTTCTCCTACAATAAAAGGAACAGGGGGAATAATTTTCCAAACTTTCATCCTTTCTGTGTATAGAGTGAAGGAAGCTGCAGCAAATTTGGGGCCTGGCTGTAGGAAGCAGGAAAGGGAAAAATCCAGACTGGGAGCCCAGCACTCCCCTGCCAAGCTGTAAGCAGGCCAGTTCCTGCATTCTGCCATTGCCATCACTGATGGAGAAAGGAGGGACATGCAGAGACAAAGGAGGGAAAACAAAGAGCCCGGCTGTATCTGAGCACCTAGAGATGTCCTCCAGGATAATCTAGCCATCCCACCACAGCTGGGAAACTTGGCTTGACTGAAACGCTCCAAATGTTTTCTGCACATTTACTCCTACTGTATTTCTCCCTCCTACCCCAGTTTACAGCATCCTTCTCTCCCAGCTGCCAGAGCTGTCTGAGCTCCTGTAGAGCTAACATTTAATGACAACTGCAGAAGCCCCTGAAGTGAATTTACTGCCTTATAAATGACACCCAGGTTTATTTTATGATGAATATCAGTACCAAGACATGAATCTTTGCTCCTCTGGGGCAGCGCCATTTGGTTAAGATAAAGTCACTAGGCCTGGATAGGCTGAGGATGCTCTTCAGTGTTTTGCAAAGGGAAGGTAAAGTGAACAATGAGAAACAAAGACAGCATCAAAACATTTTCCTTCGTTACTTCTAAGGCTATGGGACAAAATCATTTTCCTTTCCCTGTGTCTCAAATACACTTCCTCACACTTCCTCTCCCAGCTTTCAGCTAGGAAGCAGTCTCAAACTAAACATATGTAGGGACCCCTATTCTTTCTCACCCTGTATCACAGGAGAAAATGTTTACAGGTAATCTAGAATGAGTCAGAAATTACAGAAGAAAGCATCATCCAGACACAAGTTCCCTCATCTCCTCCAAAAAATAGGCACACTAAGGAAACATATACATACAACAGCCGTAGTTAAGATTACTTCAGATTTCTCCTCAGGACGTGTAATCTTAGCAAGGGATGGGTTTGGTCAAGGACTCACCAGGACAAGCTTCAGAAAACCTGGGTTTAGTCTCCAGGTCCATCTATCACAGACTCTATAGACACCACTTGGATTCTCCTCCAACATCAGGTGCTCATGTTTGTCCCATTCAGGTGGTATTTTCACTCCTCTTTTATCTGCCTTGCCCATTCAGAACATCCTTCTCAGCACAAGCTAGCCCAATAGTGGCATGAAGGTGTATGGGGCTTCTAGGCACTTCTTTGAAAAAAGTGGCTTCTTAAGTGCTAAATAAATACTTAATGTCAAAAACTGAATCACTTCACTGCCATTCATTAAGTGCCTGAAATGGTGGGAAAGTGTTACCATCACCACCTCCTTATCCATAGAGGAGGTGACAGTAAGACAAAAAATACCTTTGTTTATATCATGCAGTTTCCCTGGCATTGCACAAGGATAATAGCAGATTTTGTTCAAAGTAATTATTCCCCAAAACATCTCAGCAACCCAACTTTGTCTACATGGCAGTTTTCTTCCTCTTCTTTATCCCCCTTCCCTAGATAAACTGTTACACAAAGTGAACAGTTAAACCAGCACAATCTGCCATGCAGACACAAAAAGGAGCAACTTTTTCAGTTTAGATTAAAACCAGTGATCTTTCAGCCTGTGGTTTGTATGCTACTTTTAAGACACTCCTAAAAGTAACAACGAAAAACAAGCCAAACTTTGGCGCATTTAAATTTTCTATGCAGGACTCTTTATGCTTATTGGGAAAGCTTTAAGTTTTGAAAAAGGTTGAAAGGCTTAGGCTGCTTAGGGAAAGGTTAACATTAAATATCAAAGAAAGCTACTCTTCCAGAGCCTAGGCAGCCATGTGAAAGAGCATAGGTGCATTATAGGTATAACTGGAGAAAATTATGCATTATATTATATTATATTTATTATATTTAAACTAGAGAACTTTCCTGCATAGACAGGGCTCCAATGCCACACCTGGAATTGCAACCCCAGCATTTCCAGTGCAGCCATTTCCAGTGTCATGACCCCAGCAAGGTTGGTTATGGCAGTCACAAACAGGGCTGGGAGCTTGCAAAAAAAGTGGTTTTGTCAAATAATTACGGTATATTTTAGGGGACAGAAGTGCTGCAAGTAATCTAGGTGGGACTACAGAAGGAAAAAGACAGAGAATGGCAGTCTTTCAGCATTTTTCCAGTGCTTGAGATTTCCCGCAACACCCAGGGCCCATCTGCCAAGAGCTTCTGCTCCAACAGGGACAAATAGGACACACATGCCAGTAACTCAAATACAGGGAAATCTGGAGACATTGCAAGCCAAGGGATCAGAGTGCTACAGGACAGAGACTTCCCAGCAGAAGTGAGTTTAAGGAGAGAGATGACCCACATAAGTTTGCAAGAGGAAAACTAATATTAAAAAAAAGTATGAAAAATGTCCCACTCATGTAATTTTAAACAACATTTAAGGGTTTTCTGTGTCAGTGAGATGACGAGGGTAAAGAGCCTGTTCCCAAAGCCTCCTGCTGGCTAGCAACCTCAGGAACAGAGGGGCTGACACTGCTTGAGAAACATGTCACCATAAAAAGTTCTGAAAACATAAAAATAGTTCAGTGGGTTTCTTTGGTGGTGATTCTTGGACTCTGAATGCTTTTCTGGTTACAACTACACTCCCTGCTACAGCTACCAGAACAGCAGTCATCGCATTTCCCTGCACTGTATAAGCAAGAGATTCTCTTTAAAACCTCCATAACAGATACCTTTGCAAAGCTGCTTGAAAAGTTAGCTATTCTTGACACTGGAGCTGCACCTTGTATCTACTTCTTAGTCACCAAAGTTCTGTATCAATGAGAGGAAGTAGTCTGAATGGGCATGGAAATTCAGTTGCAAGGGAGGGAGAAGAATACCATTGTAGGGTTCGGCGTTCGGAAGATCTCGCGATGGCACGGAAAGTTGGAGGGTCAGTCGCAGCCTTGTGATGTACCTGTAACCCCACCTCCCCTTGTTAGTATAAAAGGAATTAACTGCGCAATAAAAGGCGGAAGTTGGCACTCACACTACGTGTGTTATCTGTCTCTTTCCCTGGTCCGGGCCGACCAGTGATCTAAGCGTGGCACCTTGATATGTAGCGAACGCTACATACCATCTTCAGTGTGACAAAGTAGGAGTCCTCTCCTCACAGCTCCTTTGCCTTATGTTCCTTGTGAAGAACCAACTTTTCTTACAAACACCACCAATATTTCTGTGGCAATCTAAAGCATTAGCAAAAATTAAAGAAGTCAGCACAGAAATAAGTATTGAAGTAACACTAAAAAAAATCCCTAAGTGAATCATAGGATGGTTTGGGTTAGAAGGGACCTTTAAAGATCATCTAGTCCAACCCCCCTGCAATGAACAGGGACATCTTCAACTAGATCAGGTTGCTCAGAGCCCCGTCCAGCCTGACCTTGACTGTTTCCAGGGATGGGGCGTCTACCACCTCTCTGGGCAACCTCTTCCAGTGTTTCACCACCCCCATTGTAAAAAATTTCTTCCTTCTATCTAGTCTGAATCTACCCTCTTTCAGTTTAAAACCATTACCCCTTGTCCTGTCACAACAGGCCCTACTGAAAAGTCTGTCCCCATTTTTCTTATAAGCCCCCTTTAACTTTTGAAAGGCTGAAATAAGGTCTGCCTGGAGCCTTCTCTTCTCCAGGCTGAACAACCCCAGCTCTTTCAGCCTTTCCTCATAGGAGAGGTGTTCCAGCCCTCTGATCATTTTTGTGGCCCTCCTCTGGACCTGCTCCAACAGGTCCATGGCTTTCCTATACCAAGGACTCCAGAGGTGGACGCAGTACTGCAGGTGGGGTCTCACCAGAACGGAGTAGAGGGGAACAATCACCTCTCTTGACCTGCTGGCTCACAGTTCTTTTGAGGCGGCCCAGGGTACAGTCAGCTTTCTGGGCTGCAAGTGCACATTGCTGGCTCATGTCCAGCTTTTCATCCACCAGTACCTCCAAGTCCCTCTACACAGGACTGCTCTCAATCCCTTCATCCCCCAGCCTCTATTGATACTGGGGATTGCCCTGTCCCAGGTGCAGGACCTTGCACTTGGCCTTGTTGAACCTCATGGGGATCACATGGGCCCACTTCTCGAGTGTGTCCAGGTCCCTCTGGATGGCATCCTGTCCCTCAGGTGTGTCAACCACACCACTCAGCTTGGTGTCATCTGCAAATCTGCTGAGGGTGCACTCGATCCCACTGTCCATGTCACTGATTAAGACATTAAACAGTACTGGTCCCAGTATGGACTCCTGAAGGACACCACTCATCACTGATCTCCATCTGGACTTTGAGCCATTGACCACTATGCTCTGGATGCGACCATCCAACCAATTCTTTATCCACCAAACAGTCCACCCATCAAATCCATATCTCTCCAATTTAGAGAGAAGGTTGTTGTGGGGGACCGTGTCAAAGGCCTTACAAAAGTCCAGACAGATGACACCCGTAGCTTTTCCCTTGTCCACTGGTGTAGTCACTCCATCATAGAAGGCTACTAGGTTGGTCAGGCAAGACTTGCCCTTGGTGAAGCCATGCTGGCTGTCTCGAATCACCTCCCTGTCCTCCACGTGCCTTAACACAGCTTCTAGGAGGATCTGTTCCATGATCTTCCCAGGCACAGAGGTGAGGCTGCCAGGTCAGTAGTTCCCAGGGTCCTCCTTTCCAACCTTTTTAAAAATGGGTGCAATGTTTCCCTTTTCGCAGTCTCCGAGGACTTCACCTGACTGCCATGACTTTTCAAGTACCATGGAGAGTGGCTTGGCAACTACATCAGCCAATTCCCTCAGGACTCTGGGATGCATCTCATCAGGTCCCATAGACTTACGTATGTTCAGGTTCCTCAGGTGGTCTCAAACCTGATCTTCTCTTACAGTGGGAGGGACTTTGCTCCCCCAGTCCCTGCCTCAAGGTCCATCCACTCGAGAAGTGGGGGAAGAGAGATTGCCAGTGAAGACTGAGGCAAAAAAGTTGTTGAGTACCTCAGCCTTCTCCTCGTCTGTTGTTACCAGTTTGCCAGTCATGTTCGTTGGGGGGATACACTTTCTTTGACCTTCCTTTTCAGGCTGACATACCTATAGAATCCCTTCTTATTATTCTTTGCATCCCTTGCCAAGTTCAGCTCCAGCCACGCCTTGGCCTTCCTGACCCCATCCCTACACAACTGGGCAATGTCCCTATACTCTTCCCAGGACACCTGTCCCTGCTTCCACTGCCTGTGCATTTCCTTCTTGCCCTTTAGCTTGACCAGTAGGTCTCAACTCATCCGTGCCGGTCTCTTGGCATCCTTGACTTCTTACTCCTGGGAATCAAGAGCTCTTGTGCTTTATGGAAAGCATCCTTAAAGATCTGCCAGCTCTGTTCTGCTCCCTTGTCACTGATGGCAGTTTCCCAGGGGGTCCTACTGACTAACTCCTTGAACAGCTGGAATTTTTCTTTCCTAAAATTCAGGGTCCTGACTTCAGTCTTTGCATGACCCATATCCCTCAGGACTGCAAACTCCACTAGTGCGTGATCACTGCAGCCCAGGCTGCCTCCAATCCTGATGTCACCAATTAGTTCACTTGTGTTGGTCACCAACAGGTCCAGTAATGCATCCCCTCTGGCAGGGCTGTCTATTACCTGGCTTAAGAAGTTATATTCAATGCACTCCAGGAGTCTCCCAGATTGTCTACAGCTCGCCGTGCTATTTTTCCAGCAGATGTTGGGGTGGTTGAAGTCTCCCAGCAGGATGAGAGCCCTGATTAAGATTTTCAGCTTCTCTTCTGGACACTAGAGGTTTGTAAGGTGCAAACTGTGTGAAGAACTGAACAGATACCAGGAGCAGAAAATCCAGCCCAAAACCCAGTTTGTAAGAATTAATGGTTATAGGGTAGAGAAGCTCACAGAAATAGTGTTGTCATGGTTGCTTATCACTGTGGATGCAGTCCAACCTGATCAGTTCCCCCATGCTGTTTGCAAAACAAATTCAACAGCCATCTGCTGGCACATGGGAGTTTGAAACTCAAAAGTGAGAACACTAAACAGGTTTTGTAGTTCTGTATGAGCAAAAGTGTGTTCATTTTATAGTTAATCTTGGACTCCCTGCAAAAGAAAATGTATGTTCTTTAAATAGTATTGACAGACCAGCAGGAACTCAGGTTTTGCCTTCAGTAGGCTCCTAAGCATTGTGAATTATGACTCTCCCGGGAATAGCAGCAATCCTTATTATAGCTAGATAGTACCCATTGGAGCAAGTCCCTTATCACTGACCAGAGTTCCCATGAGCTGCTGAAACAGTTCTGATTTGTTTGGAGAGGTATTGCTGCCAGGCCAATGTGCTTTGTCCAACAGGGATGAGAGAGAAAATACTAATTATTTAAAAAGCACAAATTGTGAAAAGTAAATCAATGATGAAAAAAATGCCTGTTTTCCACAACAAAAAGTGCTACAAACCCTTCAAATAAAAGCATAGGTGTTGGTTAGCTGGGCTCTGTGGAGCTGTGGTTTCCCGGGTGGTGCTCACCAATGCTGCCATCTGCAGCTCCTCAGTCTGGGGCTGGACCTTCAGGAGCACTTGATGCTCTTGCACTGCTGTGGAAGTAACTTCGTTTGTCCCTGCAGACAGAGTTTCAGTCATCTGACTTGCCACATAGCAAACTCAGTATAGGCATATTTATATATTCTCATATATTACAAAGTGCTGACCAGATACTGTTCAAAAGGTTGTTAAATGCAATAAATTTTTGTGTGCATTGATGTCTAGTAATACATAAATTTTGTAGGAAACTTTATCAGGACTTTTTTTTCCCCCAGTTATGCCTGTCTGCAACTTTCCCCCACAGGTCACCTTCCTTTTTTTCCTCCCTTAACTTCCTCCTACTGTCTTTGGCAGTCAACAGGAGCATGCAGTGTAATCCCAGTGAGAACCACTCCCAGTACTGTCAGCAAACAGATAGCAGGTAAGAGTTCATATAGCCAGTTGCATTCAGGGTTGGTTTCGACATCCACCGTTTTAATATCTAAATAGTCATGGCACTGAGCCATATCATGGGGCCTTTCCCACTATGTACAGGAAAGATTCCCATCTTGCCGGGACAGAGCAAGTCTTGCCTGGCATCTTAACCACCCACAAAAATTAGTCAGATTGTAACTAGTCAAGCATGGCTTCACCCCTGCTTACAACATTCTTTATCTTGAGCAGCTTTCAAAGGCAGAAGAAACTTTTTTAATGCTGAAAATGTCAAAGAAATTACCTTAGTCTGTGACCTTGTCTGTGATCTAGTTAAGGGAGAACCTTACTACCAGGTTGTTCTGATGCTATTTCTACATTGTACATTTTCCAATCTTACAGTACTTGACTTGGTGATGCTTTTAATGGTGGAAGTGAGCTTTGTAATTTAAGGTATGAATGAATATGACAGGCATGTACTAGTGCTAACAGATCACGGTGTTTTGCAATGTTTCTTCCATACACCCAAGTGCTCACTGAATGGGTAATCATATTACAAAGGTTGCACACTCCATGGCATAACAAATTACTATTATTTATTTTACATGTGCGTATCAACCGCAGTTGTTTGGGGTTTAAAGTGAAGCAGGACTTGGCTGTTACATGAATAAATATTGTGTTTATTCTTCCTTCAGAAGAACCTTTTCTTGCTCTACTCAGTACCCAGACACTTGTGCAGTGCAGAGATGCTTGGAGCAGTGTAGGGGCATGTAAAGATGCTACCCTAAATAAGATCATTTCTCCATGACCCATTCAGCATCTGTTCTTGCATCCTCACTATCTCAAGGACAGCTCTGTCTCATTAATACTGCAGTTGGAGAAGGCTTCTCCTGTTACCCTCTTCCCTGTGTTGTTTAGGACCCTGCAAACTATGGAGAGAGGGAAGTGCCTTGCTTTACAAACAGGCCTGCTTTGTTGGTTGTGCGGATGCAGCTTAGGCTAGATAATGACCTCACAGTCTGGGGAAAGGAGAAGGAGGTGGCAGAACATATTTTCTTGTTGTGTTCAACTTTTAATGTTAATTCCTCTATAAGGAAAGTATTTCACAACATCATTCTCTCTAAATTGGAGAGATATGGATTTGATAGATGGACTCTTCAGTAGATGGGGGATTGCCTGGATGGTCGCATCCAGAGCATAGTGGTCAATGGCTCAAAGTCCAGATGGAGATCAGTGATGAGTGGTGTCCTTCAGGAGTCCATACTGGGACCAGTACTGTTTAATGTCTTAATCAGTGACATGGACAGTGGGATCGAGTGCACCCTCAGCAGATTTGCAGATGTCTGATGGTTTAACCGCCATGCATGTGCAGGACAAGCATGTTTCCGAGGAGTTGTAAAGACAGTGTCTATCTCTGAAAAGGGGAAAGGGAGGAGTTACAATTATGCTTCATTTAACTTCAATTCCAAGAAAAAAAACAAACTAACAAACCATTTGGGAGCACCTACCAGGTAATCAGGAGGCAGGTAACATCCAACCCATATCCGTCACAAACAGATACAATGTAGCATGTTTAATTTCTTTTTATGACAAAGACCTTGTAGAGAGACAAGGCAAGCACAAGGAACCACATACGCTGACTCTGCTGAGGGCTTTAACACTGTTTCATGTGACCTTGGCAAAAACGAACCAGGAAAAATATGCTCTGGATGAAAATATTATGAGGTAACTGTGATATTCATCGTAAAACTGCATCAGTAGCTGCAATGTTCGTCAGGATTGGCAGTCTAAAGGAAGGATGACTGAGAGAAGAGGCGAGAACAGTATTAGCTTCTGTAAAGAGAAAAGAAATAACCTACCTTCCATGCCCTTAGTAAACATCACAAGAAGTACAGGGATCAAATCACAGCAAGAGAGGAGTCCAGGTTAGATATGAGGAAAAACATTACAGTGGTATGCATAGCTGGAACAGATACTCAAGGAGATTGAGGAATCAGCCCTGCCAGAAGTTTTAGGAGGCCAGGTAAGACAAACACCTCTCAGATTTATTGTACACAGTCAGTTCTGTCCTGAGGCTGGGGCATGGGGCAGCTGACCTCTTGATGTCCCTTTTCTCCCTTGTTTACCTTAATGTTAACACTTCTTTACCAAAGAATTACATTCGTTTTCTAGGATGTCCACTAGTATAGAGAGGTAAACCAGTGCTAATGAACAGAAGTACAAGTTGACCAGCTTCTCTCTCTTGCCCAGACTGAAAAGAATCAAATATACACAGGAGAAAAAGAAAAAAAAAAAAAAAAGAGAGAGATAAAACAAGTAGCTAAGGCTGTTGAACCACCTGACTTCTGTAATATCAGACAACACTAAAAAAAACCCAAACATTTTTAAAGAGGGCAACATCAACAACTAATAAAATCTCTTTTAAAGTCCTGTAGGAAAAAGAGTTTTCAGTGATTTCAGAAACTCTCATTTAGAGGACAGTGGAGATTCAAGGGAGGAAGGGGAGGGGTGAGAAAAAACCAAGACTCCCCAACCTTACTTTCCCATAATTTCATTCCTCCATTGCTGTGAATGATCTGGAAGTCCAACACATCTTTCTTTCTTGTAAGCACCCCAGAATGGGCACACAGAGGTAGCCAACCCATGACCAGAGAGCCTCCCTCCTCCTCTCCCAAGTGACCTAGGACTTGCCAGAAGTGACCTGGTGCTGCTTTTCCCCCCTCCAGCTCTTGAGGGTCCTCTCACCTGATGGATCCAGGACTCTGTGAGAGAGCGAGATTTGCGGTGCCTGACTTAGGATTCCCCGTGCCCCACAGATCTCCCTGGCATTTCTTCTTTTTCTATAATGGATCTTCTATACCTTGCAAGAAATCCCACGCCTTTTCATGCAACCTCTTGAATGATTCATCATGCTCCCCCATCTGAGCAGTTCCTAAGCCTTATTTCCCCTTCAGAAAGATTTCTACTTACATTACCATGTTGCCCTGATCCATCGTCACTGCTATGACTTTGCAAACACATTCTAACTCTTTCTATAGTTTTGGATTTTTCTCCCCGTTTGCTTTGTAAGCCTTGGAAAACATCAGCAGATGTCAACAGTGGCTGCCATGAAGGCAATAACCTAGACAAGGCATAGCTTTTTGGCATTTTTAATCATCCTTGTGCATAAACCCTGTCCACACAGAGGAGGGGGAAGCCACAGGGTTAGGTAGAACTCTGTCATGCTCCAAAGGGCTGGTGTTGCTCTATGCGTTCATGAGGTGAGAGTATGCCCATCCAGGCATGGCACACACTCTTCCCCTGTGATATTGGGCTTTCCATCTCCCAAAGCTGTTCACTGTCTGTACGCTAGGTCTATCTCCCCCTTCCTCCACAGCTGCTCTTCAAACCCTATCCAACCCGCAGCATGGCCTCAGCAGGACAGTCTCCCAACGCTGCCCTGGAATCACACACGTGTCTAGTTGTGGATTTGTACCCAGCTTGGGCAGGAGACAAGTTTGGGCCAATGCCTAAACCAGTGAGACCTCCCAGTATGCCTTGTGGGAGGGCTGTTCTGGGAAATGCCAGGGAGGTCCTGCTAGCCCACGTAATGTTTGTATAATGGCAGACCTGACACCAGCAGGCAGATTTGGATAGGAAGGGAATGAAAATAGAGGCAGCATCACCTAACGAGTAGGGCATGGCCTGAGAGGCTGGAGACTTGTATTCTGGTTGTATTCTCAGTTCAGCAGCCCATCTGCTGAATAACTTTTCCACATACTTTGGTTTTCCTACCTATAAAAGGGTGGGAATTAATCTTACTTTCCTTCAAAATGCTTTCAAGTCCACCAGTAAAGCACACTACAGAACAGCTACACACTAGTTCCATTAGTTCATCAGCAAGGCAGGCAAAAGCTTCCTCACATTAAAATCACAGTCTATACTTACCTTCTTCTATGCGCTAAAGGACTTTTAGGATGCACTGCCAGTTCATATGAATGGGCACAGTGGGCAATACTGTTTTGCTCTATACAGTCTATGACACAGGAGAAGCCATGCTGACATCTGTTATTATTGTGAGAAGACACCATAACTCAGGAACTACCCAAAACCAAATGGAAAATAAAGGGAAAATACAATAGGAATGACGGATTCTTAGCAATTGGGCAATAACAAGCCAAAGTGGAAAGTTTAAAGTGGCTACTCACAAAGCGATTGCACTTTATCTGCCAAGACTGAAAAAATAAACCTCAAGAAGACATGCCCAGGAAAAAAAAAAAATCTATAAAGGGGCAATAGCTCTGTCTCTGAGAGCATTAGTAGGTGTAGGCTGTAACAGGTTATTAAGCAACTTGTCTTTGAGAAAAACCAGATGTTTATTTCCAAGGCTCTATAAACTGCAGGCTAAAATATGACCATGAGTCTACTTAGTATAAAATATCAGGACTCCTTGGTTTTGAATTAAAAGTTATGTTTTAGTCTGTTAATAATTTGAAATTAAAAGAAAGCAAGTGATAGCTATGGCAGTTAACTTTAGCAAGAAGCTGTGGAAAGGACTCTGTGTACTGCTGTGTGGTCAAAGGAACACCATGCAAGTCACTTGGCTCAGAGAGGTGGGTGTGGGAAAATCTGCCCGTGCCTCCTCTCTGAAGCAGCTGTATTTGGAATACAAAGGTCTTGTCCCCGGAGGACTAGAAAGGAAAAACAGAGAAGCCATATTCTGTGGCATTTTAGCTGACTGGGAAGCAGGAGCCAGACCTGCTCTTGTTCTCAAGTATTGCAACCTCTTTGGGGAGCCAATAGGAAGACAGACCTAGAGAAACAACAGCCAGGCTCTCAAGCTATCCTCCTGAAATTGAGCACTGTCTTATCACCACCCTCTCCTTTGGCAACATAACCGGCACATCCTCTCTGCACTGTCTTTGCCAGGAGCGAGGACACGAAGCCCACTGCTTAACTTGTGCTCCAACCCAAACTATTGAGATGTGAGAAGTACAAATACAAATACCTGATATCTTACACACACAATCCAAGGAGCATCATGGCCCTCTTAAATGACCAGAAGTGGGCAGAAACAGAACTGTATTTTCAGTTTATGTGACAATGCCCTACCTATGCCTGTTAGCAGACAGCAGTCATCATTTTCTCTTTCCTCCTGAAATCTTTTAAATCTGTTTGTCAGTCTTGACAGAAGAGGGCTCAAAGATACCAAATGTGCACAAGTTTCACAGAAATAGATGGCTAGTTGAGGAGAGAAACCTTATTAGTATTCCCATAAAAAGGAAGGGCCGGGCAGGACCTGAACACTTCTTAAGACTCCAGAGAATCTGTACAGGACAAGACTCATTATGGGAATCCCATGTCTAAGTAATTTTTCAAAACAGAGATTCTCTCTTAGTAGGCACTGAAGATTCTACTTGTAAAAGACAGATCCATAGGAGAACAGCTTCATTCTCACCTCTGCCCAGGCAACTACGACCTAGATCTCTTATAAGCCACAGTCTGAGAGCCACACTAAAACAGCGATCCAAGAGCGACTTGTTGAAAGAGCAACTTTTAGAAGTGCTTCAGCATTCACTTCTTGAGACCAGCTATTTAAATTAGACCGGTAGGCAGAAAAACATCAAAATAAAGGGCTAGATTTCTTAAACATCTCAGTGTGGTAAATATGGACAGACTGATCCTGGGGGTCACGCTTGCAAAAAACAAGCCCAGCTGCTGGGTATTGATAGCATTAGGATAGCTGGCCCCACTCCACTAACACATGCACTATCTGGAAACGTCCCCTTTTCCCTTGGGGAAGGTCCTCCCAACAGCCTAAGCCAGCCCAAGCCTGCTGAGGTGAGGATGGCTTTACAGACAGGTCACAGACTGAACTCCACTGAAGGAGCTGCACAGGAGCTGGCAAACAGGAGTCCCGTCCAGGGGACACCATACAGCACAGCACACTGTTACGGAGTGTCTCCACGTCAGCCCGCTGGACAACTCTAGGATGACACACTGAGAGTTTGCCTCGAAGATGAGACCAGAACATCCTTTGACTGCAGCACTGTCATTTCTGGTGCCCCAGATCCTCCCTTTGCCAACCACATCACTGGTGGCATTACCGGTACAGCACCAAACCTTCTCAGTAGCCTGATTGGGAAGAAAAGGATGAAGGTGTTTTTCTCTTCTATTTTCATTCCAAACTGCATTCAGTTTCCATGGACACATCCTGCAGAAAAAGAAGCTGATGCTCCACACTGAGGACCAGGGGACAGCTAGGACAGCTTAGCCAGAGAAGTGCAGAGCCCAGCAGAAAGGGCTGAGACACGGCTACACTGCTCATGCTTTGACAGCAGCCTGTTGTGTGGCCCTGGACATGTTATTTTACTTTTCTGCCTCCTGTGAACAGCAGGTGATGGTGCGTGCCTGCATGGTGGCGCATTTCCAGATTGGACCTGCAGAGCTCTTCTGCATGTCCCTCACCTCCCCTTATACACTCCACTCCATCTGGCAGAAATCTTTGCAGAGCAGAGCAGCCATAAATACTAGAACTTATCCCACAGTACGAGGTCAAGCTGGCCTGAGAGTAGAATTTAAAATATAATTTAAAAAGCGAGCAACATATTCTTAAACACAGACCATAAAGAGACAAGTGCCCGGCCCCTGGCACAGCTGGGAACTGCACAGCAGTTACTGCCAGGTGAGGTCAGCAATCTGTTGTTTCAGTGCAGATGGGGAGGAAAGGACAACCCTATGCCAAATTCATTCAGTTACCACCTGGGCTGTTTAAGTGATTTCCACTGTCCTCCAGGCTCTAACCCCTCTCCCTTCACACTCATCCCTGCCTGCCTTCCTGCATCTTTTACACCAGCTCTACCATAGTATACAAGGGTTCCTTGTCACCAAGTCCTCCTCTTGCTCTCTTATAATGAAAAACAGCTGTGGCAGGCATGTCCCAAACAAAGCCTTACACATTCCTGGTGGAACTGCCTCCTCACTGCCAAAACCCCCAGACTTTATATTTACTACAGAAAATTCAAAACACAACCACTTTTCCTCCTCCAAGCTGTAATTTCCTCCCTGACAGGCCCATCAAATATAAGATTTCACGTACTATTCTTATCTCAAGTCCCTGCTTCCCCCCTGCCCCAGCACCCGGCAAAGCTGACAGCCCTCCAGCACCATGAACATTGCTATAAGTAGCTTCTGTGGAGAATAGCACATTCTTCCTTCTCTGAAAAAGACCACAGAGGGTGGTTTGAAGTAGAGATAGGAAAATCACTGGGGCACAACAAGAATCCATCTAAACTGCAGTAGACCTTCTCACCAGGTGGACCCCTGTTCAAAAACAGGCAGGCAGTGAACATCTCTCCTCTCTCACTTGTGTTTTACTTTGCATCCTACTTTCTGGCAGTATTGACCAGAAACTACTGTGGCAAAATTCAGAGGGAAAGCCTGGGCTTGGGATATTTCAGGTCCAGTTCTGCAAACCAAAGAAGCCTGGGCAATTCAGTTTAGGTTTCAGTACAAAGAAAAGTGGTAGGTGCCTACTGTGAACAGCAGGCCAATGAGCATTTTACCCCTTCAGTTTGGCTGTGAAAGCCAAGTCTTGAACTGGACCTGTGCTGGCACAAAAGCAATTAAATTGATTTTTGTAGATTGCACTCTCAGAAACCTGGGGACAACATGCATTGACCTGAACCACTCCATGAACCCCAGTGAGTTATCATCTGTTATTTTTGCTACTCTCAAGAGACAAAAATAACCATATGCAAAGCACTGACATAGCCAAGACATACAGGATGAGTTCAGGCACCAGCAGTACATGGCAATATATCCTGTTGTAATGTGGTGACTTTTAAGTACTAGGCTGATCTAGAATGAACCAGCTTGAGTCCCACATAGCCCCCAGCTGCCATACAGGGGCCTCAGATATGTTTTAGGGTACCCAATGGGGTGCTTTGCACCTCCTCTCTTCTCACAGCTGGTAACTGGCACCCACCCCTACCATGCTGCTCCTCTTCCTTACCCCCAGCAGCAACTGGCACCAGCAGTAAGTGTAAGGTTCTTCTTAGTCACTGCCAAGGCTGAGGTAGGTGACAGAGCTCAGCAGAAGTCTCCCATGAGCAGGATTTGACTCCACCAGCCACAGACTGCAGTCTGGAAATGGAGAGGGGAGCACAGGGCTGTATATTTGGCAAGATTTGTGCAGCTTTTTGCAGAGTAGGTTTTCTGCACAGGCTATGCTCACCCCTTAGTCTAGACCAAGCCTTAAAACGTGCTCCTGTGAAGCTGAGGTCTTGTCTGCCTTTTTGCTGCTCAATTCTCCTCCTATCCAGCAATCTTTGTCACAAGAACAAGGGCAACCTGAGCTACCAACGGCCTCAGTGATGGGGAGAAGGAGTGATCACCAGCCAGGGGAAAGCAGTAGCACTATACTTTCCTTCCTGACCATTTTTTTGCCAGTTGTCTGAGCTCCAGGCCGGCAATTTAAGTTATCAAAGTTTGTTCCAACATTATACAAACAAGCGAGTGAGAGCCTGAAAGCAAAGCCAAGCAAAGGAAGGTCAAAAAGCAGCTTCTCCCGCAAGACCTTTATTGAGGATGCTACTTCTTGAATAGCCAGGACGTATTAAGACTACCTCAAGGCTTGCTCTCCTGTAAGCTATCTTCAGGCACCAATTTCCCTAACACTGGAATTCTTGAGGCTTAGAAAGGCAAGTCTTCTGTCAGCCTGACAGCCAAAGAACAAGCTTTCCTGCCTTTTAACTCCTACCTGTTTCTCCTTCACAGCCCAGCAGCTTTGCTACGCAGGCAGCTTGCTAGATCACATGCCATAGAGCAATCATTCCCCTGCCACATTCTCCCTACTCCAGACGATCAGCAAATCACTCAGATATCCCCAGGAAGGTTGGTCTCACCAGAGTACCTAGAGGCCATAAGTAGCAAACACCAGCCTTCATGGGACTCCCTAGAGCTTGTACCTGCAGGCAGCTATGTTTTTCTTAAGTAAGGAAATCCCAGCCCCATCTGCAAGCATCTCAAAGTTCACCTTCCACTGGGGTTCTCAGCCTATTTACTGCAGTATAGTTGATGAGTCTGTTAGCAGAAGTCCCCAGGGGGATGGTTTGGAAATACTTCCTCCTACCTGCTTTCCCAAAAGATTTTCACAAACTACTGTCAAACCCCGATACTTGCGCTTTTCCAGTAGAAGGGGCTGTAAAAATGTATATGACATTTTAGTACCACAGGACATGGAGCTTACCTAATTTCTTACTTAACACAAATCTACGAATAAGATGGGATCCAGACAGCCCATTATGCGTTGGCAGGAGATGCTCACTTGACCTCTAGCTAGAGCATTGCTGCAGCCACAAGCAATCTGCCTACTCCAGTGCCCCTGAGCCACCAGGTGGGTGGCCTTGGGGAATGACTGAGGCAGAGAGAGTTTCTGGCCACCAGTTGGCAATCAAAGCCCATCTCAGCAAGATCTACATAGGATGCAGTGGTCTATTTGGCCTATAATTTCCTGTATTACACACAACTGTACTACCCTTTAACAAAGAGGCAGGGCCACTCTATGGTTTTTATGTCTCCCTGCACGAATCATCACCAGCACCTAGCTGTGCTCTGGAAGATTCCTGGTAACTTTCCTGAGATCAGGTATGTAGAACAAGTAATAAGAAGAGTCCAAATGACTGCTATGCCGCTTTGTTCAGCTGCAAGAACTCCCTTCTACAAAGTGCTAGAGGTTGTTTGGTCACAACCAATGCCATTAAATCAGGTCACGTTTGGAAGAGAGGCAAGACATCATGATGACCTGTGTTGAGGATTTTTTGCAGCTGTAATAGCTTTAGGTTATGTAGTTTTATAACTTAACATGTACAGGTGCACACACACATGCAATATCTGCAGTAGAACCTGTCCATCCTTGGAGCAGCACACAGGGGCAGTCCTCAACATACAGGAGTGCCCTGGAAAGCTTGCAGAGAAGCTGGAGAACCCAAACCAGGTCCACCGAGAAGTTTGCCCTCCATCTTCCTCTGGTGGCACAGTGTAGCACAGGAACATCAAGGCTGAGGTTGGTACGAGGAGGTGGATTATCATCAAACTATCCAACCCTCACAGCCAACTGCTGGAACCCAACAGCTTAGGTGCTGAGGTGGCAGTCACCAGCTCCTGGTGACGAGTCCTTGCAAACAAACTTTCAAGAAATCATGAATTCCCATTGATTATTTTTTTTTTTAATTGTCATTAGGGGTCACATTTCCCAACACATCTACTCATCCTTAAACTTTCAGATGAAAACTTTGATCCTTAAGTGATCATCTTATCTGTTTAGCTGGATGGAACTGTTAAGCTGGAATACCACATATGATGCAAGAATTGGCAGACTAATTTGGCCAGGGCCCAGCGTTTAATATTTACTTTCTCTTGTGGAACCAGCAATCAAAGTGGATGAAGGAGGTTCTTGGTCTAGTCTAGTCAAGCCAGTAATCCTCAATTTTCCAAGTTCACAGCCTGCGTGACACCTAACCTGCAGTAACTGTCCATAAGCATGCTAATTCCCTGGCACAGACGAAATGATTCAGTCTAGATTCTTCCTGAAGACAGGCTTCTCCTTCTGTTCCTGCAAACAAAGATGTTTTAGAAGTAGACAACTCCAAAGCAAACTGTTGGTTATACATATCTTGTGAGACATAGTTTTGGTGCCGGGGCGCAGGGCTCTGCCCTTGATGAAGACTAACAGTAAGGCTTCCAGTGGTCTCCACCCGCAGACAAATGTCTGCATCGTGAAAAGCAAAGTTCAGTGAAGAAAAGTGTGAGGGACTACCCTAAAGAGGGAGAAGGAAAATAATAAATCAAGCACACCTATTCAAAAAGGGGAGTAATTGACTAGAGAAGGCACTGAAAAAAAGGGTCAGGACATGGACTAAACCACAAACTAAACAAGAGCCAGGAGCACAGACCAATTGCCATAATTTGTCTAGAGGTGGTCAATCTTATTCTAGGACTTCAGGAGCAATATACATTTGATACCAGGAAAAAACCCAAACATGTTACCACTGAGCTGTGCAAACATGAATGATACAGAGAACACTTGCTATTTCTCACAATGCAAGAGCTAATGGGGGATAAAAGGGGTGGGAGCAGTGGTTAAATTGCCAGGCAAACACATCTGAGACAAGCTGCAGGAAATATGTTTTTTTTGTGTGGATAGCATGTAAATTGAGGAACTCAATGTCACCAGATGCTTTGAAGATTAACCATAAAATTTGTCTAATCTCTTTTTCAGCCAATTAAATTAGTCCATCAGGGTGTATTAAATGTGATTATATAGATGTAACCCCCAGTTCAGGAAGTTTTTAAACCACCAATTGCTGAGAGTGCCTTATGGAGTAAGCATACCCTGATTTTTCTATTTTCCCTATTCATTACTGGCCATATGAGACACCTGACACTGGGCTGAACTGTTTTGTATGAGTTGGTATTAAAGTGTTCTTCTACAATTACAGATCTCTACCTTAGCAGAGTTTCAAGCTTTTCCAATTCTCTTTCATTCAAAATGTGATCTAGTTAAAGGAAAATGAATAATATTGATAGTTCAGGAATTATGATCAAGAAAAAAGGTTAGAAAGAACACACTTGTTTTGCATCACAGGAAAAAAATGAGGAATATATGGCAAAACCTTAAATACATCAACTTTTTAAACTACAGAACATTGTTCAAACTGTTCTCTGCCTGGAAAAAGAATATAAAAGGCAAAATTTATAATAAGCAAGATTTCAGTTAAACATTGCAATAAAACTTCATAATTATGAAGTTAGTTAAGCATTATAGTAGAGAACTGAGATTGTAGAATCCTCTTCAGGTAGGATCTTCAGGAACAGGTATAGACAAATCATTGTCAAGATGTTAATAAGTTGCTCTGGAAAAAGTAGAATTGATACAACTCTTTCCAGTGATGTATGTCCCGTGTCCACTGTGATATGTCCACAGTTAAAAACCCCGCAGCTCCCCTGTTTCATGCCCACCAGGCAAAAAATAATGCTTTGCTGCTAGTCAAGTGCTATGCGTAGGCTGACCAGCTGCTTAGCACATGTACTAGCTGGCCAGCCCACATGGTGCTGGTTTGGAAAAACAGATACTGGCACAGTGTCACAGCTAAGTTCTGCTGGTCTCTTCCCCAGTTAGGGCACCGATCTATGCTCCTCTCTTCTGCCTACCCAGGGGTTTCATTGAACTTATAGGCACTTAACTACTATTGTGAAGGCAAGCCCTCTACCTAATTTGTCATCAGTGGACATCATAGGAAATAAATGATTCAAGTAGCGACTGGTTCACCTGCTGGTTTCAGTGGGACACATCCTTCCTCTAGCCGGCTGAATGGAAGATTAAGGGATGATCTGACAAGAGTTTAGATGCACCTACATTTCAAAATAGAGGGCCTTCCATTACCACCAACAAATATATAATAAGCCCAAGTGGTCACATACTGAAATCCTGACTAGCAATGGCGTACACATCTTTAACCCTATCCCAGGACATCTTAGGTCATTTCTGCCCCTGCTCTCACTGCAAATCACCTTTAAAGAAGAGTGCACCAGACTCAGCCAGGCATTCTCCTTGTTGTTGAGCAGCCTCCAGCTCCCCAGCATCAGAAACAGCTTATTTCTGGCACAGGTTTCTTCCCCATGTTGGCAACCATGGTGCTTGTAGCTAATGATCTATTAGCTATAATTAAACAGCAGGTACTGCCTTGGGAATCAACTGCTATAATCTGTTGTAGAAAATGATGAAAACATCATTTGAGTCAGATGGTGCAGAGACTGTGGGTTACAGGACAACAGACTAAATTATGGAATGATCTTCAGTAGGTTCAATAACATAGCGGGGTTAAGTTTCAGAGCTTGATCCAGAGTGCAAAACACTGAATTAAGTCTAAATTACCTTCAGCAGCATTGGACCAGACCAGTAGCATTTGCTATCTTAGAGTATGGATGCCCTCACTAAAATCAGTATTTGGCACCGCCTGAGGCCATGGCAAGTGACAGTCCCCCAAACTGTGAGCTTGACAGGCAAAGTACAGGGGGAAAACAGACAAGCAAGCAAGAAGGAAACCTTGTCGCATCCCCTCTCTCTGCAAATTTTGTCTGGTCCACTTGAAACTGAGCTCCACATAGATTCCTACTCATTCAGAAAGGAAGATCTCAAAAATTGCCAGCATGCACCCTGGGCAATAATGCTCTAAGCTCTTACAACAAAGCCAAATGATAGGCAGCTTTAGTCACCAATGGCTGCAAACATGGCCCTCTCACCACTGCTGCTCTTGCTTCAAAACTGTATCATCTTCTGCCTCCTCACTGAGCTTGGGAAGGATGTGGTTCACCAAGAATCATTTCCCAAATTCATCCCAATTGCTCAATTAATTATCCTTTAGCTTCAACATGAGGAACCAGTTTCCACCTTCTGTAGCAGGTCTATTTTTAGTGAAGCATCAATTTTCTCTGTTTTGTTATCCCTTACTCACTGTTAGTCCTGCCCACACAACAAATCTGGCATTGATCGCTTGTGGTAGACAAGTATTTTTGGCTTAGGCTGTGAAAGAGGCAAGAGGAAGGGTGTAGAGAAAAGGAGTCTTAATAACCAGAAAGAGAATCACTGTAAACCAGAATTCACACAGAGAAAGCAAAGCAAAGCAAAGCAAAAAGAAAAGAAAAACTGTTAGTAGTATGTAGAAGTGAATGTGTGTTTGTGGATATAAATCTGCGTAAGTAACAAGCATCCCTCAGCTTCTGCCAGTGCAAATTCAGATCAGCAAATTCAAGTCCATATGAAGGGAGGCTTCAGTTTTGGCTAGTGTTCCTGGTGTGCCAAAGATGGCTCTGCCTGCTGCCCAAGACCATCCCTTCCTACCAAACCATGGACCTAGATCAATAGGGGAGGAAAGACTGATAGATCATTTCGCAGGCACTTTATATCCTCATAACAATTTCCAACTCTGCACAGCTGTCAGACAAGGGACTGATCCTATCTGAGATGTCACCTCTGCGTTAACTGCTTTCCTGCCTGGCTGAAATGAAAATAGGTACTAGGGGTACTTATGTGACCCAGGTACAGTATACTCAAGAAAATACTGCTCTGAGTGATGGGCCTGCTGCTTGAATGGGAAAAAGGGAGAAGTCAAAAGGAAACATCCTCCTTGTCTACATTCATCCACCTTGTAATGATGCTAACACCTGAAGTGATTTGAAGTGAATAGCTTTAAGGCACAGTCCAGCTCTGTGTGCTATATGCAAGCTCTGCCACCCTAAATGGGTGACACCTGGCACCACGTGGCTCCAGTTGCAGCCACCCCCCAACAAAAGTCTTTCAGAAACTGTTATGCATAGTCTCAGCCTCTAATTCCAGGTCCTGTCCCTCACCCAGCTCATCTGCCCAGACCTGCTTTCCTTAAAGAAGGTCTGAAGGCGAATCCAGAGCCGGACTAGATGCAAGTGATGAAGCAGCATAAACTGCTCCACACCACAGTGCCTCTGCTCCATCATCAGAATTTAATCTTCACAATCCATCTTGTAACCTAGACCTTCACTGAGACTGCTCAAGCTGAGCAAGGTAAAACAAAGCAGCATGACTGACCCCTTTGACCTGCATGCCCTACAATGGTGAAGGGCAAAATATAACTGAAAATGATAAAATTAGCTGGCAAATTGGCCTAAAGCCCTATGTTTCAGAGCTTCAGCCTACTTCATACAAGCCCATCCATACCACTAGCTCTCTTTTGTGAGCTGTGTTAAGAGTTTTAAGAGCTTTGAAGCACCTTGAGCTTACTGCCATCCTTAAACCCCAGACTGAGAAGCAAGGGGCCTCTCAAAATTATGCAAGCCAAAGAAAGCCTGAAACTTAATGACAGTAGTTTACTGGACTCAGGACAGCAAGGAGCAGACTCAGCTCTGGCTGAAAATGTCATTAATGCTATAGGTCCTGTTATAGACCGAGGAACACGTAGCAGAATGGGAGGCAAAGACAGAGGCACCAGGAAAGGCTGAAGGAACAAAACAGAAGTGCAAACTATTCATAAACTGCTTATTTCTGTGTACGTATATGCCTACGACTTTTATCCCTCAGTCACGATTTTGATCCACACTAGCCCTGGATGTGATCTCCAGCCACGGTGTGTGTGCGAAAGGAAAATAATCCTCATTTGATCTGGAAATCTGCTATTCCTGACTCCAACTGCTGCTCTGGGACTGCTGAAAGAAACAACTCCTCCCAGCCAGGCCAGGTGTTTAAATAGCTTGGACTGTAATTCACTGCCCTGAGCCACAGTTTAGCAGTTGCTAAACCTGGACATCAGCCAATGCCCCAGACTATTAACCATTCCAATAACTCTATCAGCATTTTTGTCATCTTCTGGAAAACAGGGAAGCTTGAACCAGACAGATAAACAATAGAAACAGAAGATCAGAGATGCCTATGATCAGTCCAAATACACAAGCTGTCTACAGCTATACGGGCATCCATCCCTTCCAATATAAAGGACAGAGGGAAGGTAAACCCTGTGGCAAGACATTTATCTTAGCGATAGGCTCCAGAAGAGTTTTCAGGAAAGGAGCACAGTTTGGAAGGCAAATTGCAACCCAGCACAGCTTCCAGTACTGCTGTCAGTAGCTAGGAGGAGCAGGAATGGAAGGTTATTAGGCTCCACCTAGAAGTCTGCCCCAGAGCCCCAGGCCAAATACTGCTGCCTACCATCCACTCCCCAGGTGCAGCCAAATCCACCGGTATCACTGTGTCCTCGCCAGCTCTGTGCAAGGTTCATGGGCACTGGTGGAGCGGTCTCCCATCCTCCTCCTCTCTGCATCATCAAACAAAAACTCCCAAGATAATACTGACACATTTTTCTTCTGGATTCCCATGTTCCCAAGCCAGTAAATATCAATTCAGCAGGTTTTTTTGTTGTTGTTCAGTTTAAGCAGAGAAAAAAATGACCTGTTTGGGATTCTGCAAAGAGCTGAAGCTAATGGAAAGTAAGAGCAGAAAACTGTTTTAAGGAGCCCAAAGTGTCCCATATAAAGGACAAGCCAGCTTTCACAGTACAGAGGGAGGATATGCTGTTTAAGGGAGGTTGCTCCGAAGCCTTGAATTCAGTTTACAATTATGGTCTCCCTGGGTCATCTTAGGTATGTCATCAGTTCCTCTTAGGTCCTATTTTTCCCCATCTACTAAACAGGGTTAGCAAAATATCTCATTTCTCCACATCCCTTTTGTCTGACCAGATTGTATAGCCTGCAGTTCAGGTCTGGTTGTGGTCTTTGTTAAGAGTTGAGGCCATGGGTTCACAATAGAGCTGAGTTAAACCCAAGCTGCTTAAGACACCAAGAGAGGCAAACAGAGATCCCTTCCCACGTTCAGATTTGCATTTCTCTTGTTCCCAAGGAGCAGCACCTATACAGAGCTCCTGCTGTGGTACCATCCATTCCCACTGTGCAATCACTCCCAGGAGGAGGTGGCTAACATTATGGAAATACTCTCCCTCCAACTCAGCAGGGCAGAGGCTTTAGTCTTTGCTTCCTTCACAGGCACCACACCTGAAATATAAATTATACTCCAGAAGGTGGGGGATTTTGTTTTTTGGTTTTTTTCTCCCCCCCCCCCCCCCGTTTTAACCTTTTGCTAGGGTGTGGAAAATGAATAATCCAAATTGAGCATTCCTTACCTAACAAACTTACACTTGGCTGCTTAATTAGGAATTTAATAAATGTGACTTAATTATCTCTTAACAAGATTGCTTTATTAATGCCCATGGCCATAGCCCTTTAGGGCTCTCGATCTTGTCAGATCTCAAAAGCTAGGCTGAGTCAACACTTGAATAAACAGCTGCCAGTGAAATACCTTGTGCTGCCAGCAGTGGCATTTGAATTTTACTAGATGATTCCCTTCCCAGGTTAAGCTCTGTACCCTCCCACAGTGCCAGCTGAAGCTTTGCTGTCAGAGGTTCCTTTTCTGCATGAGATGCAAAGTGGAGAACTGACCACTTTTGACACAGCTTACAGCAGGCAAAGTTGTAGGAGTCTTACTGGCCAGGCCATACTCCAACTGGAGTAGTTATAGTTCCCTTTACTTCAATTTTCACCAGGAACCAGTTTTCTCCACTTCTGAAGAGCTGTTGTGCAATGCTGCCATATACTGTTAAGACCTGTTGACATGACAGACTTCTGGCATCTTCTTAGGTACCTGAAGTACCTATAAAACGCTCCTTGGCCATCTAGCACTCTTATTACTATTAATATTAGAAGAGAAGCATGTATGGACAGCTCTCATTTCTATTCTCAAATGGCTTTTTTCAGTTGTAAGCAACTTCATTAAACTTTAACCTTTTCAGGTGGAATTTTGCCATTCCGGTTCCTGCCTAATATTTTTTGAAAGTTTAGTTCAGCTGGTTTTTAGTTTTAAGGCAGCAAGTAGGCAGGGAAAAATACAACTGTTGCCGTGATTTAAAAGTTAAAATAAATATTCTGTCACCTTGTCTTGAGCAATCCCACACTTCACCAAGAAAAGAGAACTTTTAAAGTTGGCTCAGACATACACTTGTTAGTTTTCCAGTGAAAACACATCTCAAATTAGCTGAATCACATCAATGCCTACTGAGCTAACCGACCCAGAATCCACTACTTAAAATCCAGGAACAAATCCAGAGATGAGTCTCTTAGGCAATAGCCACTCAATAGCAGCAATGATGATAGAGGTCATGGCCCTTGAATGTTAGAAAAGACATTTTGCAGAGCTTGTTCTTCAGGTCAAAGGAAGGTAGTTTAAAGGAAACATTGCATCCAACATCCAAAGAGAGGAAGATGGTGCCGGAGAACAGCCTGTTCCTGACTTTTTTTGTTGAAAAGTAAAAAAGCAAGCAACACCCTCCCACCCCCAACAAGTCATGCTGTTAATTCAGTACAGAGCAGCAGAAATATACGAATCAGTACTACAGAAGATACAGCAACCCCTGGGGACCAAATGCCTGATGAAGTGACACCTCAAATGGGGCCTATAGCTGACAGAACAGCAGCATGAAGCCACAGGTTCAACACAAGACTCTTATCCAGCTAGCAGAAGGAGAATATGGATATTAGGACAATGCAAAAGCCTCTTTTTTTTTTTTTTGCCATGGCCACCCACATCCCAGACAAGGCTAGAAATATATTTTTATGAAAAATCCATGTATTCTAGGACCTTGTACTCAGCAGACCATCTCTGGTCCTTTTAAGGCATGCTGAGCCTTGGTACTGTGTTCCCTCTCCTGTGATTTGAAATACCCAGTGTTTTTTACATCCAAAACAACTGCAGCCCTGTACACATTTTCTCCTGGCCTGCCACAAAATGAAGGCGTGTTTCCTGGCAAGCAGTTTGTTGCTCTTCCAAACCACCCCGAGCGGTCTGCTCAGTGTTACAGCCAACGTGGACTGCTGCAGTGCAGCATGCTGAGGAAATGTCCTGGAACAGTTTTATTTGGAGTGGACATCTCTGACGGTGAGCTGATGCCTCGTGGAAAGTTTCAAAGTGGAACTGACACTACCTCTAGAGCAGGACAGCTTCTGTTTCCTTCCCCTCCTACCACAGATGCTGCTGCTTGTATAAAAACAGGAGAAGTTGTATCATCAGGGATGGGGCAGGAAGCAGTAAACTGGAAACCAGAGGCCCAGCCACTTCTCTTGACTCCAACCACTCTTCTCTATCTCCCGAAGTTAGTTGCCACTTCTCTGCATTCACTCTCTTTTCTACCCCAAAGCTGTCTAGTCTGTACAGGTCACAAGCTCTTCAAGCCATGGGCAGCATCTCCATATATGTATGCTTCCAACCTAATGCAATGGGTAGCATGACTAAAATATTTTAAATAATTAAATATCAATTAATAAAAAACATGTTGTGTAGGAGGGGCTGGTCAGCTTTTCTTCTTTTTATGCACTTGAAGACTAAATGCTTTGTAGCACATGCCTGTGTCAGCTACTGTGGAGAATGCAACATTAAGGAAGCATCTCTTGCTCTTCTGCCCCAAGATCTAAAAGTACCTCTGGCCTTTGGGTGACAGACACAGAATGATGGAGAACGGACCCCACCACCAAGGTGTTCCAGAGCATGAGCAGCAAGGCTGGCTCTTGTCACTTGAATTCACCTGTCACTCATTGCCAGGCACCTGCACTACAGGAAACTGTCAGTGCCACTAACACAACACGTTAGAAGACTACAGAGCCTAAGTGACCCTCTGGCCCTGGCTCCAACCCCACCAAGCCAATGGGGTCATCTCCTCTGGCTTCAAGTGGCCTGCATTCTCTATAGCAGCTGTATCATGACACATGGCACAGCTTACTAGTGACGTTTTCAGGCACACCTAAATCTCCTTAAGCTGGAGACAACGTCAAGCATCACATCCTGGCAAATGCACCATCAGGAAGCAAGGTTCACCAGTGTGTCTGATCACACTGTGCTGTATCTGGGATGAACAAGGTGCAGCCACTCTCCCCTCCATGCTCTTACCCATCCCATGGCCGCTGCTTTGCCAGCTGTCTGGGCTCATGCCTCCAGCACATCTTACAAGCAAGAAGAGAACGTGGTGCTCTTCATCAGCCTGCTCATGCAAGGACCACTCTTCTTCCTGAGCAGGTAGCCAAACTTCAACAGACAGGGTGCTCGATAAGAAACTTCAAGGACCTATCTCCTCTTCCTCCTGCTCTCTACTTTTACTGTAGCTTGCAGAACACTCCCATTTTCTGCCCTTCTCTGACTCTGGTGAATGCAGCTGTGAGCAAGAACAGCTGGCCCAAAAGCAAGCAGCAGCAGCCCCCTCAGCTCATTTTCAGTTCTCCTAGCCCCTTCTCTTCTGAGCCAAGAGGAGAAACCCTGCCCTGACACCAAAGCTAGAAAATCAGTATTTTGCCCTCCCTTCTGCTGCCTGCACAGACAGATCACCCAGAGAGCAGCGCCAAGGGCAAGGAGCAGTTACAGCCCCACAAGCACCAAGCCACCAGCATACACACAGGGAAGAGGAAGTTGTTATTGGGACCCAGTAACACAAAACAGCTGCTGCCTGGCTAGGGCAGCCACAGCTCACCCCTGCTTGGGGCTGAGCAGCAGCTGTGCTCGGGAAACCTTCTGCTTTAGCTTGTGGTCCAGATTCCCAGTGAACGAGGAGGCACCTCAGGACGTCCCAATGAAATCAGCACCCGAATTCTTCCTTTGCCTAAGCCATTTCGGCAAATCAGCCCAGAGGCCTCGCTAGCATGGCCTTTCTCTTAAAGCACCCCTTCTTCTCTAGGTTCTGCTGGCTCAAAAAGGTGATAATGCAGCACATCCCCAACACATGACAGCTGTAGCTAAAATGTATTGGCCAGGCACTTTGGAAACCTTGGAGAGAAAAAAAAGAAAACAAAACAACAACAAAAAGGCAGTCTCAGCCTTCCAGTGACCTGCCTTGGTATACCTCAGCCCCAGCTCAACTTGCAGCACAGGTTGCTCCATCTGTCCCACGCCCTTGCCCAGCTCCACCAGTGCAATTCGAAACCAGCTGGTAGAGGCAAGGGTCTCTTGTGAAGCCTACATAAGCACACAATGAGAGGGATCTGCACTGCAAAAAGGCCTTCAGCAAGGCTGCTATAGCTAGGGGATGAACAAAAGACAAGGTGAGGTGATTTAAAATCCACCTTCCCTGGAGGTACTTCTGTCTCATGCCCAGGGACTGTTTACCTCTCAGGAGCACAAGAACCTTGCAGAAGGAGCGATGCCAGTGCTCCTGCAACCTCTGCTCTCCCGTGGCACATGGGTGGCCCAAGCCAAAAGGTTGTACAGAAAATAATTTTCCCGTTGTCAGAGGCTAAAACCATCTGTGTAAATGTTATAGCAGTAGGTTAATAATGCAGACTGCATCCCCACCCAACCCACACAGTATCACAAGGCAGGCAGGTCAGCTCCAGCCCAGGTTTCAATTAAAGAGCACATTGCAGTTAAAACTGTCCCTGCCTGCTTTTCTTTTGGATTTAAGCTCCTCCACAATGCAGCTGCTTTTAGTGCAGGTTTATTATTAGTCTCATCTACATTACAACCTCCTCAACTCACTGGAATGACCAGGAGACCCATGGAGAGAGAACAAACAGATAGCACATGGTAGCCCTGCAAAAGGTACATGGTCATTTGATAAGTGGAGTTTAGTTTTAATTAGCAGTGGTAAAGGGGGGGTTGTGGTGTAATAAATCTCAGAATAAGGATTAGCCTCCCTGTGGCACCTTGCTGGTCATTTCTGGCAGGAAATGGCAAGACATGAAGGAATATTAAACCTCACGCTTCAGGGCTGGAGCCAAACAGAGTCAGAGATGTGGAAGAGACATCTCACACATGCCTTTTTTACAGGAGAGGTCTTTCATTTTCCTTTGAAAAGAGCAGTGACATCTGTGTTGGCAAAGGGTGAAGTATATACACTTCAAAGCTGTTGTGGGACAACAGTTCCTAAACCAACACATGCACACATGAACACACACATGTTGCAGGGTGGGAAGGAGCAGCCACAGTGGGTATCCACATACCCTACTTGGGAGATGAGGCAGTCTCACCTTGCTGCTGCAGCGCTCTCTTCCTAGTGGGAGGCAACTGGAAAGAGCTTTAAAGCTAAGCTAGGAAAAGGACAAGGTAATGAAGCAAACCTTTACAGAGTCCTCCAGCCAGAAACTGGCTTCATGACACTGCTACATGGATCAGCAAAGCCCAGTATTTTCAGCTAGCAACTCAACAGGGCAACAACATCTCTTCAGCACTAACATCAGGTACCTCAAAGAATGCTTCTGTTCTGGCTTTTAATTCCCTCTGCAGACAGTTCTGTACAAATGCACACAGAGGTGTATTTCTCTTTCATCTGGCTAGCAATCATGCATACCCAGAAGCATGAAGACTAATAGCCCAGTCCAGTTAAGAAAGGACTATTCTTCATGGGAGTGGCTGGTCTTTCTTTTCCTTTAGCACGCACACAGTTCTCTCCAGCTCATCTGGTTTCTTCCATCATTCATTACTTCTCCCCAGAAGAGCTCTCAGGTCATCCCACTCATCCTCAGGATTTTTCCTGTGCTACATTAGCCTGCAAGGTTTTGAACTCCTATAGGGCTGCTACTCCTTCCCTTGGGAGATCACTACACAGTCTGACAGCTCTCACTAACATTTTCCAGAATTTCCCACTGTCTAACAAAACTGCAAACATTCAAAGAAAAGGACACTCTACCAAGCCCTGCACACCCCGATGGCACAGAACCAAGGCTCACAGCTAGAAAAAAACGCACGGGTTGTCCCAGTGCAAGCCATGTGCATCTGCTGCACATGTGGAGCCCTCCATCCCTTTCAGCCACTGCTCCCCTTCCTGCTTTGGTTCACATGCATGTGGTTTTCAACTGGTGAGATCGTCTTTTGAAAAAGCTTTCTGTTTGGCTACAAAGAGACCCCAGAGCTGCGTGCAATCCAGGAGGGGCACAGAGACCGTGTTAATGAGGCTCGCCATTTCCTTCAAAATGGGATGCTCGCTGCATGTCACAAACTGCTGGGGGACAAGATTGCTCCCTCCTGCAGAAGAGTCTCTCTACCTCTCCATGCGGACTAAAGTACAAAGGAAAGTGCAAAACTTTCTACAGAAATTCTGGAGGCATTTCTGGACCACAGGAACCTGCCTGATCCTCAGTGAGATGCTGGGGACTTCAACCCCAGGCAGGTGCCGGGTCCTGGGCAAAGCTCCAGGTTGCCGTTTCCAGGGAAGCTCATTTTTCCTGAAGATCTTTAGCCCAATACTAAGCACAATCTAAATACTGAAGACATGTAGCAATACATAAAAATCAATAAATCAGGGGAAAAAAAAAGTGCCTTCACCTCTTACAACATCCTTGCAATAAACTTTGACACAGCAAACAGGAGGATGAGGTAGAAGAGCTGGCTTTTATCCTACAGATGAGACAGCCTTTCTGCCTGGAACCTTAGACATTGGCTTGTAACACATGGTGCTGCTGATGACCTCTCACTGTTGGGAATATTCACCAGGATGCATGCAGGAAGAATCAGTTTAGAGCTATCTTCTACCAGCAACAGGTCCCTGTAACTGCACTGGTCAGAAGTACGCAGCACATTCATTCAGAGCACATGTCTCCTCCATTTACCCTGTGCACCTTGAATAGCCATATTAGCACATACCTCCATAACAGGCTTTACCTAGTTCTGACTAAAGTCATCAGCAAGGATTTCAGCTGCTCCCCAACAGTACTGCCCTGTGCACCGGTATTGGCAAAGCTTCCTCCCTGAGCAAACTCTCTTTTCTGGCACTTTACAGGCTCATCTGCTTCTGGCAACACCTGGATCACAGAAGGTACCACACCATACCAAGGATATTCTTGTTATTGCACAAGGGTGCAGGACCAGCTGGCAGCCACTGTGCACCTCCCCATTCCCCTACTGCGGTAAAAGGTGTCTCAGTTTCCCAAGAGCACAGGGAACTTCTGCCCCATGGTACAGCTTACATTAATCATTATTCAGCTGCTGACTTCAGCTTAGCTGCTGCATTGACCAAGGATCAGCAAAGTTGCTCAGAAACATGCCTACAGCAGGGGAGGGGCACGTGTGAGAAATCACAACATAACTGGGATTTTATGTCCCCGTTTAGATACTTTTGAAAACTCTCACCTTCTAATCTGCAGCAGTGGCTGAAATCTCAAGACCTTAGAGCAGAGTTTATGATTAAACTAACTCCAGAACTTGGTTAAATCTTTAAAAAAAAGTAAACTAGCCCTGAATAGTCACTTCAAAATGTGAGCATTTTCAAGCTGAATAAATCCCTCCTCCTTTCTTCTCCATTCCTTACTGTTATAGGAATTATGTGGGAAGATTGAACAGTGTTTACACTCATAAGCTTGGGCTCTACAATTTCATCTGCATGCAGTAAAGAACAAGAACCACTTGCATAAGTCCATGACCCTCAAGCCAGTGTAATTAGTTTCAAGTGTCCCAGCTTGAAGGGGTTAAAATATTTAGCCACTTTTCATGAAGACAAGTTATTTGTTTGCTTTTTCAAACAGATTGTACAATCCCATCCATGCAGCTTTAGTCTTTTTAATTAGGACCAGCAGGACGTTGGGCAAGTTCTGCATGCTAGCAAAGGAGCTCTCCTTCAAACATGCTTCGTAATTCAAACGTAACTCCAGCCAAAGCACAAGCTGAACATCACCCAGGGCTAACCAGGAAGCCCCAGATGAGGTGGAGACTCCTTTTTCCCCAGACCCTTTGGGATTTCCCTGCCAGAGGGAGGCTGAGCAGACAAGCTCCTGAAGAGCTGCCCCGCAGCACAACCTGCTGGCATCTCTCAGCCAAGGCAGGACTGCTCTAAATAAATTATCCAGCCTAGCAGCAGCACAGAAAGACAAGGTCCAAGGACATGAAACTACAAGGAAGTCGACCCAAAATGCCGTAGAGCAAAGACCAGCTTTGCCCACAATAACTAGCTATCCAGCAAGAACAAAAAGTAAAAGCAGAGTCCTAACCTTGAACTACCTTAGGCCTTCTAGCAGATAGGAATCATTGCAGCTCTAGGCTTTGCTGGTTTTTAGCCTGGTTTCTTCTAGGAAAGCACAAACTTGCGAGCCCATACTTTGTGCAAGATGAAAGCATTTGCTCTTGAACCCACAGGCCAACCTCAGCCAAGTGCAACAAAGGTAATTAAGTTTCCTAAGACTTAGAGGCCATGGAAAGGAGACAACTACAGTTGTGCTGGTCAGGGGAGATGCTGCAATGTGAACTTGCCTTTACTGCATACCAGAGAACCCACAGTTGAAAAAGCCCTTAGAAATGCTTCAGTAGGGCAGGGGTCAGGTTTCCTTTTTTGATGCCAGAAATGAGCAGCCACCAGACAAATCCAGAGAAACCAGCTCCACGATATACCTCTGTTTCCAGAGCTCCCTGGGTGTTTTCTGACTACATGCATTAGCTGTTTTAAAGGTCATGCTTTAGAGTTCTGCATATGCTCCCCAATTCTCTAGACACCACATGGCATATTGCAAACTCACATTTGCAGTCAAAAAGTTCTTCATTCCTATTATTCCTTTAAATGTTTTAATATTCCATTATTTCCTTTCTTTCTGCTGCCTAGAACAACATACTTGAATACAGGCAATTAAATGAGGGAGGTGGCATTTAGAATTAATCTAATCTAAATTTAATTCCAGGATGTTCTTGTGTTTTATTGAGAAAGAGGCTGTGCAACCCAATGAAACCCAATGTGCGCCAGACATTCTATGCTTCACAGCAGCAGAATGTTGGTTTTGGCAGTCTATTGGCAGATGTCTTCTAGATAACTTGCTAGAACCCCATCTATTGTTATATCGTGAATTCTGCAAGCAAACTTTCAAAGGTGTTGCATTTCCTTGTCTAATATACTCACTATTAACTACTGCAACACTACACCATGAAATGAATAGATTTGCCATCATTTGCAGTCTCAAAAGCAAAACAAGTGAAGCTATTCTAGGAGGCTGGCTTTGGCCCAAACAGAAACAATACGTTGAAGGTAGAAACAACCAAGTGAATGTTTGCTGCTGGTGACCTCCAACACAAAAAGAACCAGAAGGGAAGAAATCCTAATTGCTTCGGACTTGCACATCAAGCCACCACTCCAGAAGAGCCCTTTAGAGGACTGAATATGCAATCTACCTTCCACAGTCCCACTGCTCTCCTTCTTCAATTCTCACAAGTAGCTAGATGCAAAACAGAACCACCAAAGCTGCCAAATCTTTACAATTGGGTTTCAATGTACCAGCCAGAAAACACACCTTGACTTTCAGTGGCCAGGCTACAGCCAAATATTTTTATTTTTTTAATGCCTAAACTGAGCTAGTATAAGACAAAACCATTGGCGTGCAAAGAAAAACCTACTTGACATTTCTCTAGCTGGCACTGCACTTTGAGCACCATTGCAATAGGACAAGGGGTAACGGTTTTAAACTGAAAGAAGGTAGATTCAGACTAGATGAAGAAACTTTTTACGATGAGGGTGATGAAACACTGGAAGATGTTGCCCAGAGAGGTGGTAGATGCCTCATCCCTGGAAACAGTCAAGGTCTGGTTGGATGGGGATCTGAGCAACATGGTCTAGTGGAAGGTGTCCCTGGTCATTGCAGGGGGGTTGCACTAGATGAACTTTAAGGGTCCCTTCCAACCCAAACCATTCTATGATTCTATGGTAAGCATGAAGATCTCTACTTTGTGTGCAGAAATGCACTGAGGCAAGGCTTGCTCTGGTGCTCAGCCTTACACTAAAAATCTCAGTTTCTGCTGAGAACGTATTTCACAGCTGGAAGTGCAGTAACTCAAATAAGAACAAAAAAGACAGGCTGTGCCAGTATCTGAAGAGGAGACCTGGACGTAAACATACCAGGACTGTGGGAACTGCAACAAACTTCTGATGAGTACTCACCTTCCTGTAAGAACCTGTTAAGAAGCCACAAAGATTTTTATGGTGGTGGTTTCTCTTAGCCATGATGTAGTTGTAATATTCTCACTGTGTCCATGAGAAATTCCCTAAGACTCTTGTAAATAGAATTGTAACCCAATTCCAATTCTTGTAATTATATCAAACCCACTTAAATTATGTCTGAAGGGTTTTATTTGTTTTTAATAAACCAATCTTAGAAAGTATCTGTTTTTAGAATAGAAAACTCTTTCAGAGTTTTGTTTAAGTAATGCCCCTTTCCTCTCCCTTCCCTTCCTACTCCCTCCAAAAAATCAGCACAGGAGCCTAATATCTCGTCAAAGAAAATAAAACTCGGTGCAACTTCACACACTTCCACTCCACAGAATCTGGTGTCCAACCTTGGGTCTATGAAGTGATCCACAGAGACCGAAAGAAACAAGGCCACAGTTAGTGCAAAGCTTATCCAAAAATTTCCCCATTTCCAGGGTAAGCAATTAAAAGGCTGATGATGGTAGTTTGCCTTTGTGTAAGTGGCTCAGGCAACTTAAAAAAAATAATAAAATACTGCAGAGCACTAGCAGAACAGCTGCAACACTGAGCCTTTTTGCAGGAAGGCACTTCCTACAGACAGGAGTTCACTTACATAGGAAGGGATAAATTAGAAGGAAAAGCACTATTGCCTGGATTCACCCTATCAAAATGCAAGCATTTATTTGAGTTGCCTAAATAAGGAGAAAAAGAAGTGAGCTGAACCTGAGGTAGCACCCATCTCCTTACTTGGGAGTGAAGGAGACAGTTCTTATCTCAGTATCTAGAGCAGAGCTCAAAGACCACATGCTTAGGTCTATGATTAGTGACTCACCTGCAATTAAGATGAAACCCAAGATCCCCAAGTAAAGATAAGTCTCTGGACATTGTGGTTGTAAAGCAGCATCTGCCTGACATCTGCTAACAGCTCAGAACAGTTGTGCTGAGAGGCGAACAGTCCCAAGCATCTCAACAGGGTACAAGTCCCCAGCCACGCTGGGGGATGTTCCCACCACCTTGTTGCACAGATACTGCACACGGGCAGCTCCTGGAAGATGGCAGAAATCAGGGTTTGGTTCCCTTCTGCTGAGGAGAAGCCAATTTAAAATAACCTTGAAATACAATAAAATTCAGTCCCTCAAGCTTTTTTTTCCCTTCCAGGAAACATCATGTGAATTTTGTGGCTTATACTTCAAGCCTTCTAAGGAGGGAGGCTCCCAAAACCACACTATCCTTTTACCCTGAGAGATGCTCTAGCCTACCAGCATGCAGGTGCAGTCCATGCGAAAGCACTGCAAAATGCAACCTAATGCTAACAACCAAGTCATCTCACTTCCAAAGCAATCTCTTTCCTTTCCTCAACATACTCGCTGAAATTTTGACCTCAAAATTTGTATTGGGTAAGATTCAGGAAACTACCTCCCGTCCATTTCTTTCAAACCCCTTGCCTTTGCTGCTACTTGTGCTGTTTGCAGCTGTTTTCATAGCACTTTCAACTTGATGATGAACAAGAAGTCTACAAAGTAACCTCTTCCAGCGTAAAGACTCCAAATTCCAAACAGCCAAAGAATTCGGATAAATACCCAAACCAAAACCCAACAGCTCAAATTCTGAGGTTTGCCGGTTATCAGCCTCAAGTTTACATGCAAGCAGGATTAAAGAGCAGCCAACTAATTCAGAGTGTGACACAAGCTATCAATAATTCAGAGTGAGACACAAGCTATCAATCTGGTTAAAAAAAAAATACAATGCTCCTTGATTCAGCATTTTGCTATTGGTATGTACGTGTGTCATTCAAATTAGATGCATTCATCACTGAAGAATACTTGCCAAAAATCATGTGTTTTCTACTCACTCTCTCAGCTGCAGATCTTGGGAGGTAAGCTGCAACTGCACGTGCAATAAGGTTTCCAAATTACTAGCAACTCTGAGCTGGTCCTAAATGCAAAACAAAAAAACAAAACACAGTCTGATGCTTTTTGCACGAAAGATAAAAAAGCAGTGAATGGGTCTGTATACCTGGGAGACCGGCAGCTTACTGCTCTGAAAGCACAGCAGCAGTAGCCTGGAAGATGATCAGCATCTTCTGTGACATGTCCATACTTCCAGGGAGGTCTTCAAAGCCCCCGTACTTGGAATATTGAAGTAGAGCTAATTTGCTTAAGCCCCAAAAGCGCACTTGCCTGCTTCTGAACTGACAGGGAGAGGAATGAAAACAGAAATGCAACAAGATATGCCCTTCCAGGGCCCCCTTTATTAAGTGAATATAAAAATAAGATCATTTCAGTGCAGAGGCACAGTAATCCGCTCCACGGTGAAAAGGTATCTTGGGTTAGCAGTAAACAGAGTTTACAATGCTTTGTAAACAGACCTTTTTACAAGCAAGAAGCATACTGAAACATGACACACATTCGATTAAAAGTTCCCTGTTGCAGCAAAACTGCACACTTCTCATCTGGCAATTTCCAAGCACTTTGCAAAAGGTGAGAGCATTATTTGCTCTGTTTTCAGAGCGCACATGAAACGAATATAACACAAGGAACCTGCAGTGTAAACACTTGAAAAAGTGCCACAGCATTTTCCGAGGATGATGGCTTACCCCTTGTTAGGCTTATTTTACAATGAAAAATAATGGCCAAAGCTATTGTGCATTATGAAAGTTTTAAAAATTACTACTTTTTTTTCTTTTTTTTTTTTTTTTTTTACAGCAACCTGTTGCACAGTTGGATAAAAAAATTATTTTTTTTCTTAATACAGTACATGGCATTTCTCCTCGATTGCACTAGAAGTAAATTTGGAAGCACTTTAAGTTTGTGTTATAGGCAAACAGGAAAGAAAAACAAGTCAGGCAGGCTTTCAATCTCCTTTCCATCTCTCTGCCTGCTGTTTTATCCCCACCCTTTCACATCTCCGAGTCCACGTACATGCCATTGATCAGGTAATCCACTTGTGTGTAATCCTTCTTCTTGTAGCTCTCATAGGCCTGCATAAGGAAAAGAACTATAACAGTTATGAAAAAAAATGTACCAACTAAAAGCACTGCAAGAAGCGAACTTTTATCTACTAAGTACTGAGTCAGGGGTTCGGCAGCAATGAGAAGATATTCATTGTCCGTGTCCAGCGTTTCTGCAAGGCCTGAAGCTGTTGTTTTGGGTGCATCTGCTGGAGCCGTGGTTGTTGAAAAAATGTGAGATGTTGACTTTATCTCATGCCTAGCTGTTGTTTCTGCTGTAGAGGCAGTAGTTAAAACCGTGGCACCTCTCGTAGAGCCCAGAGAAGTTGATTTACTCAAGGATGTTGCGGCTCTACTTGTTTCTGGCTCTAGATATAGCGACGTAATGACAGGCAGTGGGTTCGCAGAGTGTGAAATCTCTGAGGGGGTGAGTGCCATGGCACGAGTAGAAGTAGTGGAAGACATTCCTGCATCCTGCGGGATGAGGATAGTCAATGTTGCACTCGCTGTCTTTGGGCCAGCTCCAACAGTGGTGGGGCTGCTAGAGCGGGAAGTGCTGGCAGTGGTGGTTGGGTTAAACTGCTCTGTTTGAGGCATTTGAGTACCTGCTTGAAAAATGACAGTGAGGGGAGCAGAAGTAGAAGTGGGGGACGATACTGAGACAGAGCTACTACTTCTTGATTTTTTGGTGGTGGTCACAAGCTTGATGAAATGGCTAGAAGTGGAAGCAGGGATGTGACCAGAAGTGGGAGAAGAGGCACTGGATGACATGGCTTCAGCAAGGAAACCAGAACTTCCAGGGGTGTTTGAGGCTTTAGCAGTTGTTTCATAAGCTGTAGTGAGGACAGTTGTGTTTGTAACGTTTGTTGTTGTGGTGGTCACTGTGGTGGTGGTAGCATTGCTTGCAATTGTTTTTCTTGCATTTGTCATTACACCTTCACTCTGAATCTCAAGCAAATGCCTCAGTTGGATCTTCTGAGTCCGAGGAGTTGAGGAAAGCAGGTTTTCGACATTGTGTTGGTCAACCTGTGCATTCACCATCCTCTCCTTTTTCTGTGGATAGCTTTGGTGGTGAAACAGGACTGTTTGCCTTTTCCCACCGACAATTTCTTCAAAAAGACAAAACCAGTAAGTTTCATAAGGATAAAACTCTCAAGCTCAAATCTGACCCCATACCCCCAACATGCAAACCAGAACACAAATTCTGCAGTACATGTAGTACAACTGGAATAAATCAGTCCTGAAGTCAGCAAGAACGTGAAAACTCAGACCCCTGCTCCCTCTCGGGTTTTTTGGGGGTGAGGTTTTTTTGTTTGTTTTGGGGGGGGTGTTTTGCTTTGTTTTTTGCCAGAGACCTCTGGCATTTGCCCAACCAGGGAATTAATTCCACAAAAAGGAGGTAACAAAGTACTGACCTACAATGCCGAAGCACATTATCAACAAGAGCTGCAGCATTTACGAATGCCAGCTCCTGAGAAGACTCATGCTTTCAAAGCTACACAGCATGGACAAAACCTTTATGCTTAGATTCATAATTTTCACCTCTCAAATGAGTGTAAATTTCCACTTACACCTTTGTACTTTGGGAGAATTTCCTTCACAACTAGTGTTCTAGATTTATAGTGACATAAATCCCATCTGCTTATCAAAGGTCTGGTTGCTATGTTGCAGAGAAACCTTTGCCAACCCAAAAGAACCATGAACAAATTTTCTCTTTTTTTAACTTGGGTACAGAGAACTACTGAAACATACTTTAGAAGACTGATTCCCCAATCACCAACAAGCTCCATTTTGTTATTGCGCTAGTTAACTAAATTGAAGATCCTGGCACTGGAAAGTCACCACGAGCAATTGCTGCTAAGGCTGCTCTGATTATGGAAGCAGCCTGCTGCCTCTGGCACAAAATCCTGGCAATCTCAAAAAAAACCAATGCCAAGATGTTTTCCTTTCTCTTAAAAAAATATAAATACATCTGTTTATGCCTTTATTTTCCAAAGGACAGTGTGTGGAGTGCAAATGGCTTGAATGAAGGATGTCCTCAACACAGAGACAAACTTACTCAGTAACAGCTACAAAAGTTACTCAAAGACAGGTGTAAGTGCCAGAGCCCTTACCAGGCTACTGAAACAGTTCTTTCAGTGAACCAACTTCACCTATGGAATCACCCTGCAGGCATTTCACAACCTATCTCTCTCAGCTGAAAGCCAGTCAAGGTCTAAATGTAGGCATTTAAAGCAAAAGGACCAGGATCCTGGATTTAGCAGGAGCCTGAAGCATAGCGTTACCTCCAAGCAGATCTCTGATGTCTTGTTCGCCAGCATTCTGGCACACGCTCAGCTGGTGACAGTGCAAGAAGATGCAGTGATTCTGGTAGGGCACAGCCCAATTACAGTGATGGTTACCTGAAAACAGCAGAGAAAGTGGGTCGCTACACACAGTATACTGAACACACTGCTTCATGGCTGTAATCAAAGAATTAGAAAAAAAAACCCAACATGATAGCTGGAAGATCTGGCCTTAAGGGATCCTGACTCAGCCTTAGTGAAAATAACGGGAAAGTCAATGAAATCAATATAGCAGCTGCAGCCTACGTTCCTGCTTGTCTTCTGGTACCAACATCTCCTAACAACAGCAATTCACTCACCCAGACAGGGACCAAGAGAGTGCTCTACAGTTTGGACTCATCTAAATGCTAGCATTCACCTAGATGTCTTAATCGGGGGGGGGGGGGAAGTGCACTGAAACTGAGAAGACACCCATCTTATCATCCATGGGAGACAGCTCTCACCTCAGTGCTTGGAGTTACACTGAAATTTACTCTTCATTTGCTGAACAATGATACCATTAGCCATGGGAGCCATCACAGAAATTGTCTTTTAGTAAGTCAAATCCCAACACAAGCTAAATAAGCTCATCACAGCAGGAACTGTCTCTCTTGGCATCCCTTTGAATTCACTAACTTCTTTCTGGGCATGTCTACATACACATAACCAAGCTTTGAGGGAAAGAATGAACCTCCCCTAATAAGCGCTGAGGAGACATCTCAAACACTGTGCCCAGTTTTGGGGTCCCTAGCATAACAAAAGCAGTGTTGATGTACTGGAGCGAGTCCAAGGGTGACTCTACGTGTCTGAGGGGCCAAAGCAGATGATTTACAGGAAATCCCAACTTAACATCAAGGGAAAAATTCAGTTTCCACCACAAGGGCACTCAAACACTGGGCTGGGGGCCAGAGAGGTGGTACACTCTCCATCAGGTCTTGAACAGCCAGATCTAAGTCGAGTTCAGACCAAAGATCTTCAAAAGATCCTTCCTGTGTAAATTATGCTATTATTTTATGTAATATCACAGTAGCATGCAATTAATTTCTGGGACAAGCTGTAACAAAAAAAAACAGAAGAAGGTAACACAGTGCTTGGTCTGGGATGAAGCAGACGTATGCCCAACTGACCACCCATCAGTGGATTAAAAGGAACTTAAGTGTACAGTAGGATAAATTAATTTTGTGTTTATAAGTGTGACAAAGGGCAAAGAACACACCTATGTGGTACATATGGCTATATTTAAAGCTCTTATCTACAAAGAGAGTTACTCTCACTAAGGATTAAGGCTATGGGAAGCTTGAACTTTTCATTAAAAAACCATTTATGTTACCACAGTTATTAAGAGGGCTTGTGGAAAACTTATGAACTTGGAGAAATTCCTGTACCAAGAACTGCAATCTGTTTTGAAAGTCCTAAAGAAACTAGTCAAGGTGGAATTTTACTGTCTTTGATAAAATGTTAAGAAAGTGCCTGAAACCATTCAAAGCCTTTAAAAAATGGTACTTCAAAAGCAATAAAAAGCTTCAACAGTCACACAGAGCAGGAGATACAGCAGCAGCCCTTCAAGAAATTAAAACCCACTCCTCAGAAATGAAAGCATGTTTGGATGTGCCCTGACTCCCCATCCCACCTCCTGTCCCTCGGTCAGTAAGTCACACTAGTGGAGAAACGTAGACCATCTACTAATGTAAATCATGCCATTTCTCACTTCTTGGGAAGGGGAAAACAAAAAGCTATCAGCTACCTTGCATTGGCTACTTATCGAAGACAGTTAGTTCAGAAAGGTCAGGTGATTAATGAGGTCAGCATGGTTAAAGCACCCTGGTTTCTGCTGCCATCGGAATGGTATCCAGTTGCTCATGAGTTCCCTGTTGCTCCCCATGACAAGCAGAGACCTCTATTGAACCAGACTACCAGACTGATTAGTACTCTCTTTGATGCAACTCCAGATTGAGGCTCCAACTGATGTGTCCACTGCAAGATCCCTGCTACCCAGCGGTTCCTTTTTGCTCACTTCCAATTAGGAGACAGAAGAAAAAAGAAAAAAAAAAAGAAAAGAATAAATAGAAAGTGGAAGGACAACAAAAGCTCTTCAGAGCTCTTTTGAAAGGAAACCACATAGGCAGATGCCAAGGTCTTGCCCTATCAAACTGGTTTATTTCATTTTTAAGCCTGCTGTTACCAGAAAGGAATCGCAGATGCCCAAAGGCAAGCAGAACCCAGGTAAGCAGTTGTATTGTGGAAGTAGGGAGCAGGAATATTTGCTCCCGCAGCCATGTCATATTTTCCCTTCATTTTCCCCAGAGCATGCAAGATAGCCCAGAATAATGACCAAGGGGCTCTGTTCTCAGAGCCAGACTGCTCTGACGGCCAAGAGATTTCCCCCCAGCCCTGGGCTGGCCACCCTAGAAGAAACTTGGGAGAGCTCTGAATATGGCTGGGGATGCAAAGGGAAGAGTACAAGCTTATCTTACCTCCCAACATGGGTTCACCATGCTCACCAGGCATCTGGGAATTCCAGATTGCCAGATCTTTGCTAGGATGCACACTTTCTCCATCAAGTATATCACTTACCCTAGCAGCATATGGAGACTTGAACCCATTCCATTAGACAACGTACGGAGGTTAGAGTTACTATCCATGCTGTCAGCACTAGAGAGTTTTGCTGCTTTTATTAGCACATAACTGAAGTGTCAAACCGTCTCATGATATTGGTACAATCGTTTTGCGTATGTTAGTTTGCTAACTATGTATCCTGGCCTCTGGTGTGGATATTCAAAGACGATGCTGGAATAGCTAGATCAGCAACCATTCCCTTTTCTGCAGGGCACATCTGAAATGTGAATATACTGACAAAAGCAGTTCTTTTTGTGATAGTTGCACTACTTCTCTAAGTTAGTGATGTTCTGTCAGCAAGGGTATATATTACATCTACAGAAGAGAGCCTAACCAGCTAGGAATGTTATTTTTCCACTTTTCCAAGCAATGCAGCTATGAAGATGTCTCCCCATGCAACTTTGGCCTGCAACTTGACACCATAATACCTTGAAAAATAACAACCACTGCTCCTTTACTGCCAGTTACATAGGTGTAACTATTCGGACATCTAAGCCTCAGGCCTCACGTCTGTAATGAAAGCAAGCACAAAAATAAACATACTTGGGGAAGGTGGGAATGGAGAAGGAGAGAAGTAAAACTGATCTTAAAACCTAAAGCTAATCATAAAAAAAAAGACATTTCAGGTCCTCCTCTCCAGATGATCTCTCTGCACATGGCTATACATTTACATCAAGAGTTTGTATCTTTTCCATCTCCCTTGACATCAAGCAGTGCAACAGACTGGCCATCAAGTAACAAATAGGAATTAAATTGCTTCAGTGGGCTTAATACAGAAGGTAAAACCCAAAAAGCTTTCGGGTTTAGTTTTACGTGGTTTCCTAAAGATGAAACAAGTCACCTAATTGTAGAGGCTCAACCACCTCTGTCCAACAAAGCTAACACTCAACTGGACTTGCTGTGTACAAAATACGTCAGGAGAGAACGAGGTGAAGGGTATAAAAAAACAGTGGCCGAAGTCAGCAACAGGGCAAAGTATGCACTCAGATCATCTCCCAGCTCTGATCACAGACAAACTAAATTCCTTATGGCCCTCCTCTGGAAGAGAGAGCAGATAGCACCTTTTCTACCCTTATCAAGATATCAGGAGATTAAGTAGACACATGCACTGTATTGAGAGATTCTCAGGTGGAACAGAAAAACATGCAGTGCTACAGACCCTAAATGTCAGCACAGTCAGTGTGAATGTGTCATCTCTCTAGGGTTTACTACCTTAAAAAGCAGAAGCTGAAGTTTTCACAGCTTTGGTGCCTGGGAGACAAACCCACTCATATTTTACCTCCTAAATAAAATGTTTAGTTTATAAAGGTGCTTTCTTTCCACTATGAAGAGATGTTTCATTTAAAACAAAGGTTTGAAACACTGGGCATTAAAAAAAAGGCATCTTTATGATGTTCCTATCAATCTGATTGTCAGACATTCATCCACCTGAGCCAAGGTCTCATCTTCACCACTGCAGCCCCAGTTTGTAGGTGCTACAAGCTTTCACATGCGGCTAGGTAAGATAGGGCAACTCTGAAAGACTCAGAAGTTTAATGCTTTTTAAAGACATCTCAGAGGTAGACAGCAGAAGGTTTTCATCTCCCCAGACTTGTTTAACCCTGTGCTTGGTTGCAGGATACAAACGGTTTCTTCTAAGGCAGAAAAACCAGAAATATCAGTAAGCAAAGACTACTCATTCCAGTGCAGCTGTCTTCAACAGCACTGTTCACTTGCAAACATCTGGAAGAATGATTATTCCATGCTGCAAGTGAAGTGACCTAACACCGTTTGCACGCTACCAGCGCACACCAAGTGCACATGCATTCTGTTTCTTACGGAAGCTGCAAGGGCCCTGGGATATGGTTGTTCTGGATTCAATTTAACCAAAGCTGTCAGAAGTTATTTAGCACCGCGGGACTGCACAGAGAAGCCATAACTGTAAATGCCTGTAAACAACTGGAATTAAGAAAGATAGTTGTCAGGTGAGCAGAAGAGACCTTTAAGGAACAGAAAACCCAGCTGGAATTCCAGCTAAGGGACAAAGAACCTCACCTGAACCACCTGGGCTTTGACAAGCCTGCCTGCACTGCTTTTCAGTTGTAAGCTTGTTTATTCGTACTACACGGACTCCTCTCCCTTTCAGGACAGAAAACCTGTGTTCACATATACAGAAGGAAATCAGCAGGAAGAATACAATGGCAGTCCACATCTTCAGGGTTGGCCTTGCAGGGATGCTTCTCTTCCCAGAAGCAATTCTTTCTTATATCACTTTCAGATCCACTACAATATACCTATTAAAAAAAAAAAAAAAAAAGAAAATTATCAATTTATATTGAGAGAGTGTTCTACTAAACACACTCCTATCAGCAGGGATAGAAAAAAAATACAAAAGGCAAGTATCAATACACACAACATATAGGCAATGATGCAGAGGCAGGAAGAGAAAAGACCATACCCAAATTCACAGAGAGGCTCTTTCTTTGGAAACGGTACTTTGCTCTTCTTCCCTCAGGCCCGATCAGAGAACAGCTCAAGTCAAAAGTCACATATACAAAGCCAAACTCAAAGTCCACAGGCGTACGGCAGCACAGACATGATGGTTTTTGACTCACTCTGGGACCTTTAATGTTGTTCCCAGGCTCAGCAGAAGGGTTTGCACCAGCTTGAGCACACTGATAATACAGGGAACTATAGTCCTGGCCCTGCCTTTACACTAAGTCAGTCAAACCCAAGCATCAACCTTAGTTGATTCCTGCTTTGATTTTCCTGCTCATTGCAATAAGTTAAAAAAACCTCTGGTTGAAAACAAGCAAGAGTCAATATTTCCAGTCTTCCAAGAGATTACACAAACACATCAGCTGTTGCTGAAGAAGTAAGCAACAGTAAGCCTTCATTTCCCCACATAAAACAATAAATAGGCAATGTCTTTTCTTCATTATCAATGAACACATGAGACTCTGTCCCAATGGATGGGCTCTCATCCTTGAAGTCACTGGAGCAGCTCCTGTTGACTTCAGAGCAGATTGTCAGCTTTTACCTGGATTTACCCTCTTGTTTCCAAGACTTTTTAAAGCTTTATATGAGCTTCCAAACTGTTCAGCCTGAACCAGACCAATTGTAAGTCTCTTTCCTAAGTAGTTTTTAAGGGCAACCCTCTTCCTCATCACTGGAGCAAGCTTTAGTCCTCACCCTGCAGTTATGAAGAGAAATGTCATGGCCTTCGAAGAGTGCTGAGATTCAACTTTGCATGACATCTCAGAGGTGTATGTGACGACTGCAGTTGAAGATGCAAAGGCAGTTCACAACACAGAATGAGTAGCATATGTGAATGGTATAAATAGCATAGTGAAAAACATCCAACAGTCATCAGTAACACGTCTAAGACCCTGATTTAGCCATACATGCAAGAAGTTTCGTCCTGAGTTCTCAACTCCAGCTGCAACCATGCTTGTGAATTTAAGAGTCTGAGTAACAGCCTTTTTTTCCTCCAAGAAAGCCCAAGACGACATTTATTAGCTTTGACTCCCAGATTGCAATATTTTGATGCTTCACACCATGAAACTTTTGTTTCCAAATTTCCCTCCTTACTCTATGTCCTAAAGCCCCAAGAGGATAACAGAGTTTTAGCCTCAGAACCACCCTGCCTGAAAAGGGTGAAACATAAACAGCTACCCAAGCTTCGCAGAGGACACACAACACAGAGGTCCACAATGGACTACCAAAGAGTCAAAGGTGGGGGCAAAACTTGATACTAAAATGCAGTGTCTCAAATTCAGCATGCCTAGTCACCCTACAAGTTCCCTAAGGAACTCAGAGCCTCCTTCCTGCCCTTTTATTTATTCTAATAAAAAGAGTTATTTTGCATGTTGAAAATAGATGGAGCATTTCTACATCTTCTGCTCTCCCAGAGAGCAGGGGAGCCCAAAAGGACTGGGCTGCGGGGTACTTGCACAGCTGACCTCAGCTCATGCGTTCCTCTCCAGCTTTCTCCGTGGAGTAAGAGTGCACAGCATCACGCTGGTTTTGTGCAAGCAGGTTTCTCGCTGCAGCCAAAAGTTCATGCCTGGGTCACCCCACCTGGCAGCTGGAAATAGAATTTCTAAGTCTGACCTGACAACAGAGGTCTTGGTGGGGAAAGGCAGCTCACCAGCCCCATCTAGCCCCGTGTACCAGACACTGCTCCCGGCCAGCACCAGCTCCGCCGCGTTTCACAGTGCACACTTTGCTCCCTCCTCCTCCTCATCACTTGCTCTTCCAAGTACAACTTTGCAGGAGTTGCAAGAATCAGCGTAGAGGAGGAGAGGAGAGGAGCTGTGTGATAGATATGCAACCGCAGCCCCTCCAATATGGTACACAGGCACTGGCTGCCCGGGAAAGCAGCCCCGCATCTTCGGCAGGGAATTGGTAATATAAGTTTGTGTTCCTCAGCCAAGATAACTTCAATACCTTTCCAACTGTTCTGAATTACAAAGCACTTCCACAAGTTTGCCTTAGCCTGTAGCACGCCCTTGCTGTCACTCTTAGCATATGCGTATACTGAAAACTCCAGTTGACAAGACTGGGAGCAAGGGGAGAAAGCAAGGGTAGATGTGAAATACTCTGCCCACAGTAGATTTTCCTAGAGCAGACAGACAACACAAGTTTGCTTTAAACACTGAATCCTTCAACTTAAAGCAGGTGATTTGGGTTCCCTCACCGACACTATAGGTACCTCACCAAGACACTCAGAGCACTGTTTGTCAACCTGCACTCCCAGCACACTACACAGAAGTGGACTTTTTGTAAGGTTCACAGGTCACAGGCAGAGATTCAGCAAGCAGTATCTGACCCACAGAAAAAAAGAAAAAAATACATCATTACGGGTAAATTTTACATTTTAAAGAGAGTCAAGCTTATGTTTGCTGTCCCTTTTCAAGGTAAAAGGCTTACAAGAAGCAACATTTTATAGCCTAACAAGTGACCCTGAGAATGAATTGGCTGTGCAATAATGTATGCATTTACTGTTTTAAAGAAAATGGTAAATAACAGCAATGAATACAAACACAAAGTACTCTCTTATTATAGGGGAGTTTTCCTACCTTTACTAATACCTTTGTAGTTATACTAACCAACCCTCAAAGAATAAACATCTTCCACTGCATTTCAGAAATGCAGATATAGCAGCATTATATCTATGCATAAATACTGTAATTATTATTATATTGTAAATCTCAGTCTTTTAGGACAAATAAAATAATCTTAATTCATCTCAACTGACTCAAAAACTACATATATTTGTAAGATCAAATGTTGATCATACTCAGTGTCTAGAAGGACATAGCGACCTGTCCCTTATGCATAGAGATGCTTTATATCCCCAACCACACTAACCCATCAGAAGTCCTTCCCATCACAGCTGACTTTGGTCCCACTTGACTGCAACAGCTCCAGAGGAAAGCAAAATCCCAGTAACTGCCTCTCACCTCTTCCAAAGCACCTGGCAGCCTTTCTGGATTAGGCCAGCACCGGTTAAGGGGGACATGCTGAGCTCAGACACAAGAGGTTTGTCTCCCCTTTCCCTCTCACTAAGCATGGTCTCCTCAGGGGCCAACTGCTAATTCCTCTCCCAAAGTGCTCAATACAAACTTACAAGCTTAAAAGAATTTTAAATGTTCTTTAGCCAATTCTAAAGTCCCTTTACAAATTGCAGAGTGAGCGTGCGAAGTAGACAAACACGCTACACAGACTCTAAGTACGGCAGACAAGCAAACAGCTCATTCCCAAGTCCAGCAAAGGAATAACCAGAAGCAGTTGTACCTTAATGCAGTCCAGATGATGCTTGGGATGCTGTATTAAATACCAGAACCTCCAGCTAGGGGTGGTTGTTTTTTTGGCTTCTTCCACCTTAGCACAATCCCATACATCCAGAACAAGAGTCACAATCACTTGCAGATCACTTTTCCCAACTTAACAACTGCCTTTTATAATTACAAGCAATAAGATTTATTTCTGCCTTCCCATCACACTTCTAGCCAGTCCCACATGGCTCCATTTGTACTCTGAGATCCCACTGAGCACCCACCCCACACACCTACATCCCAGAAAAGCACCAGCTAAAGCTTCTCCTCCAGATCGTGTTGCTCCCCAGAAGAAACCACCCTTTGGCCGTCGGAGATAACACTGAGGAAGAGATGAACACTACTGTTCCCATCAGAAGTAGTTTTGAGAAATCTGGGTAAAATTCACTCTTTGAGCACTACCTTCTCCATCTGTAGAGCATCCCCAAGGAAATTAAAAGTCAAACCAAACCACAAAAGACAGCAACAAATAAAATCTGGGAAAGGACTACACTCTGAAAAGTGCAAAGTTTACTTTTACCATCTGTGGCTATAACTCAGCAGGGAACAAGCATGATGGAAAACCAGAATAACTTTGAGTCAACAACTAAATGACTAATGACTTTGCAATGCACACACACATCCAGAGGGCATTGCCTGCTGGGTTTCAGAAGCATTCCTCTCTTCTTGCTGATCTCCCTGTGCTTGAGCCAAGGAATTTGGGGGGCAGGGGAAATCAAAGTATTATTTCAAACAATATTGATTGGGGTGATTGTGCAAGAGCAGAGTGAAGCCTTTGGAATATAAACTCCTTGTCTCCATGTCCTCCCAGCCAGCCTTAGTTGCTCCTGGTTAAGTAGCTGCAAGGTGCATGCAGTGACTGCACCAAGGCAAAAGGAGAGATATAGAACTAGACAAAAAACATGGGACGAGTGTATGGGTTGCGGAGGATCCACAGGGGACATCACACACAGACCAATGTGATCAAGTGAAGTCCATTTACTACAACATTTGACACAGTTATATATCTTATGCGCTTGTGCACGCACCTTATACAATACTCTAATTGGTACAATACCCCGTTTCACGCGACACTATCTTATTCTCTATTGGCTGCGCAAGCTTCTTCATGAGGTGTCCAGCAGTTACTTATCTCATTCTTCAGCATCCAGGTGTTGTTTGTCAGGCTCTTCTTATCTTCTTTTTTCCCAGCGTACAAGGACACAGCGTCCTTGTCTGCTCCAGCATTTTGTAAACTTATGCTTCGTTCCCACCTAACAGCTGGATTGCTCACATGCCTTCACCCAGCCAAGAAATCCTCAACATGTATGCATTAGAAATCACAAGTACAAAGTGAGCAAAGCAAATCATTTAGGGTAATACATGCTCCTTTAAGCTGTCATCAAAGAGCCAGCAGACGCTGCCCCCAAATTCATACTTACAAGCGTGCATGGACGAGGCATGAAATAAGGTCAAAGAGCTGCAAAGAAATCTTCTATTCTCAGAACAACAATAAAGCAGGGAAAACAAAGGTGGAATACCTTTTGCAGATAACAATGCTACCTTCCCATCAAGTTGAGAAGACATAAGGCCTGGTTTCAACTTGCAATTGCTGCTAAACACTTCACATGTTGTCAGCTCTCAAAACAAGTGCTATATTTCACTCTTTAGAAAAACAGAATTAAACCAGATTTTGCTAAGGGAGACAAGCACATCTCATTTTGTGAATTGAGGCTAGAATGCAGGAGGCAGGGAATCTGTGCTGCAATCTTGAGAAGCATTTGGCTTCCCAAGCTTACCTCCAAGGATGAAGTTGCACATGTGGATAGGTCTGGAGACAGAAGGGGCAGCACCAGGGCACATGAGACTGACCCACTGTCAGCTGAGCATGACCAGATGAAGTTGTATCATTCCCAGAAGAGCAGCTTTAGAGCCATTAGGTTCCTTTGGCTCCCAAAGAAAGTTAATGGCAAGTTACAAAGCTGTTTCTGCAAAATGTCACGTGCTATCAACAATGAAGGATGAACTGAACAGAGATTGTGAAGCAAAGGGGCATGGGTCCCTGGTCTGGACATAGTTCCTTTGACTTCCCAAGATGCCTGCACAGCCTGAAGTGTTCCCACTTCCTTAGAAAACCCAGGATGCAATGGTCAATTTGCTGCCACAATACAAGCTCTCCATGCCCCCGCCATGTCCAATATAAACAAAACGCTCCTCTGGGAGGATGACTGAGGTGGGACATGCACAGTTCCATACTTTCAGAGGGAGTTTTGAAGAAAAATATGCCTAGAAATCACTGAGTCTTATCTCATGGATACATCAGCCAGGCTAGGATGGTGACCAACAAGCTGGATCTGATAAACACCTGGGGCTGACATAAGGCCAGCAGAGTATTTGAGGCTGATCTGCTGCAACAGTAGGATGCAAATTACACATGCTCCAAAATGTGATTCAGAGGAGAAACATTGCCAGCTCAGGTCCGGAAGACCATCACTTATATTCCTTCTCCTACCACACAACTTCTTCAGAGTGTAACATCACACAGCGGACCATGTATTATGAAAGAGCTGGCACATCTCTCCACCTTAGCAGGCACAGTCCTCGCTGCAGCAGGCAGAATAGGGTATTGGATAGACATCGGTTTGGTCTGCTGCTGCCTTTTCTGATGTTCCTCCTGATATATGTCCACAAAAAAAGATTTTAAAAGTCCTACAAAGCCAAAAAGTCCACACAGACTGCATCACACTGGAATGTGTGGATGCACAACAGCCCAATAAGCAAAAACACTTTAATTAGGCAGCCATAAAGTTATATATCTTCTCCTCCCCTAAATATGAACCACCTCCTTCAGTTTGTGATGTAGTCCCCATCTATGGCTGAACTTCTCATCAATCTGCACGACGCACATCCCACAGGAAATGTGACTGCAATGCCTGCAGCAGCATCTACAAGCTTCAGGGAATGAGCTAAAAGGATGCCAACAGCCACAAACAATTAAGTCAAAAGAACAGAGACAGCATCCTTGCTCAGTGCACCCAACACACCCTCTACATTCACATTTGACTGACTTTAATGGGAGTTATTAAGCCAGAGAGCAAGAAATAATAGAATATCACTGAGCAGACAGCCTCTAAGAAGGCTGCTGCATCCTCTGGAAGACTAGTGTGGAAACAGTGCTTTTAAAAAGAAGTTTGCAGCTGCTAAAGTATTTCTCCAGCTGCTACATATTGCTCTCTGCAAGAAAAACCATTCTTCTGTTTGTAAATGGCCAAACACAATAGATCAGAACTTTCAGGATGTTCTGCATGAACAGAACAAACACCTTAAAGTCTCTTTCAAAGAGGTGGAATGCCAAGTTTTGCTGAGAAACTCTGTGATCACACTTGGACTTGGCCAACTTTCACAAGTATAATGCACTTCAGGCTCCATGCTGACAAAGGTACCTTATGCTACACAGGCCCAAGGCAGTGCAAAGCTCATGAGGAACAGCATCTCTGCAAGGTCAACACCACCACGCTCCACAAAAGGAACGGAAAGCCACTTCCATGCAAGTGGTGGATTTATTGCAGGCTCTGAACAGCAGACCTCATTCACGCAGATATTGAAGTGCTGTATCCTTCAGGTTCAAGATTTTCAGCAGCTTGCTCAATCTTCCTTTCCCTATCAGGAACCCAGAGAGGAAGGAGGTTTTAGTGGTTAGAGCCCACGTCTGACAGTGACACAACCTGAGCTCAGGCTCCTTCCCTGCTTCCAGCTTCCCATGGAAGTGATGCAGGGCTACAGATTCACAATCTTTAGCACATTTAGCCACAGTGGGTTTTGTGGGTGGTTTTGGGGGGTTAGTTTTGTTTTCAGTAGTACCGGCTTTACCCATCTCCATCTTTCTGTGCCTCAGTTCTCCACTTGCGTTCCTCTCTCAGGGCACAAGGCAGACAACTTATGCATTTGTTACCCCACTAATAAGGGCAGCCCACACTGGCACCACTGAGGCTTCATGGCCATCATACTTTGCCTCTGAGAAAATAAATGTTAAAGCCTAAAACTCCAATACCAGCATCACCCATCCATCATCAATTCTCACCCATATTAGTGCCATGTTCTGCAGTTCAGATAGTGAGAAGTACTACTCAGCGGGATGTTTTCCTGTGAAAAATGACCAGACAGCTATTCCATTTATGTGAATGTGGCTTGTTTCAGAATATCTGAAACAATCCAGTTTTAATATGAAGAAAAATGAACTGCCAAAGGCTAACTGCATAAAGCTGTGACTGGACAATAAATCTGCCAACAAAAATACCTTCAAGCAATAACAATGGGCACTATGGCTCAACTGCAACCTTCCCTGGTCTGATCCACACCCCAAGCAGCTAGCAAATTTTCAGACATGCAGCTGTCTCCTGGGAACAGGAGATGGTATGCAGGGCATTTCTTACCACATGTTTCAAATTAAACAGCTTTCAACAAGACCCTCAAAGGAACCATCCTAGTGGGCACCCACATGAACTCTGCAGCCACTGAGCTAATACAGAGCAAAGGAGTTCAAGAAGGGTAAAAGGCAAGCTCATGATGTTGGCTTCTCCAAGTGCCTGCAGAAGCAGGTACTCTGCAGCATGGGTGCTTCATGCTTGCTGAGAGACTGCATTAGAAGCTAGAACCAGCACAGTGTACGTGCACAGGAATAAATTGTGTCTGAGGTGCTATTAAATTCAAATCTGCCAAGTCTGGAGCTAACAGAGACTTAAACAAGCAGGAACTTCAGCCTGAAGGTACAATTAACCAAGTGTTACTTTTGGAGCAAATAAAACTGCCAGTGTGTTAAAGTCTGGTCACCCACCCACCTCCTGCCCTGCAGAATTTTACTGCAGTCAGCAATTTCCTGGCAATTCAGGTCAAGTTAAATTTCACTGAAGTTGATAGTTTCAATGCTGTCTTTCACTCCAGACACTTCTGAGAAATCATTATGCTCCTCTATAAGTTCATGTAGCTGTAATACTAATTTTAGGCGTGTAGAAACAGAGGACACATCTCTGTCCAGAACACAAGGTTCTGCCAGTTTGTTCAGGAATTTAAGCTTATGTATGGTTTTCAGCAGGATTACACAAAGTAGTGATGGCACCCTAAGTTACAAAAGCATTAGGCGATAGTGTGGAGAGCTCAGAAACAGAGAAGTTCAGACAGCCTGGAAACAGCCAAAACATGGTCCCAGTGCAGCAACTGAAGGGGAACTTCTCACTGCTAAAAGAACTGCAAGAAAGGAAAGCATCTGAGGCTATTTCTCCTTTCTGCAAGGAAGTAGGATCTTTGTGCATATCCTCAAATATGAAGAATAAAAAAAAAAATTTTTTTTTAAATCAAAAGATAGGTGCCTCCTCCTCCAGCCATCCTCACAAGCAAAACAACCTGAAGGCTCCTAGATTATAAGAGGTTTCTTCTTTTTAAGCTAACAACTCTGGTTAAAAAACAAAGATAGCTTTATACGGAAGGTCTGCTAGGTGAGATGCAGCAAAAAGACACTCCAGCTTACCACAATGCAATATGATACTGAGGAGCTTTTCACCATATATTAGCACAAATCAAAAGATTCTTCCCAAACTCTCCAAGCCAGGAAGACATTTATAGCAACACCAAATGAAGGTTGCTGGCACATGCCTCCCTGCTTTGTGATTTTGACAGCTTGAAAGATGTGGAAATCACAGGGCAGGGTGTGTGGGGAAGCTTAGCCAAGTCTATTTTCTCTGAACAAAGAGAGAATTAAATGCAATAGCAGCTTTCCTCATCCTTGCTGGCCTTCCCTGTTGCAGCTTCTTCATAGCCAGTAAATCTTCAAGTCATGCACTAACCTGAATTTAAACCTATGGGTCATCAGAACCTATAGGAAAAACATTCTTCCCCCTCCTTACTCTCATGGATGTCCATGGCTGCCAAGGCAGCATCTGTAGAAGTGCTTCAGCCCAACTTTTGGGCCTCATCTCCTATGTGGCAGCAGCTGTGCTACCTTGTTATACATTCCCTCTTTTCAGTTTCAGAGGAACTCGTTTAAGTGTTGAGTCCTGATGCTACCTGATTAATAGGTCAAAGCAAAATAAGCTTGGTTTGAGGTCCTCAAAGCTTTTCCAGTACAAAAGTCTTCATACGAAGAGCCCCTTTTTCATGGAAGGGGGACTACACAGGCAGTAGCAGGTTCTTCTGAACCTTTCTGAGCAATATATGGAAGGTCTGTCCATCTATCGGTCTGCTGCTGATGCTGCCAACAAGGACTTCAAAACTATTCCATAGGGTTACCTGAATACCATGGGCAGCTACAGACAGTGAGCAAAGCAGCTCACCAAGAGAGATTACAACTACCACAAACATCAGTTTAACTTATACCAAAGACATGGAAGTGAAAAACTGCATGTTTTCCCATAATCTCTCTCATGTTCTGTATTTTACTGGACAGATGGGGTCCAAATACAGATATTTTCTGAACCACTCTGGGATGCCTCCGTGCTTATCTCAGTCTTCGATTTTTGCTCAGCAGTACAGCAACAGACTATGGAAAAAACAAAGTTGAAACCTCTCTCTCAGCTGTAACACCTGAACTTGAAACAAAAGCAAGAGGTTATTCTCACTGCTCCAGAAGTTGTGACCTAGAAGCAGCAGCACAAACTGAACCCATTAGAAACTTCTGGCTACTGATTTTATGCCAAAGATGCTCTGATTCCGTAACGAGGGGAACAGTGAACTAGAAAAGGCAAAATACCAACAAGATCAGCCCCCCCTGGTCCAAAGATGAGCTCAGAATACACTAATTATCTAGGTCAAGAGACTGCCTGGGGGACATTGTCCAAGCACAGACAACAAAAACAAGGATAAGGACAAACATGTGAAAGCCATACTACAAGTAGTAACTCTTACCACTTGCTTCGATACACTGAATGGTGTTTTGAAGACTTTGGCTCCAGCATAATCCAATACAAACCTGTCTGATATCATCAGATCACAGCAGAACACCATTACAGGTCAGGAAGCAACAGGTGGAACAGGCTGTGACTGAATGAAATCAGATACAAAACAAAGGACATGCCAAGAATTAAATAATTCACACTTGAATTAACATGAACATCCTGCCTACCAAACCCTACCTTTTGCTCCAATCCAGTTTGCTGCTAGAGTCTCTGCAAGCCTGGAATGAGAAAAGGCTATAAATGCAGAAGAGCAAGGACCCAGGTGGCCAGCACTGAGGTACAACACTTCTTCAGCCTCATCCTTTAAAGCAAGTTTAGGATCCTCAGAACTAGACATCAGACAAACAAGTCCAGCTTGCAGTCTGGAGAGTCCCATCAGCTGGTCTTAGGGGCCTCCCACCCATAAACCCAGCTCAGCCCTTTCAGCTGCTCTTGCTCCTGTTAGGGACTGCTCAACTACTCACGAAGCAGCAGTAAATCACACCAGTAAACTGCATCAGTTTAGAGCCAGGTACACAAGGTGAACTGGCACCAATTCTGCTTTCCTTGAAAGCTGCAATTTGTAGCAAACCGAGAACTGCCCCATAAGCAGCAGAGTCATTTGTACAGAAGGACAGGAACCTCCAAGTAACATAATGCATGCTCTGGCATGGTAACTGCCAACTACTAGGAAGCATATTTTGCTTCTTAAAATCATCTAGGAATCTGGAAGTTTCTAAAGCAGATCAGAGAAAACTCCAGAGCTATCTTTTAAGTGACTGTGTGGGTCAGAGGACCAGCAGTCTCTTCAGGTTCCCTCTCTATTCTGGGTCAGTTTAGTGGAGAACCAGCATCTTCTCAGGACTTAAGGGAGAAGGGTCTTTTGTGAAGACTGTGGCCATCTCTGTAAGAAGCTGGAAAAGCAACTTCCCAACAAGTTTCTGGTAAATCTAATGCCAATGCTCACTTCCAAAAGGCCAAAAATTAAAGAGGCAGAGAAAGTTAGTTCCTCTAGCCTTGGTTGGGCACAAGGCAATATGAAGGAAGATTGCAACTGATACCAGGTTTTCACCTTCTTCATTAACAACCAGTGGGCATCAGGCTTTAGCAGTATGAAGCCACCAACTTTCAAGCATAAACAAACAAGAAAACGAAAGAACATTTCCACTCTGTAACTCCAGTTTCCTTTTTTTTACAAACTCTGAAGCACCTCTTTAAAAGAGGTATTTTGGCCTTTCACACAGCAATCTGTCTTCTGGTTTATAAGGCAAGAGCCAACAGAGCGAATCTCAATCTAGCAAGGATTAAGTCTTACAAAACCTGTCATGGTACTAAAAAAGTGCATTTGCTTTTAATGGAGAAAAGACTTGGCACGCTCCACTTTAGGGAAGAATCAGCTCCAGCTGGGACACTGTGACTATCTCTCCGAGACCAGAAGCTGTGACTGAGTTGCATGTCTTGTTATCTAGCATGGTTAGCCTGTACCTAAAGCTAGTAATAAGTTTTAGTTATCATCAATGAAACATTTGCACAACCTGTTCTTGGCTACAGAGCATCTATGTATTTAGTGAAAGCATGAGATGACCTGAAAACACAGCTCTAAGCCTGATGACTTTATATCCAACACCTTTTCATCAGCAGGAAGTACATAAATTGTTATCATGTTAGTAACCACGAGGACTTCAGAAGGCAGAGTGCAGATAATATTCGGGTGAACCACCATGGAAAAGAAGGGTTCTCCATCAGAAGGGTCTCTGCTCCAGGTCCAGGGTTCCATTTCAGAGTGATGATGCAGGAGACACACAGGTAGCATTCAGCAGGACAAGGAGACACCATCTCCCCTACCAGCTGCATCTCAAACAATGCAAGCACCCATAGGAGGGTTTAACGAAGCTATTACAACAGGTCACTCTTTAAACTCACTAATTTTCCCAAGAGCCTGGCTGTAACTGAACAGTCAAGTACTTTTAGCATTCAGTGAAAGGATCTTTATGGGTTTCATTTGCAAGTGTGGAGAAATTAAAGGCTTCCTCTGCCCTAGAAAGCAGTGCTTCTGCCTCCACCAGCTTCCTAACAAAATCCAGCTTCTGTCTCAGCACTCAGCTTCTTGGGCATCTGAGCCACTTTGCAGGAGGGCACTTTCACTTCAATTGCCTGAAATGGTATCATGAGGTAAATCTGCCCAAGCAGATAATGGAGCAGAAAAAGTGCCCTGCAGTGAGGATTAGATGTTCACAGCATGGGTTGGGGTTTTTTGGGGGTTGTTTTTGGGTCTGGGTTTGTTGGTTGGGTTTTTTTGTGACAGCCATCTGAAGAGGAACTACATATCAAATCTTGCTTAGCAAATCCTCTAGCACTGATAGGCCAAGATAGAAAACTCTCTCTTCCCACATATTAATGTCTACAACATCAAGCAATCTCTAACCACTTAAACTGCATGCCCACCATGTCAGTCTTTGTTTTTAAAGGTGCTGCACATTTCCTTCACTTCCCTCCAGCAATAACTTTCCTGGAGATGAGAGAAAAATACTGAAATAAATTTGTACATGTATTTTATTTACAAATTCTCTCCTTCATCCAGACATCCTTTATGCAGATGAATTGCCATATGAAATCCAGTATTATGGCTGTATATTCATTGGATGACATTCACTGTATCTTGCTCAGAAGCAACTGTAAATGTGAATGCTTGAGCATGCTGTGGGATATACCTAATGAATCACAATTTTGGGGCATGTATTTTAACTCCAGAAGGAACCCCTGAAGGTGTAATCCTACCGATTTCAATATGGCTCTGCAAACAAATTTGTCCCAAGACATATAGTAACCTAAGAGCTCATTTAGTAGAAGGGTTTGCAGTTTTTGGTCAGCTCCCAGGGGACAGCTTGCCCACTCCATGGTTTGCATTACATATGTTTCCACTTTCAGAGGGGTCAAAGACCAAGTGAAGAACATACCACCCAGAAAGAACTGCTTGCTAATATTGCCAAAACCTGCAGGGGGGGGAAGCAACCAAAACCCCCCACCTCACCAGCATTTTGTGTTTATATTTTATTCTAAAACTCCCTTTCATTCAGCTATTCCTTAGGAGGACGGGTCATCAGCACCAGAAATCCACTTCTGTTACTTCTGTTTATTTGCAGAATGCATTTCATTGCATCAACACATATCCAGCTTCTAGACATTACAAGATTTTTCAAAGCCTAGAAATCCTTGCTCCCTTTGCAACAGACAGAAAAGCAACAAATGGGAATCCATTAATACACCAGATTCAGTCAAAAGCTGTTTGCTAAACAGAAAACAAACCCGACTTCCATGCTTTTGCTTTTCAAGTTAGCTGGTAACAAAAGCCATCTGCATTACAGCTCCATCCAGGCCACATGCTTCTCAAACTCAAGCAGCAAGTGTCCCTGAAGAACATTATCAGCTCTTTCCAAGTCAGCATATCTGCCTTAGGCAGCAATTCCTCAAACACACAAAGCACGTGTTTAACTTTATACGTGAGAGTAAGTCTAGCAGAACTAGCGGAACCTATGACCTGCATAAAATTAAGTCACATAACCACTGGCAGGGTCATGACACTGCATACCCCTGCTAGCTTCACTGCCCAAAATGTGCCCACTAGAGCCAGGTGTACTCCAGACATCACCAGTGACACATTTCAGCCCCAGCACATGCGTAGTCCAGCCATCTCAGAGATGGTCACTGCAGCCAGAGCACATGGATCCTGCCATATCCACAAGGCAAATATAAACTGTTGGGCATCCCCTGAAAAACACCATCATACACGAAGATATAGTTGTTCTTGGTGTCAATTATAGCCTTACCTCATGGCTTCAGGAAAAGTCACCACAGCTTTTGTAGCAGGAAATTATCTTTCATATCTAAAAACTTTGAGGCTATTCATTACACATGGATTTGTATAAAGGTTTTTGGTGAGGGAACATTTCAAAGTTCTAATGCAAACTAGGTGCTGTTGGCTACAAAGAAAGGCTGTTGCATGGACTGATAACTGATTAGAATAGGAAACAAATAGCAGAAAGAAGCCATAGGTTTTCATGAGGACAAGTGACCACCAGTGAAGTTCCAGAGGTCTGTGCTGGGGCCTCTGCTATTCAACTCACAGAAAAGATTTGAAAAGAAAGGGAATAGTGGGAGGATATTGGCTTTTAACTGAACTGCCAGAGGGTCTCATGATACCAAGCACTGGGGGATGATGTCTCTATCCAACACTACTGATCACTGTTGAAGACAATACTGTAGTAGACAGACCTCTGCTTCTAGCTCACACAGGTGAGTCTCACACACTTAAGGTCCACTAACATGGAGCAATAAGCTGACTGATGAATGAGTCCTACAGCTCTTATTGACCAAATGTCCACTGCACCATTTTTAATAAAAAAATGCACTAATGCACTAATGGCCATGTGATATGGCTTAATGCACTGTCAGGAGGAACTGTCACCTTCAAGGGCATATGCTCCACCTCACTATCAGGTGAGAGGTGGTCTTCGGCCATAGCACTTATATCTCTTCTTCCTAAAGGAGTTCTGCATAGCAGTACCACATTGAGACAATGCAGGAGCTGCTGCTTTTGCAAATGAGGCCACTTCCAGACATGGAAAGCATCTGAGATACATCAGGCTTAGCAGTTCTACATCAGCCTAAGCAAGTATTGTAAAGGCACTACATCATCTGTATCACAAAACAAGGAAAATACCCTGACTATCCCACAAAAGCCTCACTATATAAAGGCCCTGGAAAGATTAAATAGGTTTTGCACATTTTGTAAAGCTCTAGATAATCAGGATTTGTTAACAAAAAGGACTAATGACAAAAAAAACACTTGAGGAGGGAGCATGTTTGCTCTTTTCAAAGCTGGTCTCAAGTTTTCACACTCAGACCAGCTGGTCATGCCCACAGTCCCAGCACTTTCCATCACACTCATGAATGAGATATTTTCCAAACAATTTTTTTTTTACAAAAATGAAACCTAGGTATAGGATGTTTTCTTTTAAAGGAGGGAAGCACATTACTCCTTTTTTTAAGCCTCATCAGGTCAGAGTGTCAGAAACCCACACAATGATTCACACAAGTTGCTGTGAAATCCTAGTGACAATTATCATCCTTCCAGATCAGCTAGGATACAAAGAGCTTTAGAAATGGGAAGAAATGATAACTTAAAAGAAAACCAGTCTCAGCAGGGAAAAAACCTTGATCAACACAGCTGAGAAAGGCAGAAGAATGTTTATGGCAATACTTACTGTTTATTAAGTCAACAACTGGACTAGCACCTATTTACTGTGGGTAGAGATCTAGGGAGTAAATGCTTTTTGCTTGGACATTGAGAACTTCAACGTATCACTGGGCATTTCTCACCCATCAGAAACCCCCATCCTTAACTCCCTTAATAGGCCAATCTCCTGTTTATCTTATGGCAGAAAAATTAGAGGGCTTCTTTTCCACCATGCTCTCCTTTTTAATTAGATATGGGAGTCCAGATGCCACTGCCAGCAAAAAGACACACTGATGCTGTGAACTTTCACCAAAAGGATGATGATGTAAAGGAGCTCTGCTGATACAAATACACCAGCCCAACCTTTGTAACACAGGTCAGTCCATAGCACAACAGGGCATCGGTTCAAAAGAGCAGAGTGTAGATAAGGTAGACCAACCCTCCCTTATCTCACAGGGTGGAAAGACAGGCATGAGAAGAGTGAGCCATTTGTGTATAGCTATAGCAGGAACTGGTCAGAGCTGGAAATGAAAACTGAGTCTCTTTAAATCCAGCTTAGTGCATGAGCTACAAGACAGTCTACTTTTCCTGTGAAAGCATATATTTAGTAAGAGTGTCATTAAGAGCATCTCAGGAACATACAGAAATACCTGCTGTGAGCTTTGTTTTTTCTGAAGGAGAGGGGGAAGAGGAGTGTTCCTAATACATAAGTCACATACAAATCAAAAATAATCAATAGTAAGATACAGGGGATGATGTATATTGAGAAATGGGGAAATGAAGATGTAGCACAAACGTGTGAAGTAGCCTCCTCTCAAATTAATGGCTTGCTTGATCTTAGATGGATCCCCAGTATTTCCCTTCAACCAGTTTGCATTCATAACACTTCTACCTTTATCCCCTGTTCTTCAATTTATTCCCAGTTCATGAATAGGGATGAATTTTGCCCTCACCCATACACACATGCTCATTTCCTGCTGACTTCTACAAAATTTCCCTCTACTAATGGACTTGTTTCACAGCAGTTTCAAATCTGTCCAGAGGGAGCAAAAGAAAGAAAAAAAAAATTGAGTGTAGAAACTTACCAGGCAAACACTTTTAACTGTTCTCTTGCTGTCAGGAATTATCGCGCCTGTAGGGGATGCAAAGGCCAATAAAAGCCTGGATACAGTAGGACTACAGCTGAAAGCATAGGGAAAAAAATAAATGTGTAAAGTATTATTGTATGCTACCAGAGATCCACTTCTCTGAGACTGTCAAAGCATTTTCACAAAGAGATGGAAGAGTGGAAAGGTTTATCCTGCTGTTTAATACTGAGAAGCCAAACAAAAAAAGATAGAGAAGACGACTCAGCAAAAGAACATGCTTAATCCTATTAAAGTTAATGAGATTTCACCCTGGTCTCCACACACAAGTCGTATTGGGAGTTTAACTTAAGTGGATTTAAACCCAATTTGGTTAAAGTGCTGCAAAGTCTCCCCAAGCCAAATAAAAATAAATCCAACACAAATATACATGCAAAATTCAATTTCTCCCTCCTTTTTTTTTTTTTTATAAAACAAATCTAAAACCAGTGCACCTTCTCCATCTGAAGTATGTGCTCAAGTGTTTTGCTGAACTATTGCATAAGCAGTTCTCCAGGCTGGCACCAACGCAGCTGGAGCTCAGGGAAGGCAATCCCAACACCGTCCTGGACAGTCAGAGGCAAGAGGGTCATCATTACCAGAAGCAGTGATGGTTGTGAAGAGGACTTGTTGAATGTCTCAATAAATTAAAAAAATGGCCCTTGAACACAGACAACCTCCCCTTCCCTGTGTATTTAGGGAATAATGGAGGTGGCTATGGGGGCTTGGACACTCCATAGCCACATCTGCAGAGCACGATTTAGTTGTCCTTTAGAGGACACAGCTCAACTGAGACTCCCCAAGGAAAGGTGACAGGAGCTGTGGTGATGGTCAGAGATAATCCAGGCATGCAACTGCAACCTGCACTGACTGCACAGACCTAACTTCCTGCTCAAGTGGAGGACCCGTCTGGTTCCTCAAGCAGGTGCAAGATGTACAGATGGACTGTGGGTCCTGCCACATGCACTGGGGAACTGTCCAGCTGGCTGCATATAAGCAAGTACCCATATCCCTGGCTCTCTGCCCTCCATTCTTTTCTTCATACCACATTGTCCTACAAGAAAAAACAAGCAAGTGCTCAACATGCTTTCCAAATGGTTGACAAGTTATTACGTGAACTGCGAGGAAAGGACGTGTTGGAAAATCCAGGCTCACACGCTGTCATTCCAGAGATCTCACATTCTGCAAAGTGCATTTGAAGACTAGCTCTCCCACCACAGCGATGCAGCCATCAGGGACCGTGTTTCGGTCTCATTCTGTCTGACGACACTGCACAGCACCAACTCGGTGTCAGTGCAGTAGCACTCCTACCTCTCAGCACTGCAACCCAAGATCTGACCCTTGAGGCCAAGCCCACAACGGCAAAGAAAAACAAAGCCAGCAACGGCAATGGAAGACTGACAGAAGTTTTGGCACCTACACTGATCAACATTCAAAATTGCCCAGAGGAAACTTCATTTCAGTGATAACCACAATAACGGCACAGCCGAGCAATTAGCTAAATGTAGGGTTTCCACAAACACGCCTGAAGAACTAAAGCAACAAGGAAGCCAGACAGCACAACAGCAAGCAGCCAAGTGCTGCTCTACACACCAGCAAGGCAAGCGTGTTGTTCCACTGAGCATTAAAACCCACTTCTGCAGTTCTTGCCACTTGCTTTTGTTGGAGAAGTTGTTCTCAGGATCACGCAGCAATGTCCATGCAGACATTCCTTCAAGAAGGAGGCCCCCGTACCATGCTGGAGATACGTTGTCCTTTCCTGGATGAATTGCTGTACCACAGGCACCCTGGGTGCCCTACCTGCATGGTGACCTCCTTGGACTGCCAGCACTGAAAAGCTGGAAGAGCTGTGAACAACGTTTCCAAAGTGCACAATCAGCTTCTGCCTTCACTCATTTTCAGCATCACTACTGTCCCTGCAGCACCAGCAGCATCCTTACACCCCAGGGGTCAACTCAGAAGCCCCACTGACTCCTCCAAGTCTAAGCTATAGAAAGGGAACCACAACTTCAGTCCAAGGGAGCAGAACTGACAGGAGGAACAAACGTGTTAAGTGCTTGCTACCATTCAGAGAGAAAGGGTTCAATTGCAGTTTACTCTGCAGGAGTTCTTTGCTTCCCAGTCAACAAAGTCAACAGTCCTTTGCGAGTCCTTCCCAGACCCAGAGGGGCTGGGTATCACTGACAGGCAGGGTATGATGAAGGGTTACACCTGCAGGACAGGCTGGAAGCCAGGAAGGGAAGCCACCTTGCTGAGCCAGAGCACACAGTGTCAGATGGCATCCAGCAACAGTGCACACAGTAGGGATATTGCCCTCCCCGTCCTCTTAAGGGTAGGAGGAAAAAAGCCTCAAAGATCATCTAGTCTGGCTCCTGGTGCAGCATAAGCTGTGGAGTTTCATCCAGCAATTACTGTGCTGGGGGTGGGGACCAGGGAAGGGTATCTCATCTACCGCACAAATGAACTTTGTGCCAGCTCTTGTGTTTGTAGGAATGAACCCCCTCCTTCAGAAAGGCACCCAATCCCAATTTAAACACTTCAAAGGGCAAATGGCCAGCTGGCATGGATTGTCATTTCTCTGCAAGAGAGCTGTAGCAACGCACAGCAGCTGAGGATCTACATGCAAGTGCCAGTGAATTGGCTGCTTTTTCCTCCAGCTTTCCCAGTGCATAATTGCTCTTGCTATTAGAAGTTTGTATCAAACACAAAGCAATAATTAAAGGGCAAGGATAAATCTAAAACAGATATTAGCAGTGCCTGAACATGCTTATACATGTCTGGTGATGAGAGCAGAAACAGGCCAGAGCAGATGGATCTGAGCAGGGCTGTTCAGCACACACATGCAGGCAATGCAGATGATCTCCATATGGAGATGAGGGCTGTGAGGAAATGCATGTGCATGACACCCAGCCACCCAGATGACTGCTCTGAGCCATAAGCCCAGCATCACTCAGAACATGCACATCAGCCAGGATGAAGCAGCTACTGCGATACACCTGGTTTGTGGGTACGCAGCAGAGCAACAAGTTCATTCCCCTTGCACCCAGGTCCCCGGTAATTTTTCACTGCAAATATGCTGGCATAAACTCTTGCTGGACATGCTTTACGGCGTTTTCAGTTTATAAAACTGCGTTCAAACATGGATGATGATACATAGAACACGGACTCGGTTAACACTCTGTCAGAGCATGGGGAGACATCAGCAGAACTGTATACTAAAAGCTTCACGGAGAAAAGTTTTATCCACACCTTAAAATAAAACAAAAACAAAACCGAAAAGAGGTAAGAAACTCTACCCAAACAAATCAATTCTTCATGGTTTCTCCAAGCAAAGTTTTGGACATTTCCAGCATGCACTGCTTTAAACAAAGATCTCCATTCCTTAAAGTCCCTGTGACATTTTCACTTAAAAATTTAGTCAGTCACTTACAATTGAAAAAGTCAGATATTACTTTTGAAAGTAGCTACATTACCTAACCCTGTAATTCAGGCTATGAAGCCAGACATTTTTAAATACATTACCAGGCCTTCAGCATGGATGTTTTTCACTACTGAAGCTTGAAATTTTGCTTGCAAATTACTCCCAGTAATTTGTCTGTGCCAGGAGACTTCCCTTAGAAGGCAGAGATGGCAGGCTGCATGGATGTGCCAATTAGAATTTCAATAGGAGATAACCAGATGCAAAGCCTGTTTTCTGGCAGATGGGTTTATAAATCCAGCAGGGAATTTGCAATTAAAACAAAAAATAAAGATGTCTGCACCAACGTGTTAAGAGGTATGTAGTCTGGAATTTCCCCCAGAAAGTACTAAAGCAATACATGTGCTTATACATACATTTTATATATATATGTGTGTGTGTAAAAACTAGAATCAAGCAGCAAACATGCACAGCAAGTGCATTAATCTACTATAGACATGAAAGCTAATAAAAACGGATAGATTCCTTTTAAACTATCCATTACCATGTAATGGACTGCATTAACATATATAGTACTGGATGATTATGGTAGATAAGTAAGATTAATACAGAAATACATGCACTTTCTAGAGAGAGATACTGCATCAACATGCATCTTACAGCCTAGTTTTCAAGGCTACTGATCAGCCACAAACCCTCTGAGGTCTAAAGGGCACCAAACGCTCATTATGAGCAAGTTTACCTCACTCAGCAAGGCTGCAACTTAGCTCAAGGCAGGGAGGATTAGGGTATCTATGGGTTTGTTCCTCCAGTAAGCAATCAGTTAACTCACTTTATCAGGAAACACGAGTGCTGTTGCATGACCAAGCCTGGCAGGGATTCAGTCAGCTAACATGTAGGACATCAAGGCATCTGACTTGACAGGATCCTGAGACAGGATTTTTCTTTGCCAGTCCTAGAAGACGAAGTTTGGGAGACAGCAGAGGGGAAAGGTAAGGGATTCACTGAATCCACCAGGACATGATCTACTGCAATAGGGTATCCCCACAGGATGCTGTATTTGAGAGCTTGGTCAAAGAACAGTATTTATTCTTCCTACCACTTACTGGATTCCAGCTGACACCTTGCTAACATTGCCCAGGGTACAGTTAAACCTACTGAAAACCTTTACTGAAGGTACGAGAAGATGAAGATTTCAGTAGGATACCACACAAAGCAGGATTCCATTAACAAAGGTATCTCAACCATACTCTCGACATTACCAAATAAATAAGACACAAGATATTTTTACGTATCTGTAATGCCATGCGTAAGGGTGATCTGCCACAGACCCCGTATTTCTGAAGTGGTCCACAGGGCCTAAAAATGTTACATTTGAGGCAGTGAATTACTTGCTGAGTCAATCAGCTCTCTTCCCCGCAGTGAAACGGAGTTCCCTCCACTCCCACCTCCCCAAGAACAACATCACCTGCGAGCACATCGCATCGCAGGAGAACAACGGGCTAGCGCAAAGCCATCACTGCCACGACTGCTAGAGCGGCGTTGCAACTCACTTGCAAATGTATTTACAACTCACTTGCAAATTTATCTGCCACTTCTGCGGCAGTTTATGGGGACGGCTGCCGAGCCCCTGCTCCCCCGCTCCCAGGCCGCAGCCACCCGTCCTCGTCCCGCCCGCGGCCCGCAGCGGTTCAAAGCGACACCCGCTCCACGGCCTCCTCCCCCCCGGCCCGGAGACCCCCGTCCCTGCCGCTCACCCGGCACGGCGTCCCCCCCGGCCCCGCTCCTCCAGGCCCGGGACGAGCCACCGCCCCCCCTTCCTTCCCTCCCTCCCTCCCTCCCTCCCGTCCCGACGACGTGGCGGAGCCCGGCGGAGGGCGCGGCCCACGGGGCGGAAGAGACGCTTACCCCGGCGGAGGCGGCCGCACGCCCGGCGTTGCCGCGGCCCCCACGGGCACCGAGAGGAACCCCGCACGCCGCCACATGCCACGGCCGCGCCCCCCTCCACCTTTCATTGGCTCTCCCGCCTATCTCCCCGCCCCGGCCGCACCTCCCGCCCCGCCCCCCTCCGCCCGCGCCGCGGACGGGGCCCTCGCCGTGCGCAGGCAGGGCCTTTCACCCCGGAAACAGCGGGGCGCGGAGGCAGAGGGGGGGAGGGAGGCTACCTGCCCGCGGAAATGACGTAAACTCGGGGGCGGGGTTTGGGGCGGGGCTAGGGAGCGGAAGCGGGGGGGGCGTGTGGGTACCGGCAGCAGCGGCCGACGGGGCTGGGCGAGTCGCCGCCCGGCTCCGCGGTGCGAAGGCCGGCCTTGTGCGGCGGGCCCCGCCTGGCGGGAGCGCGAGCTCGGCCCCGGCCGTCCCGACGGCTGGCGGCCTGCGGGCCGCCGCCTGCCCGAGCCCCGGCCGGGCCGGCCAGTACCGCCCCCGTCTGCTCAGGGAGAGCTTTGCTGCCTTCGCTGCGGGCCCGCCGGTCCCGAGCGCGGCCTGAGCGGCAGCGGTGGCCGTACTGCCGGCTCCCTACCGCTACGCCGAGCCAGAAATGGCCCCGGTTGCACTTACTCTGTATGAATTACCCTAAATGTGCGCCAGAGATGAGCTTGAGATCCGTGGAGTTTAGAGTTTGGCCTAGGATACGCCAGTGAGAACCTGTAGTCAGATGAAGTATTTTTGTTCTCCTCCTGAATCTTCGTAACACGAACTCCAGCGTCCGCCATCTTCTGCAACCTGCAGCACAGCAGCAGGAGTGTCTTTTTGGCAAAACTGGGGTTTAATACCAACACATTTTGCCCGTGTCTTCTGTGAGCAGACGTCACGGGATTTTTTGCGACGAGCAGAGTATCGGTGGCTGGGTTGGTTGGGTCCAAATTTTCATAATTGCCACCAAGGGGGGAAAACCAGAAAAATGTACAGGGCAACAGCTTCTTGCTACCCTGGACTATGAAGAACACAGATAACTCCACCATAATCGAGGCATAACTTTTCCCGTGTAATCCCTAAACTATGCAAGTCTCTGGTTTACTAGACATGATAGTCCACTATCAACAGCGTTGTTGAAGTAGAGAATGCTGCTGAATTACTGAATCAAGCAGCAGAAATCAGCTCCTTGTTGATTGTTTTACTGGTTTTAGTGCTGCTGCCTATGCCACAAGTTTGCATGCAGCAGCCCACAGCTGCTTGGGGCAAACTCTAGCAGCTGTGGAGCTTTGAAACTTTTCTATACCAGTTATATACATGCATGTACAGACACACATATGACACAAGTGTCTGACCCACATTCTGAAACATGGAGCCAGCTCCATGAAATGGCCAAAGGTGCAGGACTTCCTTTAAGCCATGGGTGCCCATTTTAGAGCAAGCACACCATCTTCTGAATTCAGCTCCTTCGGGTTATTTCCAGATTGCCCAAAGAAGAGTCATCAAAAAAAAGGTGCAGAAAACAGCACTGTGCACGCACAGGCACAGTCCGTATTGTGAGATGCTTTACACAGTGATTGTGGCATTGAACAGGTGAAGAAGGAGCCCTTGCTACCTCAAATCATTTAAGGATTTCCGCTGCTACTTCTAATCTGGCCATAGATGAAAGTGATGCTGAAATTGTTCACGCATCCCAATGTAATTTTAGAACACACACATTTGCTTTTTGAAATGAGCAATGAGGAGGAGGAGTTGTTACGCTGGTCCATCAGTTAATTAAAAGCAGACAAAATGCAGAGCTGGCCAGCACTCCACATTAAGGACTCAATTTAAAGCCTGTCTGTTTGTATATATTCTATAGATATATCATTCCATCATTCATGTAGGATACTGACATCTACTGAAATATTCCCTCCCCTCCTTTCCAGAGAAGGAGGAAGGGAGAAGGAAGCTCTGCAATTTAAGAGAATTAGAAGAGACAGTTGAAGGGGGGAGGAGGACTGTCTGCTGTAGAACAGATTATCTGGCAGGACCAAGCCAACGATGGAGGAAATAATGTGAAGCTGTTGAGCAAAGGAGGAGGGCACATGGCCCTAAGGCTTGGTGTAGTGGGGAACGAGCACATTTCTGGGAAAACAGTCTCAGGAGGAAAAAAAAATGCACATGGAGATGTGGAATGGGAAAATACAGGCACTGAATAAAAGCTGTGATCATGCAAACAAAGAGAACAGGATGTCACGAATACGCCCGTGCTCACTTCTCTCCCTATGATGCACGAGGAATGTCAGTAGGTCAGTCTGTTTCCTTTGACAATCCCAGAGGACAAACATAATTTTGAAGTGTTTAGAGATCTTTGCAACTTTACATGCCTCATGTGAAAAGCTGAGGTACTAAGACATGCTTGCAATAGCAGGTTTTCATAGAATATAAATAAGGGCTAAACCACCATTGAGCTTTCGGTTTGTATTTATTCCATATTGTCAGGAGAGCAGAGGTTATGGGATGTAATGAAATGCTATCAAAGGGGATTGGGCTGGAGGTGCAGGAAGGAGATTTTAGGATATTAGTTTAAACAGGAATGGCTCCAATATAGTCAAGCTATGTCCCAGATGTTAACTCATTCAGGGGTTTTGCACTGACTGAGCTAGAGACCAAAAGGCAGGTCTGCATTTAAGAAATAACACATCTCTGTTTTAAGAACAGATGTTGATTGGGATAGGGAATATTTGCTCTTCTGGACTATTCAGATAAACTTAGCCAGTTGACGCAATGCAAAGAATAGTCACACATCTCCTATTATGTCTAAGAAAAGGTGGAACTACATCCCTTAAAACACATGGAAGGTTGAACCTCCCTGCCCTGCATTGTAATGGCCCTTTTCGTCCAGTGCCAAGAGAGGTTCCCAGGCTGCTTGGGAGAGCTGTCCCCCTACAAGCGTCATCCCTCCAACTCTGCATGTGGTAGGTACAAGCTCCTATAACAGAGTTTTAGCTTGGCGTGGGCCAGATTCACCTCCGCTATAACTCCAGTCTAATTAAGCCAAGAACTTATTCAGCCTGCTATCATTTTTTTCCATAACCATCTTTTCACAGAGGACATGCCTCTGCCAACTCTCAGGCTGTGATTAGGGAAGAGTCTGGATAGAAATGTTGACAATATGCTTGCAGAGTACTAAATACCATTGAATATGGTCTGTAAATATTTACACTTGGAGGAAGAGATTTGCTCTTTGCATAGTTTGCATGCTGGCATCTGCTAGGCTGAATAAATTACTAATAAAAATCACATTGTGAGAAAACAGTCCATGCTGATTCTTTGGAGCTATTTTATTAAAGACAATGGTGTGATAAGCAAATACATTCCTTAGGAATTACATTCTCTCCAAAATTTCAGTGCTGGAGTAGGCACTATTGGTCTGTGGAACTGAGGCAGCACACACTGCAGGAGTGCAGGTTTTCCTAGCGAGGAACCCTAGGCTGAAATGAAGGACATTTTAGCTGGGGAAGGAGAGCCCTTCTCCAGCAGGACTAGTACCTGCAGCCAGCTCTACAATGGCTTGCTTTGGCATGACAGTCTTGAAGGGATTTGGCCATGGTTCCTTTCTGGTCTTGCATCCTTCCCAGCCCGGAATTCAGTCCCACCAAATCGTGAGTCTGACCAGCTCTTGTAATTTTGAGTCTTTTCTGAGCATTCTAGCTTCCTCAATCAAGATACTGCATGAGAATCATTTTAAAATGGCTTTGGTGTATGTGAGGAAATGTCTGGAGATGTGAAACAAAAGTGCTCCGAAACATGGAAATGTGGATAAGCATATCTCAATTTCAGTGAGCTGAACTCCTCATGTTTGAGCATAGGGGTTCCCATCCACTGACAGCTGTCACTTAAAAATCAAATTTCATAATTATAATTCCAAATGCTCTTTATAAACTTATTTTAAAGCCAAGATTCTCATGTAATATAATTGTAGCAATGTGCACCAAATTAAAGAATTGGTCACAGGGAGAGACCGTCAAATTGACTGCATTTTGAATTATTATAAAGAATTAAATACATGCAAACAGCTAAAAATTATCTTCTCTGTGCATCTGCAGGACCCATAATGATGCTCCAGTTATGTTCAGACTCCTAGAGCTGTCCCACCGGCATCATGTTACTGCAGCTTCATCATGAAAAATGGATATCATGCTCTGCCAGAAATGCTGCCTCTCTGAAGCCATGGGAATCTCTGAAGCACAAGTTAAAACATACGTTAACTCCTCACAGCTAAGCAGCAGCATGAAAGACATTTCTAGCAGTGTATTATCAGACATATATTGTACCTGACATCATGGCACAATGTGTTACAACATCCTGTACTTCACTATCTTTCTCGTTGCTGGCTAGCGTTGCTGGCTAGCTTTGCTTCCTGGTGCAGCTCCTTGCTAGGCTCATCATCCTTGATGGAGTGGAAGAGAAAGTACAGGCTGAGAGCGGAGGGAACCTGGGACTGAAGAGAGCCACAGACTGCGCAAGAAGTAGGGCAGAAAGGGGGTGCCAGCAAACTGTTAAAATTTCCTTTAGGCCATGGCACAAGGCAGAAAGCAGCTCTTGAGAAGTTTCTAACCACAGTCCCACCATGTTACCCTGTTACCACATTGCAACCTGGAAAATCTCTTAGGCGAGTACAAATGCATGGTTCATCCATGGCAGATGTTGTGCCATGTGAAGACTGGGTGGGAGTGCTGTCATAGCTCATCTCTGGGCTGCAGTTGGCAGCTACACTCCACTGATGTGGCCTGGTATACACTCCAGTAGGCAATGGTGCCATCATATACCCTAGGGATATATAATAAAACCAGAACTGGAGCTTACAATATAAATTCATTCCAATTCCCAAGGGCCCAAATTCACACTTCTTGGCTGTTCTAGCATTTGGATTTCTCATGATGCAGTGACTCCAACATCACCACAAAGGGGTAGCATATGGTTGTTTTCTACTTCGGGTTTGTAGTGTGCTTGCTGAACAGGCATGGAACATGTCTGACAGGTACTGTACAGCCACACACAAGAGCTGGTCCTCACTCCTAAAATGCCATCCTGAAGAATAGCAGACAGGCTTTGTCCTCACTAATGGGGGTGGAAAAGGAGAAAGGACAGGTTTCCAGTGCGTTAACTGATGAATTTTTCCTAAGGGAAAGCAAAACATGCTTTGACTGGTCAATACAACCTGCCTTGTCCACACAAAGATATTAAGCATGCCTCTCCTTCTGGCATAGGTGTGGCCATACAGGGAAGTAGAAGGGTTGGGAGAGAGACAGATCAGAAGTGCCCTGCCAGGGATATAGCTGAATTTGCGTGAGAGCTACTGTTGACCTGGTTTCTGCTCTGCTGTGTTTAGCTCATCCATAAGGATATCTGACTCACACTAGAATGCTTTCCACTGGCTGCTTCCCTTTTTGAAGGACAGCCCAAGCTGATGCAAAGGATGCATTTGGGAACAAGAGACAATCCCTCCAGAAAGTAAAGCTGGAAAAGCAACATAAGCAAGAATCCAAACAGTGAAAAAAGTGGGTTGCAGAGTGGGGTGGCAGAGAACAGGGAACCGCCATTCAGAAAAGAAAAAAAAAGTAGTGAGAGTAGTCGCCCAATCCCATCTTTCCCTAGAGCTATGCCAGAAGGATTTTCAACTTGAGGGATTAAGTGCTTAAAAAAAATAACCCGGAACTTGAGCCTGTATCCTTTATGCTGAAAGCAGGGTTTGTCCTGCTTGAAGAGACCAGCCACAATAAGGAATCAAGCAACTTTCCCAATCAAATAAGCGGCAGACTTTGCACCACACCTGATTTTGAGTGCAACATATTCAAGTCAAATACAGGGCATCCTGCTTCAATCCTCCTCCTTCCCTCCCTCCTCACACCACAAACCAGGACCTTGATCCTATGCCAAGAACACCTGAAGATTACATGCAGCTGAAGCCGGAGCTGACTGAATGCTCTGTGAATGTTGCTGTTGATTTTTTACTTTTTCTAGCTTGTGTGTGTGCAAGTAATGGATTTGCTAATGAATTTTGCATTGTTTTCTCTCTACTTGCTGCCTTAACAGTAGCATCCATTGAACCATCAGCCTTCTTGCCTTAGACGGGCACAGAAGGAAGAGGCTATAGCTATTTGCATGACTGAAAGAAACAAAGATCATTACAGCAATGCCTGGCAGAGTTGCTGTCAGCCTCATGTCTGGTGGCATTTCTGCAAGATATCATTCTGCCCACCACCTTTCCACTCCAGGGTTTATAGCTTCGATATTAAAATGTGAGGTGAACAGAAGCCTAAACAAATGAACTCAGCATGGAGTACATGTGTTTTGGTTTGTTGTGCTTCAAAATAAAGCTAGTTATTAAAAAAAAAAAAAAAGCCTTTTGACTGGATTCGGACAAGCTCTGAGGCATCCCTCCATAGAAAGAGGCACTGTATTATTAACAAGCCATCACAGTCTGTACTTGTAGATTTTTTTTGAAAAAAGAAAAATGAACCCAAACAAATCACACAGCAGTCTAAACAGTGGAAGCACTGATGGAAGAGCAGGGTAGCTGCTCTAATGACACAGCACGCCCACGAACACTTACATCTTTTTGAACAGGGGTCCACGCAGTGTCCGCATAAGCTGGAGGACAGCAATGCATCATGCCAGTCTCCTCCTGAGTTCAGGTACAGCCAGGGCAAGAGAGGGCAGTTAACCAGTAACATACTTTCTGGTGCTTAGTTTCCTAAATAACAATCTGTTTAACATTAACTGAGCTGATTATGGATTTTTCCCCTTCCATGTGGGAGGCATATCACAGCAAAGGGATTCAGAAATTTCCCTGGGGCTGGCAGGGGAAAGGGCAGCAGGAGGCAGAAGTTACGGCGGGGGACACTCTGGGTGCCATATGACAGTTTCCTCTCCAGCCTGCCCAGGACACTGTCGGTTTCCCAGCCTCCGCCCAGGAAACCCCAGGACTACCAAAAGCCTCAAAGAAGGAGTGGGGTGGTGGATGAAGATTGCCTGAACACTAGTGGGGGGGGTTGGACTGGCTGGAAAGCAGGCTAGACAAGGAGGTACATGCACAAGTCCAGGGGTGCCTTAGGGACTGACTCCCCTTTCCAGAGCCTGCGAGGAAGCAGAGAAGGGTTAAAGTTTCTTCTCCTCGCTGTTTTTTCTGCTTAACCAATTGCTATCCTGTTAGCCAAAATGAATGTCTTTGATATAAGCCCACCCTCATGCCACTTTGGCAACAGAGCTGAAGTCACTCTGTAAAGCCCCAAGACCTGCACTCAGACGGATCCCTTAAGGCTTTCTTTGACCTTCTCTTCTGGACCTGACCCCATCCTAGAAGCAAAGAAACCGTGTTCCATTCATGCACGTGCCACCCTGCACTCCATAAGCCATGCTCAGCAGCTGGCTAAGGAGTGTTCGTTCGCCTTCACACCAGCATCCGCTGGCAGGGAACGTGCCCCACTACCAGGCAGTAAAGCTGCAGCACTCCGTGTGCTCCAGGCTGCTCCCAAACACACGCACGCACACACACGCACACACACACAGGCAGGAAGGTGTGCACTGGATGCAGGTAGAAATGAGGAGCACGGGGGGGGGTGGGGGTGGGGGGGGGTGGAGAGGGACTCCACACCATAACCACCTCCTCCCGCTGCACCAGCTCTCCTGCACATCTCAGCAAAGCAGCTGCTAATAAACACGAGGCGGTCCGAGGGGACAGCATAATGTGGGAGCATGCTGGCAGGGGAGACTTGCTCATTGCCCCACAGACTTGCACATTTCTGAGACAAGCTGGGATGTTTTTTAAGTGTCCCACCCCCACTCTGCAACACGGTTACAAAGCGATCTGAGTTTCATACTGCAGCCTGGGCTGTTTGCGAGGTTCCTCAGCCTGCTGGTGTCATGGCAGATGGATCTCCTTTGATATCTATACCCCCCCAAAGACCTCTTCACACAAACAGTGCAGAACAGACCATCACCAGCTGCTGGTTGTATCCGTTACCTTTCCTTCGGCCCTGGAACGTCCTTCTGCCCCTTTGCTCCATGGTGATGCCTTCAGAACTAGCAAAGTGCTTTTCAATGGACTTCAAAGTGCTCTTCAAAGTACCTGATCTTACAGCTGCACTACAATCTCTGGTCATAGCAGTGTCTATTCTGCCTCTTTCAGAGTGGCAGAAGGTGTGCACTGCCTCTATCCTTACAACTAGGTCATTTAACTCTGAAACCTAATGATAATGACTTTAAAATGTCAGTTGTTTAGAAGTGGCACCCAGCTGCTCAAACCTGGAAAGACACTACTCTTCTCTTACCCTGTAACCACACACCTACATAGTGGTAAGAAAAATAGAAGTGTCTCCAAAACACATACACACAAAAATACATCCATGTCCCTAAATCATCAGTGGACAGATATTTGCTTTCTTTGGCTTCACATGCTTTATTTTCATTAAGATGAGAGACTGAATATGAATGCAGAAGCACTGCCTAACACAACAGCAAACTGCAAGTATGCAAATGTCCATATTAATGGGGCAAAATATCTATTGCCCTTTATATACAGCGTAAGTATTGCTTTCTGAATGGTACTAAAATGTATGTTCTTATACTGGAAAACACTCCTACATACACATTCACTGTACCAGAGATCACCATCTGTCAGTGTCCATGCTCAGGACTTCAGAGGATCACCTTCAAAACAGAAAACAACCACTTGGCAAACATTGACTCATGCCGACCCTTGAAGCTCTGCTTGTCCACAGGGCAAATAATAGCCTCTAGCTTGTGTATATGCAGAAACCAGGTCATCAGAGGTCTCTCCCTGGTCATCTTTTTTTCATGTGGCCCTCCTGCCTCTGAGGTCTTTCTGTTTATAGCCAAGTTTAAAGATCACTTGCAATGGCTGGTGCTGTTGGCTCCTTGGACTGCAAATGTAGAGCTAAGACCCTCCAGGCAGACCAGCCTGGGAGGGGAGGCGTGTTGTGGTAATGTAGATCAGTGGTCTCCAAACTTTTTTGATTGCATACCCCTATCAGTAAGAAAATTTTGAGCACACATCCCCAATAGATGTATATTTATTTATTTATACATTATATACATGTAGTACTGAAGTTATAGTATTTTCTTCCTGCACCTCAATGGATCATCTTGCACAGCCCATGGGGTGCATGCACTCTACTTTGGAGACCACTGATCTAGCCGACAGCTAAACCCTCCTGCTTGTTGCTCTGGGCTGATGACTCTTCTAATCTCTATTTCCTAAATCAGAAGTGTGGAAACTTCTTTGGTCCAGGCTTGCTCTTCTGCAATGCCAATTGGCTTGCTCAGAGGGCATTTGCTAGAGGAGAGAGGGAAGCCACTGAAGGGAGAAGTAAGAGTGTTCCATCATGGGAGGGGAAGGGAAAGAAGAGTTTAAGCAGGAGCTGTTGAATGAGTCCCTAAGAAATATTCTTACACCAAAGTCCACCAGGTCTTATGGATACATTGTGGTACTCAGACTAAATCTGGGTTTTTTTGTAAGAAGGAAGAGGATAGAGAGGGAAGAAAAGGATGCAATTAATAATAATCGCACTGTACTACTGTACTGTCTGACAACTGTGCGTAAGGGCAGCACAATACTTCCAGTTGGCTTAACTCCTGCAAAAATCCTTACAGGCTACAGGGCAATACCTACCACCATCACTCATATGGTGTGGGCTAAATTACTTGGCCATGGGCCCATTCAATCAAAGGACTTTTTAATACAACCATGTGGAAGGAAAACCACCAAGAAATAAAAGAGTTTCATCCCAAGGTAACAAGAGGTGGTGTGGAGGAGAGAAAAGCACAGGCTGCATCTTGGATAGGGACATGGTGAATGTGATAAAACACAAGCTGAACACAGGCTATGGAGCCTTGCAAAAGACATAGCAGAAACAGCTAATACAACTTTGGGGTGAGTTAACAGGAGGTCTCTGTTGGTATAGAGGAAAAACTCTATTTTATTGAGTACTAAGAATTAGCTTTGAGCTGGCAGAAGCCATATAGATTGATCACTCTTGAGGGAGGTAAGACACAAAACCGGCAATTCAAACAAAGTTTCTTTTCTTGCCTTTTACTCTCATGAATGTTCCTCACTTGGAGGGGAAAAAAATACAACTGAGTGACTGGTCTTTCTATTTCCCTAGCTCCTTTCTTTATGGATAATAACCCAGTTCAGCAGCTGTTAGGTCCTTCAGGCCAGTAACCTTAGCCAGACATTTCATGCCAAGAGAGAAAGAGCAGCAGGTGAGGAGAGAGCAGGTGGCTTGGGAGCTCATATCAAAGATCTATGTATCCTAAAGAGTTGTATGTAGGGGGAGCACAGGAAAATGAATCTGGGAATTATTCAGGGCTGGCAACTGGCAATCAGAGTTAGAGTCGTGAGTCATATCTGTATGTTAGGCACCTTTTCGGTGCTTTACAAGTATTCCATCAACAGTGAGAAATAAGAGGAATTGGCATCCCTGATATTGCAAAAGCATAGAAAAAAATGCATAATCACATCAGGAAAGAAAACCCTTAAGGAAACAAATATACTTGCAGGCTTTTTTTGTCTATCAATGTGAAGCAATATGGCCATGTGCCACTTCTCATTTGGTCATCAGCGAGAACCCAACTAGAGGAAGTTTCATCACTCCTGTCCAGAGAAAATGTTCACAGCTGTTGGCATAGAAAACAATGCAAACAAACCACTGATACTGCATGAGGTCCCTAGTTCCCCTTGATCTGAGGCTGGCACCATGCTGTTTGAATTAATAAGGTATGGGATGAAGTCCTTCTAAACCCTGAGTGGCTGCATAAGGTATTGAGCAACAACGTAACACACTGAAAAAGTCTGTCATTGCTGGCATATGAGCTGAATGAGTGAGATATATGGCCCTCCATTCATTAAAGACTAAGTGCAGCAACTGTTTTTTGCTGCATTGCTCAAGCCACACCAAACCTTCAGTAGACCAAGCAACTTCAACAATACTTCACATGGTTCCCCAAAATGCTAGATAAAACTTCCTAGATTTTTAGTAGATCACAAACCATTTTAAGTAGTTTTTACCTTACCTACAGTAACATATATTCTCTGGTTTAATAGACAAGGGAGCAGAAGGGGAAACGAAAGCTGGAGTTCCTGCAAGAGAAGGCTAGCACCCTTCAAAAAAATAACTAAATTTCAGAGATCATATTCATGGATTGCAACCACGGCTTGCAGCCTTCCCTTTGAAAGTGCTAGAGCCTTTAGAAGAGCCAGGGAAGACACTTGCTTACTGGGTATCTTCTCAGCTCTCATGCTTACTGCAGTGTTGTACTCCTCCCCGTCCCCCTCCCCCAGCTTTGGTGTTTGCAGGAGCAGCAGGTGGGCTTCAGGGATTATCTCAGTTCAGAAGCTCAACCAGCTGCTGCAAACTTATCTGGGAAATGGTATAGTTTGTACCCACTACACCAGTTCAGGAGCTGCCAAGATGTCCTGTTTTTGGCTGGGATAGAGTTAACTGTTTTTCTAGTAGCTGGTATACTGTTATGTTTTGGGTTCAGTATGAGAATAATGTTGATAACACACTGATGTTTTCAGTTGTTGCTTAGTAGTGTTTAGTCTGAAGTCAAGGATTTTTCAGCTTCTCATGCCCAGCCAACAAGAAGGCTGGAGGGGCACAAGGAGTTGGGAGGGGATGCAGCCAGGGCAGCTGACCCAAACTGGCCAAAGGGATATTCCATACCATGTGACATCATGCCCAGTACATAAACTGGGGGGAGTTGGCCAGGAGGGGCGGATCGCTGCTCAGGAACTAACTGGGCATCTGAAAGCAAGTGGTGAACAATTGCATTGTGCATCACTTGTTTTATATATTCCAATCCTTTTATTATTATTACTGTCATTTTATTAGTGTTATCATTATCATTATTAGTTTCTTCCTTTCTGTTCTATTAAACTGTTCTTATCTGAACCCACAAGTTTTACTTTTTTTTTTCCTGATTCCCCCACTGAGGGGGGGGAGGGAAGTCAGTGAGCAGCTGCATGGTGCTTAGTTGCTGACTGGGGTTAAACCACAACACAAGACTAGCTCCACAGTTGTCCACTCATGGAGTACCAGAAGGGGTCTATTATTATTGTTAGGCATCTCAGGAGGCTGCTGCCTGCTTTCTGGCTCCAGAATGGTCACACCTGCTGACGTCACCGCAAACCACGGGATTATTCAACATCCTTCATGACTTCTGCTAGCTTGATGTCAACTGCTTGCTAGGTGCCAGGAGACTTTACTCATCACAAGAGAATTAAAATTGTTATTGGCCATATTTTTTGCAGCTGGGCTTTCAAACTGGTTTCATTTTGCCGAAGGTTTGTGTTGTCAAGATGTTTTTTTCTTTTTGGTTCATGTTAAGTTTCATTGAGCTGGTTGTCACTGCATGCACTGAGGGCTACTTCTCTGAATATGGACATGCATGTATGCCATCGGAGCTTGTCCCTCTGGACATACTGGTGATGTTGCTTCTCATATATCTCCATTTTGCCTGCATGCATTGCTGCAGGTCATGTGCCCGTATGAACAATCACATACACATACCATTTATTTCCAGTCCAGGAGGTGGGCTGCAGTCTTAAAGCTGGTGGTAGAGCCCAGAGGCAAGAAGGCCTTGGGATCATGGGCTCCCAGCACAATTTGGGGGAGCTGAGAGGAGCAGCAGCACAGTCTGTAGAAGCGTGTCAGGAGGGCATTAAGTGGAGCTGTGGCTGGTTGGACCAGCTCCTGCCAGCAAGATGCAGGAAGACAGAGCATGGTTGCATTAGCAGTGGTCCAACGGTTTGTTCAGGACATGGGGGAAGAGGAGACTCCCAGGCTAGATCTGTGGGTGAGAAGACAGGCTTTTCTTCTGAAAGGAAAAGAGCACTGACATTTTATCCACACTGAGAACCTGTGTTACTGCACCTCTGCCTCTACCAGCACTGAAACACATCTGAACAACGTGAATAGAGAATGGGAGAGTGAGCTCATCAGGGCATCGCTTCATCCCATAGGATATCATGCGTCTTAAATAAATAACCATGGAAAGAGCATTTAGACCATGTCTGCTAATCCCAGGCCTCTCCAGCCATCTTGCACCTCCCTGGTAAAGCAGCTACAGCCCTGACACAGAAGAGGTTCCAATTCCAAGCACTTCTTTTTAATCCTCAACTACATATTTGTTGTTCTGGCTTCCCTATGAAGTGAAGTTTATAGTCCTACCCTCCAGTACAACTGGGGCCCATGGGACAGAAACGTTGTGTTCAGAAAGTTTGTGTTCTCTGATGCTGAGTTCATATGAGCTGAGACAGGGAGGAGGAAGGATCTTGGCAGTACCCCCGCTGAGGAAGAGGAGGCACTAAGCCTATATCCATTACGAGACAGAAGGGAAGCCACACAAAATGTCTGTTGCTCCAGGAGTCACCAGAACCAGTCCTCCTACCTGGCTTTTCTTCCACCTCGTCACAGCACTGCCAGGATAAATACAAACTTCAGGGGAAAACAGCATTTGTTGCTTTATTGAACTGTCTCTAGGATTGCTGCTGATTTTGCCTTCTCGCATGGCTTTTCATCATTGATCAAGGTCACCCTCATCAGAGAAGCCAGGAGCCTTTAGAAGGAGGAATTCCAGAAGAGGAACCTTTGCAAATTAACTCAGATGCTTTGGGCCTGACTTATCTGCAGCATTGTCAACTCTCGCTATTTTGCAGTAATGCAACAGGGCTGTGAGTTTCCAGCTTCTTAACAGTGATTTAGATACCTGAGCTTTCACCCAGTAGCAATAATACAGATTTATAATCCTTAGGATTAGAGAAAAAATTCTAAGAACAAGTGCACCCTGTAGCCTACAGTAACCTGCAGAGAGCTATGTTTTTAGGGGAAAAAAAACCCTTAATATTTCAGGATGCTTACCATTGAACTAACACTTGTGATGCTTATGATCACTCTTTCCAGCCTCCAGCTTCACTCTCCTTTGAGGCACCCAAAGTTTAAAGTCACTTCTTGAATCTTGATACAGACTCCCACTGAGCTAGTAAAACACCTCCTTCCAACCTAGTTGTCCCACCACCACTGCCTAAGGGCACCAGCCCTTCTTCACCATTGAGAGACAGCTGAGCTGGCCCTCTTATTGCTCTCTCTGCATCCAACTTTCATAGGTCAAGCAGAGCAGAGTGAATTGATCTGTAATTAACCCCCTCTTGGTCATCCAAGACCTATATCAGAAAAAATTGGTAGCCACCCTACTCCTTGGAAATTCCTGGGCTCACAGTGTCATAGCAGGCTAAAAGCCCCAAATCCAACAGTGATATACAAATTTTGTTGTGCTCTCAGAAAGAATTACTCTGTCCTTGCAGCTTGTGTCCTCATGCCTCTGATGGTCCTTGGGACTGCTTCACCCTGTGGGTGCCCCTGGGGTCTATGTTGTGTGGCCTCAGTTTGCTGACGGGAGCTAAACCTTTGCTGGAAGCTTGCAGTGAAGTGACCATTTTAGGACAGGAAGCTAGGTCACCTGAGAGGACAGCCCTCCCTCCTCCCCACGGGTTTTGCTTCTGATCCTACGGAAGTCAGTACGTATTTCATCAAAACCTGGTGCTTCTTTTTGCAGCTGTTTCTTCCTGACTCTAGCAATCTTCATGTATGGCCATGCATTTCAGATGCATAATGCGGCATGTATGTATGCCCTAGAGGTTGCTGGTTCCTACAACGCCAATCCATGTGGGGTTATTCAAGTGTAAGAGAGTCCAAGATTTGACCCCAAGCCTACAAACATTTCTGTTTCCAAGTGAACTTTTCAAGTATTTCTTCTGATTTGGGGGTGACAGATGGTCTGTCCCCATGCTCTGACTCCCCAGACATCTAAGGAAACATTAGCAGGTAGATGAGGTTCAGAATTTACCCTTGTGAACCAGCTGAGTCAGCATCAATGCAATAAAACCACATTCCAGCTCAGCTAGCAAGGTCTCTCCCTCCGGGCTGGACTGCAGTGGCTGCCAAAAGGAAACAGAAGGGCTTGAATGACTCCAACAACACTGTCAAACTTCAGAGCAAGGGCATAGGCAGATCAGTGGGCATCCTGACTTCACCCTTTGCCAGCCAACCTCTTCCCTCTTTTCTGTTCACTTTAGCATCAGCTGGCAGAAAAATTGCACAGACTATACAAGGTCACAGATTCCTGTATTTCCCATGATCTCAAGCCTGCAGAGTTTTCCCAGGCTTCATCATTTGCTGCTGGAACCATTGCCCTTAGTACTATGTTACAGATAATGACACTCTCACTTAAGCTGGAAGTTTTCATTAATGGCAATAGCCACAATAATCATAGAATCATAGAATGGTTTGGGTTGGAAGGGACCTTAAAGATCACCTTATTCCAACCCCCCTGCCATGGGCAGGGACACCTTCCACTAGACCAGGTTGCTCAAAGACCCATCCAACCTGGCCTTGAACACTTCCAATGATGGGGCATCCACAACCTCTTTGGACAACCTTTTCTAGTGTCTCACCATCCTCACAGTAAAGAATTTCTTCCTAATATCTAATCTAAATCTACCATCTTTCAGTTTAAAGCCATTACCCCCTGTCCTATCACTACATGCCCTTGTAAAAAGTCCTTCTCTGGCTTTCCTGTAGGCCCCTTTAGGTACTGGAAGGCTGCTGTAAAGTCTCCCTGGAGCCTTCTCTTCTCCAGGCTGAACAACCCCAACTTTCTCAGCCCGTCTTCATAGGAGAGGTGCTCCAGCCCTCTGATCATCTTCGTGGCCCTCCTCTGGACCTGCTGCAGCAGATGCATGTCTTTCTTCTGTTGGGGGCCCCAGAGCTGAACGTAGTACTGCAGGTGGGGTCTCACAAGAGCAGAGTAGAGGGGCAGAATCACCTCCCTCGACCTGCTGGCTGCGCTGTCTTTAATGTAGCCAGAATGTGATTGGCTTTCAGCGCACATTGCTGGCTCATACTCAGTTTTTCACCCACTAATACCCCCAAGTCCTTCTCTGCAGGGCTCCTTTATGGATTTTACTGGACAGAAATACCCTCTGTCTCTCCCCCACCCCAGGAAAGCAAAACTTGGTGCATCTGCCTGGAGACCTCTTCCGGCACAGCAGACAACTTTCTGGACAGCTGGGGTTGGAGCATTAGCTGCTGGAGTTGTGAAGGACAACTGACTGCTGGAAATTTCTACCTAAACATAGAAGTACCTTAGGGGGGAATCATATGCAGAGTAAGATGCAGGTTTTTTCACTGCAGATGGTTCTGTATTCACACATGAGATCTAGGTGGAAAGTTAGCTCCCTGCACCCTAGAAAACAACCTGGACCTCCAAACCTGCGTCATACTCTTATAACTACTACAGTCAATGACAAAACGTCTTCTGTCCCCTTTAAATGCAATTGCTTGCTGGGAAATAATAAATAAACCCTTAGCTGCTGTTTATATAGATTAAAAATTATTACCTAGCAAATTCACTTCTTACACTTGAGTTTGCAGGTCAGGTGTGCATCTGTGTCAGACTGAGACTGATTCATTGCTGCAGGACCCCACTGGTGGAACTGCAAGCCCTGTAGCTGAATGAATCAGACCTCTCCCACTGCACACCAGTGTGGGTCTGTACAGGTCAACGTACCAGGCAGCTGCAAATAAAGCCTAGGGTGTGCTGCAGATAGAAAGGGTCCAGCTGCCAGCATTAGGAGTACTGGTGCAGGATAGGTGAGCGCAGGGTCCGCTCAGACCTCAGCCAAACTAGTAACAGGGAAATCTCTGCCAGCAGCACACGACGGAGGAAATAAATGAGTGTGCAAGATTTTAGGGACTGTTAGATGGAAATGAGAGGCAGAAGGGGGGAAAGTGCCAAGATTTACCTAAGAGTGGTGGCTTGCAAACTGCTGTGGGAGAAGAGGTCTCCACGAGGATGCACCAAGTTTTGCTATGCTGGGGTGGGGGAGAGACAGAGGGTATTTCTGTCCAGCAAAACCCTGTAAAGGCAGTGAGGACTTGGCTGCAAAACAAAAAGGAAGGATAAGGCAGGAGAGGGCGCCACTGGTTTACTGGCATCTCCCACCTCATCTGGCGGACTTTGCTGATCCCTGCTGACATAGGTCCCATCCAAAGCTGATTGAACTGTTCCCACCAAGTGCGGTGGACTCCGGATAAAGTGGACAGCAGAGAGTTCTGAGCTAGACATGCTGAAACTTCACTTCAAGGAGGGGCAGGCAGCATGGCAACATGCCTTGTGGGGTGTTACCCCGAAGATGCATTTCTCCTGATGCACACCCAAAAAACAGACTGGCTTCATCCCAGAGCCATCACATAAAACATGCTGATGGCCTGTGCAGCATGGAGCAGCTGTAGCTCTGGGAGTGTCCTGGTGTGTTGGGTCACTACCTGCTCACTGCTGGGTCCCATGCTGCAGGGCAATACATCCCCTCTGCATCCCTCTCTCTCTGCCTTGCTCCTGCCACTGACAGTAGAGGAATTTCTGCAGGAAGCAAACCACAGCCTGGGTGTGAAGGGAGTGAGGAGGCAGGATGGTGGGCAGACACATACAGGCTGCAAGTCCCTTTGTGCTGCCACTTCCCACTCATGTTGTGACAGCTCAGCTCAAAGCTCCTTCAGGCTGATGCAGCTCCCCAGCATTACAGGCAGGGAAGGAGGAGGGCATGCTGCTGAGGTGCCTGCAGTGCATCCTCTCCTGTCCCTCAGGGACCTGCAGGGACATAGCTGTGCCCAGCAGAGCAGCCCTCACTCAGTGCATGGAAGGAGCGGTGGAGGCTGCCACTGGGCAGGGGGAGAAGCACAGAGGGGTGGAAAGCCCTCATTTGTAAATATGATGTACAACTGCTTTTCCATACTGGGGGTACACTGAAGAGCTTGCTGGCCTCACAGTACACTGGCTCTGCCCACGTGCTGCTGAACAGAAACAAACAGGAGTATTTAGGAGCAAGAACTAGAGTGATCTGGAAGGGGAGGGCACTGCAAGTGATCCCTAAGTCTCCTTGCAAAGCATCACAGACCATTTTTGAGAGCCTGCATTCGCACTCTTGCAAATGCACAGCTGGAGGGTGGCCCTGCAGGGGGCGGGGGTGGGGGGAGGGAAGGGATGGTGTCCAGCAGGGAGCTATGCCTACCAGCTGAGGCTGAGGATGGCACAAAGCCCAGCAGACAGCCAAGCCAGAGGAGTAAAATAGGAAAAGGTCTGCAATGGCACAAGAGCAAATTCTCCTGAGTCCCCAGGGATTTTGCTGCTCCACGAAGCAAGGCAGAGGGCCTGGCAGACGCCTCGGGATCAGACAGAGCTCTGGGGAGGACTAAAGGTTCCAGCTACTGGAGGGGGCTTTAGGGGGAGAGAACAGAGGGGCTTTCTTCTAAGAAACCATGCCCCCACCTGCCCACTTCTCCTCACCCTCCACAGGCTGCTGGTGGTCCTCACCATCCACAGGGCACTTTGGCTTGCACTCCATACCAGCCTGACCCTCTAGGAACAATGATGTTGCTGCCTCTGAGAGCAGAGGATGACTTCAGGTGAGAAAAAAACAGTACAACTACAACATGGCTGTTTCAGAAAGGATACCCAGCCCTGGCGTTACTTCTGCTCAGCAGGAAGTGCACCAGCATCTCCCAGCTTCTCTCTGCTGTCTCTCCTTGATATTTGCAGGTGCTGCGTCTTTTTGATGCTGCATTATTTTCCTTGCTGCTTGGTACCACCTTCACCTCTTTTCCTCCTACCAACCATTCTTCCAAGAGTGAGGGCATCCAAGCAGTGCCTGGGTGTATCCCAGCCTACACATGCTCTGCCAGATCACTGGCACAACAGTGGGGTAGGAGATCCAGCTGCGCAGGGGTTAAGCCATTCTGCTCTGGCTGTCCAGGTCTCTCCATTCCCATCTCCTCCCGTGAAATAATCAGCAGTTTTTAGCCTTGCAGGCATGCAGAGGGTCCAGCTGCTCTTGTGCAGGCAGTAGTATCCTCTAAGCTGCTGGGGACTAGCTGTCTGAAAGAATCATTTCCAGGGACACATTCAGAGTTGAGGGGTAAAACTGAAAGAAAAAACAAGCAGAGAGATGCAGCTTATTCCAGCAACATTTAACATAGAGGCCAAGGCCTCAGTGTTTGTATCTCCCAGTATTTTAGGGAAAGGAGGGATTGTTTCCCAGAGGCCCTGACTTAAAAAAAACCCACAAACATAAAGAAATACTTATACTTGTGGAGGACAGAAGAGCACAGTTGAATGTCACTCCCTGTCTCAAACTGAATTTCCACAGGCTGACTCAGGAAATTGGTGACAGGTAAGAACATGGACAGAAAAAGTGCATTTTTCAGCATCAGGTCACAGCAAGCAGTGAGGTGCAAGGGGATTTGATCTGCCTAGCTGGCCTGGCAGCCAGCCAACCTGGGATAAGGCAAGAGAGGCCATTGTTTCACAGCACTGGGAGCTTTCTTTTGTCTGGAAGAGTCTAGCAGTTGCGAGACTGGAGAGGAGCATCTGCCTAGGTACCTCCATCTCTTTCCCTCTGTGCTATCAAGTTACCAAAATCAGCTCGTTCAAAGGAGGAGAACTCAATCTAGCCACTATTGTAAGAGACAACAAAAAAAATGTTTTTACAGATATGTTAACAATAAAAAGAAAGCCAAGGAGAATATCTATCCTTTAACGGATACAGAAGGGAACATTGCCAGCAGAGACGAGGAAAAGGCTGAGGTACTTAATGCCTTCTTTGCCTCAGTCTTTAATAGGGAGACCAGTTATCCTCAGGGTACTCTGCCCCCTGAGCTGGAAGACAAGGATGAAGAGCAGAATATACCCCCCCTTAATCCAGGAGGAAACAGTTAGTGACCTACTATGCTGTCTGGACACTCACAAACCTATGGGACAAGATGGGATTCATCCAAGAGTACTGAGGGAACTGGCAGAGGTGCTTGCGAAGCCCCTTTCCATCATTTATCAGCAGTCCTGGTGAATGGGGGAGGTCCCAGATGACTGGAGGCTTGCTAGTGTGATACCTATTTATAAGAAGGGTTGGAGGGAGGATCTGGGGAACTACAGACCTGTCAGCCTGACCTCAGTACCAGGAAAGATTATGGAGCAGTTCATCTTGAGTGCGCTCACATGGCATGTGCGGGACAAACAGGGGATCAGGCCCAGCCAGCATGGGTTCATGAAAGGCAGGTCCTGCTTGACCAACCCACCTAGTGGATGAGGGAAAGGCTGTAGATGTTGCCTACCTGGACTTTAGTAAGGCTTTTGACACTGTCTCTCATGGCATACTCCTTGAGAAGCTGGCAGCTCATGGCTTAGACAAGTGTACTCTTCACTGGGTAAAAAACTGGCTGGATGGACGAGCCCAGAGGGTGGTGGTGAATGGGGTGAAATCCAGTTGGCAGTGGGTCACAAGTGGTGTTCCCCAGGGCTCAGTACTGGGGCCAGTTCTGCTTAATATTGTTAACAGTGATCTGGATGAGGGGATCGAGTGCACCGTCAGTAAGTTTGCAGATGACACCAAGTTGGGAGGGAGGGTTGATCTGGTGGAGGGTAGGAAGGCTCTACAGAGGGATCTGGACAGGTTGGATCGATGGGACGAGGCCAATTGTATGAGGTTCAACAAGGCCAAGTGCCGGGTCCTGCACTTGGGTCACAGCAACCCCATGCAACACTACAGGCTTGGGGAAGAGTGGCTGGAAAGCTGCCCGGCAGAAGAAGACCTGGGGGTGCTGGTTGACAGCCGGCTGAATACGAGCCAGCAGTGTGCCCGGGTGGCCAAGGCGGCCAATGGCATCCTGGCCTGTATCAGAAATAGTGTGGCCAGCAGGAGCAGGGAGGTGATTGTCCTCCTGTACTCGGCACTGGTGAGGCCGCACCTCGAGTGCTGTGTTCAGTTTTGGGCCCCTCACTACAGGAAAGACATTGAGGTGCTGGAGTGTGTCCAGAGAAGGGCAACGGAGCTGGTGAAGGGTCTAGAGAACAAGTCCTGTGAGGAGCGGCTGAGGGAACTGGGGTTGTTTAGCCTGGAGAAAAGGAGGCTGAGGGGAGACCTTATCGCTCTCTACAACTACCTGAAGGGGGATTGTAGTGAGGTGGGTGCTGGTCTCTTCTGTCAGGTGGCTGGAGATAGGACCAGAGGAAATGGCCTTGAGTTGCGGCAAGGGAGATTTAGGTTAGATATTAGGAAAAATTTCTTCACTGAAAGGGTTATCAAGCATTGGAACAGGCTGCCCAGGGAAGTGGTTGAGTCACCATCCCTGGAGGTATTCAAAAAGCGCATAGACAAGGCGCTTCAGGACATGGTTTAGTAGGCATGGTTGATGGTTGGACTCAATGATCTTGAAGGTCTTTTCCAACCTAAATGATTCAATGATTCTAAGAGAGACGATACAGATTCTTCTACCAATCCACTGTATGTTCACGGACATTAGAGCATACAGAGTTTGCAGCCTTCAGCCATTCTGTGCCCATTGATGTGAAATCAGTGGTTCAGATGGCATGGAAGAATTTAGCAGAGATAACTAACCTCTGCCTCCACTGATACAAAAGCTCAGAGGGCTCAAATGAAGGCAAGAGGTGCCAGATTCAAAACGTTCAGGAAGACGTGGCTTTTACATGATGTGCGGTGATGCTGCAGAACTGCCCACAGCAGGATGTGGTGAATGCTGGACAGGAAAGACGGGACGGCTTCAGGGAAGACAAATCTGCCAGGACACAGAAGCCCTACTTGGCTCAGGTAGTGCCTAAACCCTACATAGGTGGAGGCTGTGAAAACCCCCAGAAGTTTGACTCTGGGCTTGCTCTGTTCTTAGGCTCTACTTCAGGTGTCTGTGATTGCCCACTGCCACAGGAGAGGAAGCAAGGTGACTTGGAGGCTCTCACTGTGCCCAAGAGTCATTCACAACTTTAACAACTGCTTGTATGCAGCTCTGTGTCAGGGCCCTGAGGACATCCATAGCCAACTCAACCAGCCTCACCTGGGAACCCCACCACAACCTCTGCCCATGGGCCCAGGAGCCCCGTTTAAGTTCATCCCTGCCTCTTCAGTCCTGGCCTGAGGTATGTTGTAGGCATACCTGCTACCACACCTCTTCCTGGGGTGTTTGGATTTCCTGGCTTGACCTCAGACCTGACTTGCATCCTTACTTCTACTTGACCGTCACAAGAGCATTGATGGGACCCGTTGCCGTTACCATCCCTGCACCCCATCCCCAGCTCAGGTGCGGTGGGACTGTGCACTGTCAGTGAGGGTGCTACTGACCTGTGTACTCTTGGGACTTAAAACTGGCTGGAATGGGGGGGTATTACAAGCTGGGACCAGAGGACTAGTTTCTGTGTCCTCTCCTAGCTTGGCTGGAGGAGGGTGCTGCTGAATTGCAGCAAGGCTGTGTTACTGGAGTGGACAGAAGGCTGTAAAGCAACCAGCAAGTGTCACACTCGCACCATAAAGCACAGGACACAAGAGCAAAGCCAGGGTGGTTTATGAGGGCACCAGGCCTCTGAGGAGGAAGAGAGCCCCAAAGCTGAAACTACAGCAAGATTTGGTCCATCAGTCAGAAACAAGATACTCTGTAGGAGAAAGACTGGGCACCAGCGGCCCACGGTAGTTCTGTATTGGTTAGGGACACTTCACAAAAGCTCGATTGCTCTAGCTAGCTCATTCAGCCAAGCAGGAGGATGAAACTGCATTTCTCCTATAGGGATAGTGTTTATCAGAAGCAGCAAACTGCTTTTTGTTTTGAGTTCAGGTATCAGCTGCATCCACAGATGCTGTTTTAACATCAGAAGGTCCCTGCATGTTTTAGGCTGGCCTCAGAGCCTCTGATCTTGCCAGAGGTATGTGCTGCACACAAGTGGGATGCTGGAACTGCACAGCTTGGGGGTGTTTCAGCTGACTCCTTTAGCTTCACCAGGGCCTGGCTGAGACTGGCAGCCTCAGACCTCTCTGCCTGGGAGCAATCTCTAGCTCCACAACAACTCTACGGTTTAAGCCTCTCCTCCAAGGAGGGAGGCCAGCTGTTGATGGCTTCAGGCTCTTCCTTACCTACCTGTCCACTTTGCTGCATTCATTTCTCTCCTCACCGCATTATTTCAGTTACAAGTAATTTATGTTTTTGATGAGCAACCGATAAGCCACTGTGATGCTTCTCCATACTGTACTGGGTCCTCTGCTCATGCTTTCCCAGTGCTTTTCTGGGGGGGTAGTGATCAGCTGCATGGACATCCTTGCCCTCAGGTGAAACACTCTGCTTTGTTTTTATGCTGCACCAGCACTGATTGCTGTTGTGTAATGCAGACCTGGAGCTTGCCTTTTCTGCCTGAGCTGCACAAAGTGCTAGGTTCACTGAGTGGCTCGGATCTTCTCAGGAATGAAGCCTCTCCCCTGTTTCTGTCTCCTATTGCTTGCAGATACCCAGGGAACCAGTGGTGGAATTTCCTCCAGGTCTGTTCTACTTCCTCTAGGGAGTTTCAGACTTGCTGTAGTTTTTTGTCATTTCTCTGCCAGGGTTTCTCCTCAGTTTTCTTTTATTCCCTCTATAGACTACAGGAACATACCAGTGTTTCAGTACTCTGCAAGAACTCTACTTTCCCACGTCCCTTTTTCCTGGGTAGCAAAAAAAAAGCCACTCCATGCCCAGGTGTACAGCCCCTCATGCAGCACAGAGGTCTCCCCATTCCTTGGCCATGCTTTCTCCCTGTCTGAGAGCAGAGCTGCTGCTTTCCCAGCAGGGTAAAGCTTCCTTTCAGCTCACCAGGTCATGCAATCTCTGTGAAACAGGCCAGGCTGAGTGGGAACCACCAAGCTGTAGGCAGTGCTGGATGTTGAAAAGAGGGCAGAAATTTGTCTGCCTCTTTTTAAATTGGTAGCACTAGGCTGTCCCAGTTTGGCAGATTTCTGCTACCCCCTCCTGTCACCTTTCTAGTATAAAAAGCTTAAAATCATTCTTATTCTGGTCTGAGAGGAAAGTCCCTAGCCTTGTTCCTCCTCACCTGCTGTGCCCCAATTACCTGCACTTATGGTGAAGTGAAAGCTGCAGAGGGAGACTGTGCACCCACTTGTCCATCCCTGGTACACCCTGCACCAGGGTGTGCCACCAGTGGAGGTGGAGGTCTTCTGCTGCTTGTTTGACATCTCAGCTGAAGAGTTTTGGAAATCTGAACATTTTACCCTCCTGAACACAGTCAGGAGTACTTGGAAAAGCCAAGGCCTTTCCACCTGAACATCATTAGAAGGCACCACAAGCTGAGCATGGGGTACACATGGTAGTCTTGGATACAACAGAGCAGAAAGAGCTCTGCAGACTGAGGGGCATGGATTGACACAGAGTGGGCAAGTGTTTTTCAGGAAGGAGCAAGCTGCTTCAGATGGAAGCAAAGGCTTCACATAGTGGGATGTTCGCTGGGCCGGGAAGAGAACACTGGTTCTTGCCTCCATGGAGAGCCCCAGTGCTTTCTGACCTTGCAATGCATGCTGCTGCTTACATGGGAAGGGCCACCAAGTCTGCAGCTGCAGGACTTTGTGTTGCACAAAGCTTAAAGCACCAGTTCACAACGTCCAAAGGGAAAGGGATGGAGAATTAGACCCATATTCTTTGCCACATACTGGTCGATCCTCAGCAGCAGGCAGCTGCACACCGAGACTGCGGCAATGTAATTGAGCTGAAGTGCACAGGAGGCTTTGCCTAATACTCTGAGTACTCTGCCACACCGCTTACCTTGGGGAAAAATGTTAAGAGATAAGGGCCAGCCACACTTAATTCTTTCCACATAAGCAGTGATTACTTGCTAGCATAGAAAAGGGATGGGTATAGAACTATGGCCTAGGAAAAAGTAATTAGGACTTTTTAGATTTCCTTTCTGCTCTTTATATTGACAGGTTGGCAGAAGGAGACCAGCAGACATGATTGGTAGCATCCTGCACAAGCCTGGAGTTAGCCCTGTAACAGGTCAGGATCGATGCTGCACCATTTGCACTGCAGCAAACAGATGCTTTTCCCTGTAGTTCCCTCCCAGGCTCCAGATCCGCCTCAGCTTCTCTGCTGCTTTAAATTAAAAACAGAATAATAATATGCAAAAAGAGATGCCACTACACAATATTTTCTAGCAGTTAACACAGCAAACAGAAGCACAATACGAGGTCAGGGAAAGGAATCTCTTGGCAAAGCATTGCATGGTCAGGAAACCTCAGGTCATCAGAGGTGAATTTGCCTGTGCTCTCACTGAAAATGATTCCCCATTTGTAATCTCTGTGAGGTTTGAACTTTAGTTCCTGATCAGAGACTAAGGAGGATGGGATAGGTGGGGGAAACTCCTTTAGCAAGAGGAAAAAACAGTTTCCCTGCCATCTCTTGCCAGGGCTGCTGGGTTCTGGACTCTGGTCCTGACTCTACCACTGCTTTGCAGTGTCACCCCACACAAGGTTGCATGCTCCGGTTGCAGCACCCAAACAAAATGATAAAGTAACCAAGATGCATGGAACCGCAGGTGCAGCAAGAGTGGTGGGAGATTCACCGTGGTCCAGAGGGCTTGTGAACTCTTTTCAGAGTCTTTTCTCCCAGCTCTTTGTTGAAAATCTGAATTGATTAAGTGTTGACAAAAGCAAACATGGTTTTAAGTGGGTCTCTTCCTCATCAGTCCCCTTCAAATGAATTGTCTTGGCATCTGTGATGTTATAATGGTATTAGCTCACCCATTTCTGTACCACTTCAGAGGAGAAGCCAGGTGGTACTTGGCTTTATCTGCAATGAAAAAAACAAGCTGTGGAAAAAATATTTTATTTCTCTTTGCAAAAGAAGAAGAGATTTCAGGCCTTCTTTCATCAACCCATCACACAAAGGAGCACATCCCCTTTGTTAAAGGGGGAGAGCAAGGGATCTCAGAAGGGATCACCATCACATTTGGCTTTTTTTTGTTGTTTTTTTTTTTCTTAGTGGGGAGCTGAACTCTCAGGAGGGGGATAGAGTCATTCAAGGATGATGCACCTTTTCTGGCTTGTCAGAAAGGCAGCTTCAGTCCCCCTTGCTTGTTGTGCTCCAGCACAGTCAAAAACCAAGGCCAACATGATGCTGTGCACTGTGCAAGCCACCTGCACAGAGGAGGGAACAGGGGATGCACAAAGTTTTGCTCAGCAAACTGACTCCAGCACTGAGATGGGAAAAATTCTCACACAGCTGTTGCCTTTTGTTATGAGCCCTAAGTGGCTGAAATGCAGCTGTTTAATTAGCATTTGCCCCAGAATTTGGGGCTACCAGATCCCCAGAGGCTAAAATTTGGATTATCTAAGGCAGGGAAAGAATGGAGGCTTGTGGGAATTTTACTGGAGTACTGGGAAATTGGCTGCTTGTGGAAATGAGTCCTATCAGCATGACACACTAAAAATCTGGAAAAGCTGTTGGCCACATGGCCAGTTTGAACCCCATGTCCTCCTTGGAGGCTGGTGATTGAGCTGGGGAAGAATCAAAAAAGTCAAGAGTCCATTGACTGCCATCACCATTCATTCAACTGCTATCTGAGATAAGGAAAGTATATTGTCTTGGCCTTAGTCAGGAGTGAATTATGCATATTTACAGATGCATCTCTCCATGCAAAAATCTTCTCAGCAAAAATAATAGTAGAAATAGAAAACAGCCTTAAAACAATACATGTGAAGTAATTAAAAAAAAAATCTTAACAGCGGTGAATGTGGTGTCCTGGTAGCATCCCTTTGGAATTTGTTTAGTAAAGGCTTTAAAAAGGCTGGACTGGCAGGACATACGGCTCTGGCCAGAGATGAACCCACCCAGGGACAAAGGCTGCCTAGCTGCAAGATGCCATTTGCTGCAAGTCTTCCGGAGACCAGGCTATGCTTCCTTCCAAGAGGCCCAGGAGTCCCAGGTCCTACGGGATCCTGGGTCATGGTGTAGAGCTTTGGTTTGCTCTGTTTTTTAAAGGAAAAAGAAGTCAGTGCATAAGGGACTAAAAGGCTTGAGCATGTGAGGGGGAGGTGATCAGTGACCTGCACCTTTCTGTCTAGGGTGATAAATTCCCAGGCACTTGATGGTTTCAGATTTGCTGACATCAGACTGTTGTTAAATTATTGGTAATCTGAGGGGCAGGGAGAGGCAATTTATTATGTTTGCACCATATCCAATAAAAGTGTTGATACTTGTAATCATTGTAATAAAAGGGAATTGGTAATAAAACTAATCCTTCGCTCAGGACTTCAGCACCGCAGTGAGGAGGATTTGCATGATGTTCCTTTCAAAAAATGGACTTCTTGCTCTCTCCTTTCCCCTTCTATCACTGCTTCAGCAAAACAAAAATCTCCCCAAGCAGTTTGCAGCACAGAACATATGACAAACATGAGCAGTCTGACCTCTCTGAGAAGCAATGATACAACCACATCACACACACATAGTTGCAATAGCTTTCTGCAACCACTTTATCATTAAGCTATGAGGAGCATCTCACGTGCCAGCTTGTCAGAGTTCCCTTAGAAGGTTAAATGGTGCACACTTTATTTGTAATTGGATGCAAATTAAAATATCACTCATGAGAGGGCTGAAATCCTGGAAGGGCGGATTGCATGCATTAAGCCTCAGGATTTGAATATCAGAGAATATGCTGTTTCTTTTTACAGTTTTTTTCTGTCTCTGCCACCCCAGCAAAGCGAATAAATCAGTCTCTTCCCTCTTCCTGGAAAGTGAAAGGGGAAGATTCAACATCTGCTGATGAAGAGCATTTGAGTCATTCACAACCTGCCGATCAGACCTGCTCAGTCCAAAGTCTGAAAGGCAGGGATGGCAGCAGCTCCATGAGGCTTGGAGCAGGGACAGCCAGCCTGAGGCTGTGTGTCTTACTGGACATGCAGACACCAGCCTGTTCTCCAACATGGCCTGCCACATCCTCAGTGGCTAAAGAAAATCAGTAGATCTGCCCTTGAATGCAGCTGTGACGAGGAAGACTGTGTTGGGAAATAACCACCTTCCTTGTGCTTGATGTGGGGCTGGGCTCTGAGGAAAATACGCCCAACCTCCTTCATGCCCTAAGGAGAAAAATATCTTGCTCAGAAGCGGTGAATGAGCAAAAGCAGCTGGAAGAGATTTTCCCTGAGTTTTTCCTTCCCCTTCAGTGGCCCACAGGAAAAGGTCTCATTACTCCTTTTGCTCAGCCCACGTGGATGTGGACTGGCAGATTCCTCCCTTGTGCCCCCATACAGAGACATGCCTTTAGGGGGTGGGCAAAATACAGCAACTGTCTTTATCCTAAGGGACCCCTGGCACAAGCAAAGGATGAAAGCCAGGCTTGTCCCAGCTTTTGTAGAGTAGCCATTGGCCAAGGATGTATTGCTGAGGAAAGACCTCTCTAAACTGCTCCAGAAGGGACTGGTGAGGATCCTTACTTGGCCCCACTCCCAGCAGAAGGGTTGAATCCGGCAGGCATTACCATAATAAAGATGGATAACACAAAGATGGAGGCCTCGCTCACAGCTTCTAGCTGTCCCTTTTAGTCAATAACCATTTTCTTTCATGCCCTTCACACACAAATACATGCCCCAAAGGTGCTCTAAATCCACAGCCATCATGTCTTCCTGCCTCGATCCTCTGGCTGGACTGCCAGCTCACATTTGTATCCAGCCCAGAGTGATCAGTCTCACCACAGCCACCATTCTGCTGCCATTCTCCATAATCACTGGATTAATTCAGGGAGGGTGCAAAAAAGCCACTCCATAACCTGTCAGCCCAAGTGCTACTCATGCAGAGAGGCCAGGGCAAGACAATGGTCAGCTTAGCAGGGCAACCTGGCCTAAGCCTGGTCTAGAGGGGGTTTATGAGGATATCCCATCTTTAGGGTACAGTCCTCTCTATGGGTAATATCCCATTGTTCTTTGGGACGTAACAACAGATTCTGGGTGCAGAGGGAAGGCAGCCAGGGAAGGAGGAGGATGGTGTGTCCATACAGGTGTGTGGAGAAAGCTCCTCAGGGAGACTGGAGACTCTGAGGGCTACCCTTCAGTACCACGCTTCCCTCAAGCAGACCCATCCCTTTAGCAGTAAAAGAGAATTAGGGACATCTGGTATTTCTGATGGAAAGCAAAATGATGCCTCTAAGCAAACAATGACAAGTCACACCAGCGTGTGCAGCCTGGAAATAAGTATAAAAGATGGAGAGGTCCAAAACTGACAGCCCTGCAAAAGAAGGACATCACCCCTCCTTAATTACTACTGCCACTTTATTACCTGGGATAAATATTGTCTTTTGGGGAAGTTTTTTTGCAGTCTCACCACAACAGCTGCCTGTCCTGTGCTGTGACTTCTTTTTATTAACAGGCCCATGGGATTATAAAGCTGGAAGGGAGCAGGGAAAGTTTTCCCCACAGCACACACACAAACAGCTTGCAGGGAGGTCAGGACCAGTTTCTGAATGCTGACAGTTTGGCTCACTGGGAAGATGCTTTTCTCCCACCTTGCTGGAAGTGCTTGTCCTCCTGGGTGTCTCAGCTCCTTGGGGCAGCCTGGCATCTGGAAATGAGTTGTAGGCAGAGGACAGTATGTCCTCCCCTGGTGTCTCTTATTCTACAGAAACGTAACTAAAAACCAGCACAACAGAGCGGCACCAAAAGCAGTTAAACCTTCCATGCTTCATGAGCAGTGTGTAAGCACTCTGGCATCACACGTCAGCCTCACTACGATGGAAGCACCTCGCTCCTCACTGCAAAGCAGAAGCTGTCCCCTCACATGCGCCCAGAGAAATTTCTCAGAAGCAGCTTCATAAAGGGCCTCACCTGCCTAAAAAAAGAAGTGCCATCAAGATAGGACCCTCATGGGTTAGGAACAAGAGGAGAGCCACACCATCTTCCACCTTCACCCTACATGTGGGAGCTCAGCTCCTCCAGTTGCCCCATTTTCTTCCCTGCCCATCGCCTGAGCAGAGTCTGAGAAGGTCCCTGCCACCTCAGGAAGAACCAACTGGATGGCAAATACTCAGCAAGGCTACTGCCAACTTGCTGCCATTGTTTCCCCCAGCTCAAGCAAGACACAGAAGCACTGCTACACTTGTATACCAAGACAACTTGTGTTAGTGGCTGTGAGCTTACAGAGAGGAAATGGGGATGCAGGATGGATACCACATAGGAATCAGGTGTCAGTCACATCCTGCACAGATGGACTGGTTTGGTTTCCCTCCTGATGCATGTGGCAGACAGGGAGAGATGTGCTTGTTACACTACTTCTCTGGAACAAGTCAGCCAAGTCCTGAGCATTTCCAAGGGAAAGGATAGAAAAGTGGTGTCCAGGTTCTGCATTATACAGGCATTTAGGCACAAGCTGAGAAGAGGACATGATACCAGTAACACCAAGTGGCACATACTTCAAGATGTCAGAGACATTTGTTCTACCTACCTCCTTCTCCGAGTCAACTTCATATAACAAGTATAGCAATGTATTGGATCTGCATGGCAATGTTTTGGTAGCAGGGGGGGCTACAGGGGTGGCTTCTGTAAGAAGCTGCTAGAAGCTTCCTCTATGTCCGTCAGAGCCAATGCCAGCCAGCTCCAAGATGGATCTGCCTCTGTCCAAGGCCGAGCCCATCAGAGATAGTGGTAGTGCCTCTGGGAGAATGTATTTAAGAAGGGAAAAAAAAAAAAGTTGCTGCCCAACAGAAACTGCAGCCAGAGAGAGGAGTGAGAACATGTGAGAGAAACAACCCCGCAGACCCCCAGGTCAGTGCAGAAGGAGGGGGAGGAGGTGCTCCAGGTGCTGGAGCAGAGATTCCCCTGCAGCCCGTGGTGGGGAAGACCCTGGTGAGGCAGGCTGTCCCCCTGCAGCCCAGGGAGGTCCACGGTGGAGCAGATCTCCACCTGCAGCCCATGGAGGACCCCACGCCAGAGCAGGTGGGTGCCCGAAGGAGGCTGTGACCCCGTGGGAAGTCCATGCTGGAGCAGGCTCCTGGCAGGACCTGCGGCCCCATGGAGAGAGGAGCCCACGCTGGAGCAGGTTTTCTGGCAGGACTTGTGACCCTGTGGGGGACCCACGCTGGTGCAGTCTGTGCCTGAAGGACTGCACACCGTGGAAGGGACCCACGCTGGAGCAGTTCATGAAGAACTGCAGCCCGTGGGAAGGACCCAGATTGGAGAAGTTTGTGGAGGACTCTCTCCTGTGGGAGGGACCCCACGCTGGAGCAGGGAAAGAGTGTGAGGAGTCCTGCCCCTGAGGAGGAAGGAGGAGCAGAGACAATGTGTGATGAACTGACCACAAGCCCCATTCCCTGTCCCCCCACACTGCTGGCAGGGAGGAGGGAAAGAAGACTGGGAGTAAAGTTAAGCCCAGGAAGAAGGGAGGGGTGGGGAGTAGGTGTTTTAAGGTTTGGTTTTATTTCTCATTATCCTACTCTGATTGGATTGGCAATAAATTAAATTAATTCTCCAATTCAAGTCTGGTTTTCCTGTGACGGTAATTGGTTGAGTGATCTTTCCCTGTCCTCATCTCAACCCACGAGCCCTTTTGTTATATTTTCTCTCCCCTGTCCAGCTGAGGAGGGGGAGTGATAGAGCAGCTGTGTGGTGCTTAGTTGCTGCCTGGGGTTAAACCACGACTAGCAGCTATAGATATCTCCTTTGCCAGTAGCCTCCAGGGCACTATGAACTCTGTTCTTTTACCTGTATTATCTTTGCAGCTTGCCTTTCTGCTGCCAGGAGGACTAAACACAGCCTTTCTTTTTTCACAAGGTAGGAGATGGTCTCAGATGTAGGATCATTTTCCAAACTTATGTTTTCTCCCCCTTTTTCTCTCCAGACTTGCAAAGATTCAGGACTGAAACTTTGCTTTGAGCCTTTACCTAGTACAACCAACAAATCCTATGACTGTGATCAGTTGTGTTAACTGAATAAGTGAATAATATTTTGCTGAATAAATGAATTAAGTTCCAATATCTCTACAAATATAGGGGGACAGCATTATTTGTGGTCTGTCACAAAACCACCAGCTTCTGATGAGCCAGATGCAGGTCATGCTACAGTCCCATATTATACCTCATAGGGTGATACAAGTAGGAGGTTGTTCACTAGGTAGCACTGGTCAAGTACAGCTGGTTCTTGTAGAGGATCTGCTATAAAGTTTAGCCATTTCGAATCTCAACATTTTTTATCTAGGTTTACAAATAAGAAGATTATTTTTTCCCCTTTTTTGGCACCGCATGTGAACCAAAACATGAGTTAATGCTCTGAAGATAATGTCTAGCCCTGGGCCAGTTGTTAACACTGTTGCAAAGAAAACTGAATGCAGAAAATGACACTGCAGAGCAGTTGCAAAAACCACAGTGCAACCCAAAAAGCAGGAGCAGGTGATTTTTGCCTAGGTCTAGGTTACTTCCATAGTTTTTTACTCTTCCCCATTGCTGAATGCAGATGCAGAACACTGTCAGTATTCCATTCAAAGTTTTCAACTGAAAGGGCAAAATCTAGGGGGGTTGCTAAAGACCAGTATCTGCACATAGTTCATAAACCTAAGTGTGCTGGTGAGAGTGTATGAAATCATGCTGTGATGATAGAATGAAAAAAACCTTTCTAATATTCTTGCTAGCACTGAAATGCCAAACCTAGAGAGAGACAGAAACAAGGGTTTCCTGGGCACTGATTTGCCTCATCTTGTTGCATATGTTGCATATACTGTTGTGTATGAAGAAGAGCTGCATAGTGGGTGAGATCAAGATGACTGGGTTTTGATGATGGCTGCTTGAGTGCTGACAGGTGTTTCCTCTTCTGAATCCCTTGAGGGACTATCTGGCTACCTTCCCTGAAGAGGCACTGATTATCTGAGCTCATCTCCTTCGTGTTTTAGCTTCTATGAAGCATTACAGGCGATACTGTATTTTGTGTGCATTACAAAGAGCTGGCTCCTCTCAGAGCTTTTCTAAGGTGTCTTTAGGGCAGCATTGACTAACTCTGCTAAAGGACTTGGGATAAAACTCTGCTCTGAGTCTGTTTCTTCTGCTCTAAAGAGAGGTGCTCTAATACAGTGAGTCCTGTCAGTAGAGTAGTGCCACAGCTTTAATAGGAACTACTTGGTTCTCAGCCTAGACTGGTTCCAGTTAATTAATGGTTTCATTATCCAGAAGAGTGTTTATAAAGTCCTAAACGCCTACTCCAGTCTAAAAGCTTTCATGGTTCTAGCATCTTCTACCCAAAGATCTCAAAACAATTTATTGTATTACCTCATACCATGGATATTATCTCCCTTCCTCAAAAAGAGAACAAAGACAAACTTTCCAAAGTGGCCCATCATTTTTGGGTGCCTGGTTTTTGGCCACCTTTTGGACTAGTTTTCAGAGCTGCAGGCTTTTCTGGGTCTCACAGGTCAACAGTCCTGCAGAGGTCTAGTACTAATAAAAAGCAAAACAGATATTTTGAGTTTGTTGTTAAGAAGAGCTAAAGATGCTGAAAAACTGGCTTTAAAAATTCAGAAAAAAATTCAGGATTAGATAACAGAGCATGGAACTGGATGTGAGAGCTTTCACAATCCCCTGTGAAAGTTCTCTGGCCAGTCAATGGCTAGTAACTCCCTTTGGAGTCCATGGAGGGTTGCTGCCAATGGAAAGTCCTGCAGCTGGGTATCTTTGGGAACAGGCTGAAGAACTCCACTGCAGGTGACTTCAGCATCCTGTCAGTGTACCCCAGAAGCACAAGACAGGAGTTTGATAGGAGTGTTTTGCCCTGCCTGTGGTCCCAGAAGGCTGTGGTCCTCCTGCCCTGACTAGGAAAAGGATGAACGCATGTTCCTTCCATCATGTCCCAGGGTGGTTGTGAAACAGCCCAGCTGGAGTGACCCAGGCCCAGCTGGAGAAAACATCATGTTTTCAGGACCATAATGAGCCTCGCCTGCAGTCTGGGGCCTAGTAGTTGTGACAGATTTTAACTAGGAACTCAACTGTCCCCCAGATTTGCTCCCTTTAAGCTCTGCCATCTGAGCCTTTGATTTCTTGGGCCCCCATTTATAATTGTGTACTGCTGCTGTAAGGAGTTATGTGCTCTGGACAGAGTGGAGAAATAATCAGTTTGGGGTACACAGTCCCAGATTAGTAATTAAGGAATTTGGTAACACTCACAAATTCATTAGCATGTAGCATTGTTTTGGCCTCCCTTACAATGAGGAAGAGGTATGTCTTGTTCTAGTACTATGATGTCCCTCGCTTCTCTATACAGCTTGAAATGGATTCTTCAGACTGGATCTGTGGTATAGGTGTTTAAAACTCATCAGAAGCATAAAGGAATATATGTGTGAGTGCTTGGACCACAGAAACACCCATTTTCTCAACAGATTTAAGCAAGTTATGTTGATAAAAATGAAAGACCATGCACGTCAGCTAGGAAGTAGAACCCTTACAAAGTTTCTTGGGATAACAATCAATTGGCCAAAAACTTTAAAAACTAGCTTGCAAAGCTTATGTTATGCTATATTTTCTATATTCTGTTATATTCTACCTATCTATATTCTGTGAGGATTTTTTTGTCATAAAACATGTATTAGTTTTTATTTGTTGTTTTGACTGACTTGATTTGTCCTAAAATAGTTATTAGTGTCAGCAGACTGGCTGAAAAACTTCCCAACAGATAGAAAGTATTTTTGCAAAATGGTGGCAATACTATAATAAACTGCAGTATGTCTGTAATAAGCAACTGTAACACTAGTGTTTTGCAAATCGTAAACACAGTGATGGCTATATTATGGAACTATCATGATACTGAGTTTAAATGCATTAGTTTGTTTTTAAATGGTTAATTGAATAATTGCCAGGTTTGTGGCCATCACTAGGCTTCAGGATTAATGGCTGTACTGAGATGAATGGAGGCTGAGGGTGTTAGGTTAGACTGTGCAGGATCCCTTGCTGTGCGCGGAGGATGTCTTGCATGCTGCTTGAGCCAGCAGACAGCTCAGCACAGCAAACAGCTTGGCTGCACATCAGACAGTAATGAGATGGGAGCTGCAGAGATTCTTGTCACCCTGTGGTTGGTACGGAGGGTATGAGACACTTCTGTCCTTGGGATGCTGAGCGCCTGACACATCCCCTTTTCTGCACAGGGTTGCAATGTGCCACATCTGGGCAGGGGAGCCCCACGTCCAGCACTCCCATGGTTACACCAGAGGATGCAGGGCACCAGGCAGTGCCTACGAGAGGGGGGAGAAGCAAGTCTGCAAGGCAATTTACAGATGAGTCCTGCCTATGTCTTCCCATGTAGTAAATGCAGATGGAGGTTTTGTGTGAACTTGTTTTCTCTGCAGGGCAAGGGAGTAAGTCATTCATTTTTCCCTCTCAGTTCTGTTTTATATGTATGTACTTATTTTATAGTGTTAGAGAATTAAAAGCAGGAGAAACCACAGACCATTTTGTGCTGCCAATGAGCCAGTGACTTCAGTGTAATTAAAGAGGAGGTAAACTCATTTATTTGTTGATTCAGGTTAGGCAGGGAGGAGTATATTGACTCTTTATTGCCCAAATTAGAATTGGGTAAACCCCATTCACTATTGTGAATAGAGAAGTCACCCTTGTATCTTCACTTAAAATGAAAAACCACAATCAGTCCAACAAAACAGATGACGTATAGGAGAGCTCTGAGTAGATAAATTCTACTCTTTGCAGCATTAAGTTACAATACGTTGTTTCTCCCACTCTTGGTAGGGGAGGGAAGTCTGTCCTACAAATCAAAATTGTTACAAATTACAAGCTTAATCCTTAATACCACAAGGCAGTCTCCACCACATAAGTGTTTTGGTCCAAGGAATATGCAGTACTGCAGATAAAGGTGGACAGATCCTATTACAAGTGAAATCCCCCACTGCTCATTGCTGTCTTCTGGGTTAGAGGACATGCGTAGTGGCAGCACTGCAAGTGGACAAGGCTAAGGCAGAATCTGTGGTCTTGATGGTTTATTTAAGATATGGTTAGCGTGCAGCCTTTGTGGCTTAAAAGCTCATTTGTTAGCTTTGTTCCCTTATGAGCTGTCAGTGTAATACATGAACCCACAATTCTTCTATGGCTGAAGATCCCTGGAGATCCTGCTTGTAGAGGCCTTGGAAAGTATTTGTCAGGAGGTTCTGTTCACATCACTACAACCTACCCATCCACTGGAAAAATATCCACCACTGGAAAAGGTTGCAGATGGCTGATGTTAACCAATTGCACTAGTTCTGGTTTGGAAAAAAAATGATGTTTGTATTTAAATGCTACTGCTACATCTTGTCCATTCCTGTTACTGCTTCCCTTTGCTTTGAACGGAGTGCACCTTTCTCCTCAACAGTACACGCATATTCCTGTAAGGAAGCATGCACTGCACTGCCTAAGATCATGCAACAGATGGGTATGACAGATGGGGGACAGCAAGGTAACAGTGAGGTAATTAGGATTAGAACCATAAACAGCGGTGGTGGCAGACATTATAGGAGACATTTGCCTGAAAATCGGATCTTTGCTTATGAAGAGTTCATTGCTTCCTGCTGTTCTCACCAAAAAACCATGGTGCTTTGACATCACAGTTGGTTGCTATGGAAGTGCTGATGCTACCAAAGATAGGGCCAAGCTGGAGGGCTATAAAAATTCCTGGAGACCCAGCTGAGTCTGTATGCATTTGGGAAAGGCCAGCACAGAATTTATTTTTGGCAGTGGCACAGCAGCCCATTTGTGTGATGGAATGTGACACCAGAAGTGGGTAAGGGGACACCACAATACAACAGAGTGCCATGATGCTGGGCTGGGGGGGGAAAGGAGCATAGTTAGGAGTAGGGGGAAAGTAGTGTACTTAAACCGGTACCACCCTGGTGATACAGACTAAAGCTCCCAAAAAAGGAAATAAGTTTTAGAAAGAGGAAATGCTAGAAACGGAACTTTTCTGTTCCCCGAAAGGTGTCACAGGCTTTAACAACCTTGTGAGATATGTCTCCTAGTTAATTTTAAATCTTAGTAAACACAGAATGATAGAATCATTTAGGTTGGAAAAGACCTTAAGATCATCGAGTCCAACCATAAACCTAACACTGCCAAGTCCACCACTAATCCATGTCCCTAAGTAAGTAAGTGCCACATCTACACATCTTTTGACTGCCTCCAGGGGTGGTGACTCAACCACTTCCCTGGGCAGCCTGTTCCAATGCTTGATAACCCTTTCAGTGAAGAAATTTTTCCTAATATCTAACCTAAATCTCCCTTGCCGCAACTTGAGGCCATTTCCTCTGGTCCTATCTCCAGCCACCTGACAGAAGAGACCAGCACCCACCTCACTACAACCCCCCTTCAGGTAGTTGTAGAGAGCGATAAGGTCTCCCCTCAGCCTCCTTTTCTCCAGGCTAAACAACCCCAGTTCCCTCAGCCGCTCCTCATAGGACTTGTTCTCTAGACCCTTCACCAGCTCTGTTGCTCTTCTTCGGACATGCTCCAGAAACTCAATGTCTGTCTTGTAGTGAGAGGCCCAAAACTGAACACAGTATTCAAGTATTCACGTCCCGTAATCAATCAATCAATCAATCACACGCACTCATCATGCCCATTTGCTGTGGCTTCTGAGCACAGTTATCCACTTTGTAGACAAAAAGAGATGTCCCTGCAGACTTGCAAGAGAAGTTGAGAATGGTTATTGACAATTTAATACTTCTGTCCTATCACTCAGTCCCCCTGCAAGCAAGTGCTTTGGGAGAGCAGCGTGATGGCTGACTGTCTGCCATAGTTTTGGCAAATACAGAGCTTTGGTTCCTGCATCCTTAGAAATAACTGCCCAGGGATCATGAATCCCTCTCCTCACCCTGTGCTAGGGACTGCGATGTTCCCATCTGAAAAGAAAATGAGTCACACTGCTTCCTGCAGAGGCAGTTTCTTTATCCCTAATCCTGCAAAAGGCAAATGCCACTGGCAATCATTAGCCACAGAGGCACTGTCATAATGATTTGGGTGGCAGAGACAGACACACAGTTCCTTTATTATTTCTGTCTCAGAATTGCAATGATTCATTCAGAATGAAAAATGGAGTTGCCTGATTTAAGCAGGAACCCGTCTGACTGTGGCAGAGAGAGAAGTGGGTCTGAAATGAAGCTGTAAGTTGCTGTGTTTTCCTTCTCCTCCCCCTTTCCTCCCCTCCCTCTCCTGTTGACCTATGAAGTCACACAGTGCAAGTTCATTTATTGCTTGGTCCCATTTGTTGTCAACTCTGCTTGCCTTTTAGGTGATGCACGAGGTAGATAATGGCACAGCAATTTCTAGAGCGTGCCTGTTTAATCAGGAGCAGTAGGATTGTCAACTCAAGAGCGTATGTGCGTAGCACCTCCCCAGTCCCTGATCTGGCTGGCCTCAGGCTCCTCGCCACCAAGACCAGGCCCAGCTGCTTCAGGGAAAAGTGCAGGCAACCCCGACGCCATTAACAGACACCTCATCTTCCTGACACAGTACCAAGCAATTCCGTCTGTCCTGGCAGAAGCAAACCGCACACTCAGGTTTGCTAAGTGCACACACTGAAGTCCCTAAACACCCACCAAAGCCAAGCACGGGGTCCCCTTTTGGGGGGAGCTGCCTGCAGGTGCACCCTACAAAGGACTGCTCTCTCCTCCAGTGGCAGCCCCCTCGTGTCCCCACACTGCCTGGCACCAGGGGCAGGAGGAAGGGTGTGCTGGAGACGTAACTGGACGCTGTTTCCAGCAGAGGAAGGGCTTGCAACTCCACCCATGCATCTCTCAGGCCAGAGTTTTATTCTGTAACAAAGCACTAAACAACAAGCCTCTTGTGTCCATTGTGGATTCCTGCTCCCCAAATCTTTCTCAAATTCTCCTTGTAGCTTCTCCTGTCCTTAGACAGATAAGTGAGCCACATCTGGAGCTTCTAATTGAACAGAGCTCCAAGCTTTGGCCAAAAAGCAGGAGGATCCTTTTGTTTCAGAGGCATACAGAGATATACAGGGCAGACAGAGGAACACACACAGTCGAGCAGGCTTATGGCACTCTGATCCAAGCTGAGGTAAGACTGAAGGATCCTAATTTAGGGACCTACCATCAGTTCTCTACAGCAATCTCATCTTCACGGCAGTGCAAAACCCCCACATTTACATCACCAAGTCTTTATCTTTTAGTCTTAATTACTGATATATCACAGAAGCCCCCTGTTTTTTTCTGAACTCTTCAGCAATGCAAAATATCTACTGCTCTTTACGTTATGACCATGTTGCTATTGCTTCTGCAAATCTTTCTACGCAAAAATCTCACCAAGCTTTACCAGTAGTAGTGAAGTGAGCCTCAGAGTCTAGCTCCTCTGAGGACCAGAAAGCATGTTAACTTCATCCTGCAGGTATTCTGTTCTGCTGTTCACAAGCTATCAACGTATAGCCAAAAATCATCCAGCAGCTCAAGAGTCACAAGTTAGAGGACCCTTAATTCAGCTCCTTGGATGAGAAACATCCTTTTTCTACAGCTTGCTTTGTCATGGCCCTAATGACATAAAGTTTTACAAAGGTAAATTCCTAAACAGGAAATCTGACATCATGCAAGTGCTCAGTAGGATAGCTTACTAGGCAGAGCACAAAACAATGCAGACAATTTCACCATGGAGAGCCAAATGCATCCTGCCAGGCTCTTTTTAAGCCATTAGCGCTGTATTTCATAGTGCACAGACCCCAACATTTCGATGCTGAAGTGGGACAAGTGGCATTTTCTTGACAGGCAAGACTGATCTCCAGATGAACCTTTTACTAAAAATGGAAATTATGTGCAAAATAAACTAACAAAAACTTCCACCAGTTTTGTACTTAAAACCTGAAATGTGTTCTGTACCTCTCCAGTCTCTCCTTGCCAGCAACCAGGGTTTACCAGATTTTAAATCCCACACTATCTGGTCAGCATGCAGAACTTCCCCTCTTGAATCAGATTCCCCACCCACTCCTTAAGTGTATAACACAATACTTGAGGTACTTGGGACCAGCACTTGCCATTGTGCTTGTGTCATTTTTTTTCCCTCATTGTGCCAGGTCATATGAAAACAAAGTAATTTTAAGTACAGTGGGTGAAATTGTTACAAAAATAGTTGAATGGGCTAATATAGGCATGGTACGTACTTTTGAAATAAATGTGCTCTTGAGATATATTGTAGGATGCTACTAAATTTTAGGTAATTTTCCAAATCTGAATGCGTGGGAATATGTGTGCCTGGGTTTTAAAGAAAATAAATTGAAAATGCTTTGCAGCCCACCTCCTGATGTTTCATAGACCACAAATTAAGAACTGCTATTCTATATCAAACCATATCACTTTTTAGAACCCATTTAAAATTTCCTTTCTTACTTCAAAACTTGTAAAGATAGCAACCCATAACAGATAAAATACCATAAGCCTTCAGGTTGCTTGAAAATATTGGTAAGTATGTCACAGTAAGTCTCCTAGGGATTTTCAGGCAATCTTATTAATCTGCTGTGTTACGCAATCTTTTTAGGTAAGTCCATACTAGCAACAGATTGTTCAGCTTCAGAACTGATAACAAAATAATTCTGTGAATTATTTTCAGCTTCTGAAACTGTTCTCATTTTCCTTGTCCTGGGCATGGACTCAGATGTGTAGAGTTCATTTTTTCACCTTTTTCTATGATTATGAGCAAGATGCAAGGAGCCACATCAGCCAGCTGATATCCATTTAAGTCTGCCAATGGTATCTATCATTTTCAATATTGGATGTGACTGATGGGGATGGGCTGGACACATATGGCAACTGAGGATGGCTCAGGAAGATACGTTCTTACAAGCCTACTCCTGGCTAACCTGGTGATATCTGTCTCAGCATCTCCTACTGGCTCATCTCCACCAGTCAAGTACTCTAATAGCCCAGCATCATCTGCCCCAGTCCAGTCTCGTGGCCTTTCACATGATACAGCTACAGGTTGGTCACATCCTCACAAAATACTTGAAGTCTAACTTTTCCCATGAAATTGAAAATTGTTCACAGAGCACTCTCAGTCCTTTCTCCTGACAATCTCTGTTCTGGACTGGTCCATGCTTGCTTGCTTTTCTTGCATTTCTGTTGTGCCTTCATTGATCTATGTCCGAAAGGCAACTTCTCTGTCTCTCCCTTCTGGATATAGTCACTGCCCTTCTGCTGTTCAGTCCAGTAATTTCTCATCATATGATCAAAGGAATCAGGGCTGTCACAGGATATTTTGGCTGCCAGTTTAGTGTTGTGCTCTAGCCCAACAATTAGGCACAAGAACAGGCTATTAAAATGAATGGGGAAAGCATGGCCAGTGCCCCTTTGCCCTCCTCGTTGGCAATGAGGGCTTGTGCACCTGCCAAAAGCCTTCCAGTAGGAGCTCATTTTTACAATAGAAAAATGGAGGATGAAGTGGTGAAGCTTTGCCTCCTTCCTTAACCTGTAGCAAGCTTGCAGCCCTTTTTTTCTACCTGATTCACACTCCAGACCCGTATGCTCAGAGAAACAGAGATACAGTGGCCTTATCATGGGTGTGAAATGTCTGATCCAGACCATCAGACCGTGTACTGACAGATGGAGCACATGCTGTCATGCATATTTATCATTACCAAGCAGGACCTGCATTGACTTGCTGGGATCACAAAGTATTTATTGGTTTTGGTTGTATCTTTGGCCTTTCTTCTCCAAGTCCTTTTTTGTGCCCTGGAGTCCACTGTTCTGTTTTGTTTTCCTCTCTTTCATATGTCTCTGTTTGGAAAATAAGGTCATACAGAAAAGTTGTGAAGACGTCTACATCCATTTTCCAGACTTTGTGTCTCTTTTTTAATTTGTTTGCTTATCTTGTCTACAGCTACTGTGCATGTGAGACTGTCAACTTGTTCCATGGCACTACAACTGCACTTTGTCCTCCTTTTGGTATCTGTGGACAGCCTCCATGGATAGTTTTATGTCTTCCTATGGGTCAAAAAAATTCCAGAAGTGGTGTTCATATCAGAACACCCTTGACATCTTTCAATTCCTTCATATTGTGGCCTACACACTGAGTGACATTGTGAAGGAGAAGCCCTTTGAACTCTATGATCATCAGTGTGTGAATTTATTGACATAACTGAGCATGAGTAACAGTTTCAGATGTTTTTCAGACTGTGTGTGTTTCAGGTTACATCTTCAGTATCACTTGAGTCTTTGCTTCCTCAAGCAAATTTCCCTTTGAGAACAGTCTCACCCTCCAAATGAAGTTATTTCATTCTTTGAAATTGATATTCAGCCTTGTTTGCTTTAAGTTTACTGAGCTCTTGAAATTTTCAGTCCTGTCCTCTGCTGTTCTTGAGGTAAGGGGCCCTGCTGCTCAGTCTGTTAGGCCATCGATGTAGATTTTCTTCTCTGCTAGACATACCACTTGGGCCCCTTGTACTGCAGCCAGAAAAACTGCTGAATATATTCAAAAAGGCCATGTAAGAATGCAGTATCTGCTAAATGCTGCTCTCAAAGTGTGAATCTTGGAGCACATTGTGTTCAAGGAGATCTGTTAAAATCCTGCCACTGCATTCAATTTACTTAAGAATTTGGCTCATGCCATCTCAGAATGAATTTTATTTCTTACGGACAAGTGAAAACATTCCCTTTCATTTGTTTTTGTTTAGCTCCTTTGAGTTCACACAAAGTCCTCTGTGTGCTCTTTGCCTGATCACTATGGAGTCAATCCAGTCTATTGGGTCTTTTTATTCTTCATCGTGTCGTGCAACTTTCCTTCTAGCCTCTTTTTTAAAACTTGCAGAAATTGTCATGCAGCACATCCTGCAAGCCCTGGATGCTGCGGGGAACTTCCTGCGTAGCCCGTGAGTCTGTTTAACACCCGTATGTGTGGCTCTAGATTGTCCTTCTGAAATACAGTGGCATGTAGCCTTTTGATCAGACTGAGGGACATACCCATTTAACTCCATGCTAGATGACCTACATCTTAACCTGCTAACGTTTTCCCTTCCTATTTGAATGTCAGGGTGTGCTCTCCCAGCTTGGGCACTGTCTGTCCAAATCACATTTCTTTGTAGGTATATTTTTAACTCTTCCATTTTGACACATGCCTTACGCTGACTGTGCTATTGCCTGATGGGGGGTTTGTGACTCTTAACTGGAAAATCCTTTTCAGTTTGTTGCATTGTGTTACAATCCTAAAACCATGTCATCACATGAGGAATCTCTTTCCTTTCTCACTACACACATATTCCTGCATTTTGTAAATGTTTTAACAGTGGTCTGGGTCTTTTATAAGTTCTACATATTTCTTGCATCATTTCTGCTGATTGCCAGACCACTGGTATTGTTTTCTGCTTTCTGTTTTTCTGACCCCCCACCAAATTTCATTCTGTTAACTTTTTCCTGAATACAGCTATGTGCACTGCAATCTTTTCAGCACCTTTGTCTTGGACTTGTATTTGCATTGATCTTTTGACTTAGTGTATTCATACTGGCCTTTCCAGTGTCAGACTCAGCAAAGTAGCTGTTTATGAACATTTTTATCACTGTGCTTTGTGACCATCTGGTCAGTAAACATTTTAATATCCCTTATTGACAGAAATAACCACTTAGACCTGGACAAATCTCTGTACTGTTTTCCTCTTGTTCCATGCTGTCACCTTGAGTCCTTCCCTGGTAAATGACATTTTCTGCAAGAACACATGATCCTCTGGCACTTCCAGACTTTCCATAAAATGCCCTGCCTTCCGCGCTCTGCAACCTTCACACAGTGCGATGGCCTTACCTCACACTTCTGGGTCTGAGCTGCTGAGAAGTCATTTCTACTCCTCCAGTTTAATTGTCCCAGTAACTTTTGATTTCAATTTGACACTTTTCCAGATGTATTTAGTGTGTCCCTGTGCTGGTTTTGGCTGGGATAGTTAATTTTCTTCACAGTAGCTGGTATGGGGTCATGTTTCGGATTTGTGGTGGAAACAGTGCTGATAACACAGGGATGTTTTCATTACTGCTGAGCAGTGCTTACACAGAGTCAAGGCCTTTTCTGCTTCTCACCCCACCCCACCAGCGAGGAGGCTGGGGGGGCACAAGGAGTTGGGAAGGGACACAGCAGGGGCAGCTGACCCCAACTGACCAAAGGGATATTCCAGACTATATGACATTGTGCTCAGCACATAGAACTGGGGTAAAGACGAAGGAAGGGGGGATATTTGGAGTGACGGCGTTTGTCTTCCCAAGTCACCGTTAGGCATGATGGATCCCTGCTTTCCTGGAGATGGCTCAACACCTGCCTGCCGATGGGAAGTGGTGAATGAATTCCTTGTTTTGTTTTGCTGGTGTGAGCGGCTTTTGCTTTACCTATTAAACTGTCTTTATCTCAACCCACAAGTTTTCTCACTTTTACCCTTCTGATTCTCTCCCCCACCCCACTGTGAGGGAGGTGAGTGAATGGCTGTGTGGGCCTTGGTTCCTGGCTGGGGTTAAACCACAACACTCCTCTGATTCTCAAGGCTGCACAGGCTCAGTAGCAGCTTTCAATATTACCTCTCTTTCCAGGTGTTTCACATTTTTTACTGCTGTTTTCTTGATGAGCAAGACAGGTTTCAAAATAAATCCTTCATGACAAAGGAAAACTATGCATGGAATAAGATTTTTTTTTTTTTTAAATCTGCTCTTCCCCAGATGTAGGCTGTCACTATACACTGTCCCTGTGCTCTTTTGTTTGACATTTAGCAGCCTGGTGTCCTGAGAGACACACTGCACTGAACGCTTCTTGAAGCCTGCCCATATGCCAAAACTGGATCTCTGCACAATATTTAATCAAACGTGTGCTTCTTATTAAGTTTCAGTGCAAACCCACAACTTCACTAGTTTTGCTGAAACCTGCTCACTTTCAGAAGCTTTTAGATGAGGCTTGACCTGAGTAGGGTGACTTCAGGTGGAACTAATGAAAAATTAGGAAGTTTTGCTTGCATTCACCCACAACTTGATCCCAAAAGCTCAATTCTAAGCTGAATCTAAAAGGATTTAAGACTTTTTTTTTAGTCTCTCCTGAATGAATTATTTAAAGCACAGTAATCCACATTAAAGTGACATTCAGGATTTCTAGTAATGGAATAACATTTGAAAGTTCATAATGTACATGCCACCTTAATTCTGCTCTCCTCATGTACTCCAGATTGCTGTATAACCAAATATAAGCATATACATTTTTCAGCGCTATTTGATAACGAAGTTCTCAATAATGCAAGAAAATGTTACTATTAAATGTCTGTGATCCTACCTTTTCAGACCATCTCAACTGGCCTTTGCAATATTGTGCTCGGCCAGTTCATCTTTTTGAAACAAATCTGCATTCATTCAGTGACACATTCATAGATTATGGATCCCTTATAGACAAGAGAGAAGAAAAATACGAGTTCAGCTTTGGGCCTTTTCTCTCCCTTTGTTGTATCAAATAGGTATGTGTGGCAAAGGATCCCATGAATAAAACCTTCATCCAGTGCCATCCTGCCTTCTGCTTAAAGTCAATATCCACACACTCATGGCTAAGGGCTCTGGGAAGAATGGCTGCTGTTCTGAACACAGTTTACAACATCAAAAGATTTCTGCATGGCTGAAAATATTCACTGCTCTTGGAATTTCACCATAACACAAGCATGGATCTGTCAAACCAGTTCTGCGTCTCCTTTAGCATATTAGCATCCAAACACCAATCATGGAAAAATACAAGCCAGTGTCAACAAACCAGACCTGAAGAACTAGCCTTCCTTCCCTCATTCCTGGCCTGCAGCAGTGCTACCGCTGGATGCGATCTCACAGGACACAGCATCCTGCAACCTCCGAGGGTCAGCTGGGGTGCTAGCTTACATGAAACTTAATTGCTGAGGGGCCAGGGGGGTTTTGTGGCAGCTGGTTATTTTGGGGGTTCAGCCTGTGTTTCCATTTCCTGTGAACTTCACTCTCCATGATGTGGTTTCAACCCAAACACCACCAAGTTAAACATACTGAGAGAGCAATCTTTTCGCTGAGCTGAGCTGGACAATGTGGGGCCACTAGAGATCTCCTGCCACCCTTCCCAGTGGAGAAGGTTAGCTCTGGGGTGTGATCAGTCCCACTCTAGATGAAGGCTTCTGCTTCCTGCTGTTTCACCTGCTCTGACAGTTTCAGTTCTCTATTTACAAACCTGTGTATAACACCAAGGGTCCAAAGAACGCCAGTGCCAAGTCATGTGTAAATATGTGTGTAGGAGGGTGGAGCACTTCTAGTTTGCAAATTGCTTCTACATCAGTTTGTGGCAAATAAGATGGAAATGTAACCCTGCATATATACAGACACATATGTAAGTGCGCATATACAAATGCAAAGGTCCATATCCTTTCATTTATATAGCTACTTTCATCTTCAGACTATCTCACAGTAATAAGAACATTCTTCTGAGATAAGATAAAGGAGCATCTTTCCTTTCTAATATGCAGCAGAACATAGAGGCGTGAGCCGTATCTACAAGAATGAGTCTCCCCAGCCTAATTTGTAAGTAATCATTGAAACTGAATTATTAAAACCACTGTAGCAATTTTATAGAGGCAAGTTTATGGACTCAGGTGGGCAAACTTCACAAATTCTTCCTGGGGCAGCTTAAGATACCACCATCCTTAGATTTCTGCCAGCCCTACTGCGGCAGTAGCACACCTTGCAGCACAGTTGGCAGAAAGGGAGAAGATGCTGGGTGCTCCGGTTCACAGACTAATATTTTAGTTCAGACTCTGCTCTACTAGCAGCTGAAGCTGAAATGTTGGACTATGTACAAAGGGGCAGGCGTACACTTCTTTGCATGCATTTTGGGCCATGGGCAGTCCCATCCAGCAGGCGTAAATTCACAGTTACTGCCATCTTAAACCTCTGCAGGCAAACACAAGTCAGAATCTCATGTAGGACATCCACAATGGGCCCAGATTAGACCCTGGAGCTCCTCTGATAGTAGGGTGTTTCTGGACACCAGATTGCACTGTGGTCCATCAACACCCCCAACAGATATCCTTCAGGGCAGGGGTGATTTTCACCAGGCAGGATTACTAACCTCTCTGGTATCAGAAAAGCATCACATTGGGGAACTAGACAGCTGGACTTTTGCACTGACCAGCTGTGTGGCTTAAGACAAGTTGCTCTGCACCCCTCTGCCACAGTTTCCTTACCTCTCAACTGGGCATATGCTGCCAGGCATACAAATACATGCCACTCATTCACAGTTCAAAGAAAGAATTAACCACATTGTGGTGGTTGCGTCCAAATGAAGACACCAACAAAAGCAACAACCCTGTCTTCATTCACTCCCTTCCCTCCATGTTACTGTGCTCAGTGGTAAAATTTACAGTCTTAGTATTTGGAAGTGCCCCAATGCCTTTCCCTTAGATACCATGTGCAAATTGAATTAGGTCTTAGTTTAAGAATGTTGTTAAGAAATTTAACAGCTCTGCAGAAAAAAGTGCAAATCACCCAGTCCCCTACCTCCTCTCCCCAGCCAGCAAGACAGTCATAAAAGTGCAATGAGGCAACTATAGAACCAAATCTGCTGTAGTCATTCTGGATGGAATTTAGTTTTGGAAACAAAATTTCAAAAATGTAAAGGCTTCATTAACCAAGGCAGACTCAACCACCACCAGCAGCAGAAGAGGGAGGAGAGGCGATAAGATACACACACCTAATGATGAGGTTTGTGTTACTGGTGGAGATCATTGATGTAAAATGGAGCCCAAAGCACATGGTAATTGGTCTTGTTAGTGCACTCCCCTCACTTGAGAGCAAAAAGGGGTCAAACTATGCCAATCCGCTTTTTCACCTTGGCTTCCCACTTGCCTGCTGGAAATTCAAACACTGTGGCCAAGAAGTGCTATGATTCAGGTCGTCCCCTCTTCCCTGAGAGACTTTTTTTGGCAGCCTTCTGGGTTAGGGAAAATGAAGTCTGTGATTCATATCTCTCTCTGTTAATGACGTGAAGGAACATGGCCAATCAATGGCTTCAGATTTGAACTCTTTTTTAAGGCTAAGTTTTTAAGGCTTGAGTTGAAATCTGAGCATGCCTTAGACTGCCATGCAAACCCAACAACTTGTCAGCTCAGGAAGGATCACTGCTACTGTATGGAGGGAGAGCTCATGCTCTCATGCTATCTATCTCCCTTGAACCTGAGCAGAAGCCCAAATCACATCTTGGATGTTGGCACAGTCCAGTATAAACCTTTTGAGACCAGTTCATCAGCACCCCTCCTGGCCCTGGCAGGAGCTGTTATTCAAGTCATAGGGCTCATGGTCCCCTCCATTCTCCATCAATGAGGGCAACTATAAGCATCTGTTATGACATGTATACTGAGCAACGGGTAGCTCACTTTCCCCGCTCCACCCAGTCCCCTACCACTTCTTGTGACTACAGGGACAGGCTGCATTTCAATGAGAGCTGAAGAAAGCACATATTTCCCAGCTCAACCCAAAGCTCACTGAAGTCACTGAGCTTTGGTACAAACCCCAGCATTCCCATGAGTCATGATGTGTTAAGGGGAGTTTACATTATCAAGTTTTCCTGTCTTCTTAATAAGAAACACCTCTTTGCAAAGGGCATTATAACGTAAGCTGAATGTTTTGTGTCTGAGGGTCCTAAAAAAGGGAGTGAATCACACATCTCTTTCCATCATGCTTTGCAAGATGATGTGATAGGATGTTGAGCAGCCACCAAAAAATACTGTTCTTTTCCCTCTTAAAGAAAAATGGGTTTTTTTCTTCCATAAAGGAGACTCAAGCTTTAGGTCATACTGAGCTCCTTGTGAAAAGCAAGGGGCCAGCATGGCTGGTTTTCACAAGGCAAAACGAAACCCGGTGTTAAGTGAAGAAGCTTATTGCTAGCCATAAAAAAATAAATTATGTTATTCAAAGCTTTGATTTTTTTAATGAAGAGACTATTTTCCTACAAAGGTTTTCCAGATTAGATTGATTCTGTAATTGAAAACAAAATTATGAAGAGAAAAGGCAATAAGCTTTCTACAAGGGTCTAGTACAGTCATCACCCTCTGTGTCAGTCAACAGATCTTTGGCTTCACAGTTCAGTTAAAACTGGGATCCTATTGACAGAGCTTGTGTTGTCTAGGAGTCTTCACATGGCTATGTGATTGTATTTCTGAATGCATGGGAAGCAGAAGGTTGGTTTATGCCCCTGGGACAAATTTGGTTTGGTAATTTGCCCTGCAGGCACGGCGAATATCCTTCATGCCAAGTGAGACAGCATATGCTTGTACTTGGGAAGAATTTGATCTTGCACGCACCTCTGAATTAAACCACAAAAAACTACATTGCAATCAAGTTATATGTCATAAGAAATCCTAAGGAGAGTTTAGAATTTCTAATGTTCAGAGCATGCTTTGAGATTCTTGAAAGAATAATGCTTTTCCAGTTCAAATCTTAAAGTAAAAACTCAGACCTTATCACCAGCACAGGGCCAAGTGGTGAGGAGGAGCCTTTGTTACGTGACAAGCATAGTGCAGGCTGCCATGCACATCCTTGGTCATGCTGGAAACTGGAGTTCCAGATGCAGAATACCCTAGATGTGAAAATGGACAAAAACATCCTACTTGCACCCTTCAAGAGAGTGAGGGGTTACTACTTAGGCCAGATGTTGTGAATGAGTCTGCACAAAGTAAGGATAGATAATAATGTGTACACTGGCATGATGGACACTTGCAATATCCAAATTTCTATACTGACATCTCACTTTATGCAGTGGTACCATCTCTGTTTCTTGTCAGGAAATAGCTAATGTCAGAATCCAAAAGTATTAAGGTCAATACCCAACCTACAATTTTGCAATTAAAATGTTACATCATTTACAGTTTTTGTGTGCCTTTAAATTGTGAAGTATTTTGGCACCTAAGAAAATATGATTCCAGGGTAAACAAACTGCTGATCTGATCCAGAATTTGCTCTGCTGACCTCTCTTGGTTGGCAGAGATAGGTATCATCTAGGCAAATCTCTGCTTCAGCCACAAGTTACAAGACCCAATTCAAGACTTACAGAAAGAAGCTTTGTGCCCTCTGTTAGATGGGAAGGATGGAGATACGCAATAGTGATCCTTTCTGATTTAAGTTTGTGACTCTGCCTTTCTGCATTAGCCCCATGGGAACAATCACACTGATCTCTCAAAGCAGCTGTATTGGCTTTGTGTGGCAAGGTTTTGGTAGCAGGGGGGGTTACAGGGGTGGCTTCTGTAAGAAGCTGCTGGAAGCTTCCCCTGTGTCCAACAGAGCCAATACCAGCCAGCTCTAAGACAGACCTGCCACCAGCCAAGGCTGAGCCCATCAACAATAGTGGTAGTGCCTCTGTGATAACATTTTTAAGAAGGAAAAAAGTTGCTGGGACAGACAGAAATGGCAGCTGGAGAGAGAGTGAGAACATGTAAGAGAAACAACCTTGCAGACACCAAGGTCAGTGAAGAAGGAGAAGGAGGAGGAGATGCTCCAGGCACCGGAGCAGAGATTCCCCTGCAGCCCATGGCAGGGAAGACCATGGAGAGGCAGGCTGTCCCCCTGTGGCCCATGGAGGTCCACAGTGGAGCAGATATGCACCTGCAGCCCATGGAGGACCCCATGCTGGAGCAGGTGGGTGCCCGAAGGAGGCTGTGACCCCCTGGGAACCCCGTGCTGGAGCAGGCTCCTGGCAGGACCTGCGGATCTGTGGAGAGAGGAGCCCACGCTGGAGCAGGTTTTCTGGCAGGACTTGTGACCCCGCGGGGGACCCACGCTGGAGCAGTTCATGAAGAACTACAGCCCGTGGGAAGGACCCATGTTGGAGAAGTTTGTGGAGCACTGTCTCCCATGGGAGGGACCCCATGCTGGAGCAGGGGAAGAGTGTGATGAGTCCTGCCCCTGAGGAGGATGAAGTGGCAGAAATAACGTGTGATGAACTGACCGTAAACCCCATTCCCCGTCCCCCCTGCACTGCTGGGGGGGTAGGTAGAGAATCCGGGAGTGAAGTTGTGCTCGGGAAGAAGGGAGGGGTGGAGGGAAGGTGTGCTGAGATTTGGGTTTATTTCTCATTACCCTGCTCTGGTTGATTTGTAATAAATTGAGTTAATTTTCCCCAAGCTGAGTCTGGTCTGCCCGTGACGGTAACTGATGAGTGATCTCTCCTGTCCTTATCTCAACCCACAAGCCCTTTGTTATATTTTCTCTCCCCTGTCCAGCTGAGGGGGGGTGATAGAATGGCTTTGGTGGGCACCTGACGTCCAGCCAGGGTCAACCCACCACAGCAGCAAAGCTTACAAAAGAAGAATTAGTGGGAACACAGGGTGATCTTCATGGCAGAGCTGACAGTGGTGGCTGTTGCTTAGGAATGCACATAGAAGCAGAATCACATGGTGTCTGGGAGCGCTTTCAAGAAACCAATGGCTGGGGTTTTGCCACAGAGACTTAAAAGCTGAATCCCAAGGGATGAGGAAAGCAAACTGCTAGCACTGCAGAAGACGATTGCATTATCAAGCAAAGATTATGGAACTAAAGGACTCTAACATAAACAAATGTCACAAGATGGACAGACAATTCACTGTGATGAACAAAGTCAAAGAAGTGATTGTCTCCTCGGTGAGCTGATAATTTAGAAGCAGGTCAGGTACAAGTTCCTAAAGCTCTGATGCATTTCAGAACTACTCTGCTCCAGGCCACTGGTACCCAAAGGGAAAATCAATGGACAAGGAGGGAAACAAAAAGGAATACAAAAGAAGGAAAGGAGGAAGCTGTGGCAGAGAAAAAGGAGGAAACAAGAAAAGTTTGTGCTTAGGGACTGTGGAATTCAGAGGGTGCTTCTGATTAGTGTGTTTCTCTGGGTACTGCGATCAGCCTGAGCGGCCATTTCCAGCCACCCTCCTTCACTGTGTGTCCCCTTATACACAACAATGGGGAAATACAATTTGCAACCAAAGAAATTAGTAGGAAATCAGTTACTGGATAGACTGCGGGGTCTAAGATGCTCCCCCCTCCTTCCTAATTCTAGTCTAAGTGTCCTTTAACACCTTACAATAACAGAGTGTAAACCAAGCACAAGATTTTATTGATGTTTTCTGTATGTCTCTGTGGTTTAGGAGAAGCCATAGCTTTCGGTTCTTTATCATCTATGTTGGATTACTGATTGCTAACATTTGCTGAATGCCAAATTGTATAAAGTGTTTTATATATTACATGTAATGTAATTCTACTTAGGTTCCTAGCTTTGCTTGCCTGCTGATGTATCTGAGTGCCTCCAGAACTGCATTAAATGAAATTATTAATGTCCACCACATGCTAAACGTTCCCTCATCTTCTTTTCAAGAAGTGTGTGCAGTACAGTGTCTTCTATCATGCAGGTGCTTTCATGTCTGTTGTAGGGGGTTCTATCATATTTTTTTGAAGGGAAGAAGTGTTTTGGTTTTCTTCCTGTCCATGCTGCTTTTTATGTCAGGGTAAAGAAGCAAGCTTTGCTCTTTGTGGAGAGTCTTGCAATGGTGCCTAGTCCTTGCTGGCCTCCGTGCTGGCTGCTGGGAAAGTCCTCTCTCTGATTTGGGAGAGCCCCTGCCTTTGTGAATAGACCCCGATAAAGGTAAAGGAGCTGAGAAATCACACACCTACAGTCACACACAGCTGCTGATGAAAACAGACGTAGTATGTTTCTTCCATGGAAGAAACCCACTGAAGAGGATGCAAACTCTGAATCTCCATTAAGGTCCAATTTGTTTTACAAAATCTTATGTCTTACCCCACTGGCAAGAGTCCAGGGACATTGATGCCTGCTCTAGCTCCTCCAGAACAGCTCCGCTGGAAAGTCCATCAACACAGTCCTGGACACACAGGCAGGCAAAGTGATGGAAGGGAGTGCTCCCCATATGTAAGAGAAAGACAGACATGGGGACCCTGGGTTGAAATGCCCTCTGACAGAGTCTGAGTGCTGCCAGAGAAACTCTCCAGATCTTCCTGCAGGCTAATACAGCCTCCCATTGCCCTCCCCATCACCCGGCACTGACATTACCATCAAGTGACATGTGCCAGATCTCCCTGACACATGACCCTGGGCCTGGGATCTCCTGCACTGAAGAAAGAAGGTGAGCAAGCCAAAGCACAGGCAGGAAATGTTGATCCTTTTCTGGGAGTGTTCATGCCAGAGCTCCAAAACCAAACTAGTGCCATTCAAAACTCAGTGACCATATTTTCGGTCTCCAGCCTGCAGAAGGACATTCAGGGTTCAGTGGGGTGTGGGAACATAATCCAGTGAGGGCAGAGTATTCACAGAGCAGCAGAGCAGGGAAGCTAGCAAGTTCTACTGCATATGCAGGAATAGTAACTTTCAGAGTCTTAGAACACAACCAAATTGGGTAGGATTTTTGCATGGATGGCAAAAAAACACCTCTTCAACTCCAGGAATATTTCCTTGCCAAACCTCAAAGTCCTGTGCCAAACCCCTAAGGTACTGATCCTTCTTTCTTTCATTTTTTCTTTTTTTCAAATAAAAGTTAACATTGGCATAACTACCTATATTTCCCCAGCTAAAATAGTTCTCCAAATTAGCCTGAAAGCATATGAAGAAGTTAGCCTGAATCTAAGTATGCTTTATCTCAAGAATTGTAAAGCTTGAGACATTGTTTTGTGATTGGAAAGGAGGGAGCTGCCCCAGGAAGGTGTTCAACACCTTAAATATAACTCCTAGACCCCACTCTTCCCCAAAATGAAATCTCAAAAGATGCTGGGGCAAGTATATGAAAGGCTTTAATTTCCAAAATAATTTGTACTGAAATTTTCATGGAGGGGAGGGCTCACTGCAACACTGGAGCTGCATCTATTTGACCACATTTCTGTGGGAAACTGGACAGGGATGTCCACTGACTCCCTTGTTCCTGCATGGCCAAGACAGCATTAGCTGGGCAACACATGGTGCCTCCCCAACTAGCACTGTTAAAACTTTTCTCACTCTTGGGGGGACAGGCAGTAAGAAAAGGGGTGAAAGCTAGAAGGAGGAGGGGCCTGACCATTAAGTTTCCAGAAAGAGCTGGCTTTGGAGTCCCCTCTTGTCAATAAGGTTAGACGAAGAGCTCTGTGATCACTAAGCAAGGGCACTATCACAGACTCCTGAGCGTATGTTAAATAAGCCCTTTGGTGAATTTTTGAATATTTTTTTTAAAGGTAAATCGTCTGAGTTTTGGAGAAAGGGGTGTTTGCGCCTGGGCAGCGTGCAGGGCGGTTGCTCCATCCGCAGCTCAGACGGAGGAGCACGACAGCAGAGAGAGCAACAACATGGGAGTCGGAGAGAAAACAGCGGGGAGGAGGCAGGGGCTGACTGCGCGGAGATTAACTCCTTCCCTCCATTGCCCAGCTCCCTGCAAAATTCTGCCAGAGGGGGAAGAGAAAACTCCGTATTATCGCTTGCCCTCCTGTAGCTGGCCAGGAGCACGTTATGCTGTGACTGAGGTGGGACTTGCTCGTCCCATCCTGGCCTCCTGGCACCCTGCGATGGAGCGGGTCACTTGCCGCGGAGGCGACCGCACAGCGCTCAGAAACACCAGCCGGGTTTTCTTTTCAGCTCTCATCAGATGCTGCTCGGTCGCCTTAATTCTTTGGGTTAGTTCCCGTTTTCATTATCTCTGCCTTTGTCTTGCTGATGCTGGCTGCATCTCAATCCTGCTGAATCCGGGCTGGGCTGGGCTGAGCGTGGTGCCATCCCCAGCCGCGGAGTTTGGGGACATCCCCAGCCACCACGGTTTTAAAATGATTTCCTTCAAAAGGGGACAGGAAAGCCATTCTTATTGTAAGGCACAAGCCGGAGAGGTGAAAAGAGGATCAGGAGATGCTGGCGTTTAACTCTTTCCTAGGTGGTCGAAGAAATGTCAGTGTAAATTAAAACCCGGTGTTCACCCACCCACTCCAAGTCTGCACCTCTTGTTTGCTCCTTCTAAGCACTTTGCTCTAAAGGTTTTTGTTTAGTCGGGCTGCTCAGGGAATGGCTGCTTTTCATACCAATAGCCGCACACCGATGCAAACAGCGCATAAACAAAGGAACTGCCTCTTCCTCGGTTACTACAGTCTTCCCGGATTAAAAACACAACAGTCATCCAAGACACCACGAACAGGAACAAAATCCCAGTTGATTGGTAACTAATTTATTTCCACACCTCAGTTTTTGTTTATTCACAAACAAAAGTGAGTCAGCAAGGGGGGGGGGGGGGGCGGGGGCTAGGATAGTACAAGGAAAAAGTCTGTCTCCTCTCCTTGTTGGAGTTCCCGCGGTATTTGGGAGGGGACACAAGGAATTTCCCTGTGCTGCTGAATCACATCATCACCACCAGCTATTCCCCTTATCCATCTCCTGCACCATAATTGGCAGATAATTTAAACCCACAAGCCTGGACACACCTGCAGGGTCACCACATGTGAGCTGCTGGCATCCAGCGGCCTCCCAGTCGGATAAGCTAGGGTCTGGGTCTGGGAGCTGGACTCTGGGTCTGGCTCTGCGGGGAGTTGTCTGGGCCATTAGGGGAAGTGACTTCTCCGTCTCCCTTTCTTCTGTCATTCTTTGTGTCATGTCTTGCAAGACCAAGTTTGCAAGAACAAAGCACTGCAGAGAAGCAGTTAATATGTCCATACAGTGCCTTCTACTATGGCACCCTAACCCCAAGTTTTTCTCCAGGCTGTACTGTAATAATAGTAAAGTACAGTGATTAGACAAGCCATGATACCAAAAGCAACTTGAACACGCTAAAACAACTTCCAATAGACCAAAATAAAAGTGAAAAAAAATGTATTTTGCCTAACAGCAACAACATCAAACCCATCAGCGAGGAGGAGATTTAAAAGCCAGGGTGTTGTCTCATTCAATAAGCAGTATGAATATGTATTAATTGGCAAGCTCAGGATAGACTTACTTCCTTCAACTGGGGCAGTGGGGCTCCAAAACAGAGGAAGGTCAGCACTTGAGCTTTCTCCAGCTACCTCAGGTTATTTAAAGTGTAGCAATTCCCTACTCAGTGCAGGTCAGATTTAGATTTCAGTGAGACCCAGGGTTTATGCAGGGCTGCAAACTATGCATTCCTGCCAATGTGTTGATAGGATTGCCACTGCTAAGTGACAGTCCCCACAGAATGCTTCTGCCTGCCATTTCATGCATCATAGCATTGAATATAATCTGACTGCACAAGTATGGTATGAATCTTGACTACTGGACATCCAGCTTTGGATTTCAACATGTGCATCTGTGCAGGTGTATGCTGATTCCTGAAATAAACGGAAAGCAAGAAAGTGCAAATAGTTAACCTCCATTTTCCTGCCAATCCTGCCTCTCTGTAAGAAAAGTGATGCAGAAGTAGGATTGCACAGGTCTTCACTTTTTCCATATGAAAATCACAGAGGTCTCAGTGTAACATAAGAGAAAGCTGGGAAGGTTAGGGCAAAACAGTAAAATTAGCAAGCAGATAACATGAGAAAGCAAGACCTTTTCTATCCTGCCTCTGTAATCTAGCTGGAGCATCTGCTATCCAAGTTGACATCAGCAGTCCAGCTAAAAAGAAATGCCTCCTGGCCCTTACAGCTTCTGATGTGCTACATCAAATGCTGTCAGTTCAAATTAAGCAATGCTGTTTTCATGCAGCATCCTGCCTGCTGCCTGACTTGTTGCACTTCTGCATGCAACTGCATCGTACCCTGGCAGAGGCTGGTACTGCCCTGCTCCCTGGATAGTTTGAGGAAGCAGCATGGCCAAGTCGGCAAAGCACTAGAGTAAGGATCAGATTCGCCCAGCTCTGCAGCTCTCTGGAACTAGTCCCTTCAATCTCTGTTTCTCTCCAACTTTTTTGTTTAGACAGGAAGACTGCTAGCCATTCAGAACAGGAGCCTGGTGCTTGTGCAGCCTGCAGCAAGCAGATTTCCAGGCTCAGCTAAGTACGTGGTCTCAAATGAATAGCAGCAGCACTGAAAATAAGTGGAGAGTGCCCAGCTTCTGCTACACTGTATATTTAATAGCCTTCCGTTGTCCAGATGCTTCTACTTTCTCCACAGACCATTTTTCTACTCATTTGAAATGGCAACAGGGAACATTCAAAAGGTACAAATACATACAATACTGTAGCAAGGATTTTTGGAGGGGATCAAAAAATCTCAAACCATCAAGATGTAAAATTATGTCCTGTTGAAAACTGAAATAGACAAAAGCCATACACAACATCTCTGGCTGCTGTGGCTTGTCCTCCCAATTCCTATGGTCAATATCTCCTTGGAGCTAAGACCAAACACTTCATTTCCTCTCACACTATTACATGAAATCACTGGACTGTTGAGCACAAGAAATTAGATCACAGCAAATACAAATTTTCCCTCATAACACAGTGAGGATTGCCTTTTACACCATGTCATGCTCTTAAGGGCTACAAAATTAGTGCTCTGTTTTGTCTCCTTGAATAGCAGGAGACTGAGTTTCCAGGGCTCTTAGAAGCTATGTGCACAACTTCTATGTGCACAGACTGGCTATTTTAGGAAGACAAGCATGGATCAGAAAAAAAAACCAAACACTTTTGCTTTGGTGTGGGTTGGGAAAAAAATCTTTTCTTTCTCCTCATTTTAGAGACTATCATCCTTTTCCAGATGCTCCAATACCATTTTAGGGCTTCACCTGTTGGGCAAAATGAGGTCTACTTTGCACAGCTCAAGCTTCTCAAGCCAGAGTCCTATGTTCACCTGGGAGACGTTGCTCATTCAAACATCCTGCCTTAGGTAGCCATTGACTTCAGCTGCAGCTATGCTCCTAGGTCCATGTGGTGATGGGAATTTCTTCACAATACATGTACTTTTTATGGGCTGCTACACCCATCTCATAGGAGGAATTCCTTGCCAGAGCATGTTTTATTTCTTCTTTGTCAAGACACACACTTCACTGCAGAACAGTCCTTTGTGGAGTAGCAAGGGAGGCTACCTTCTCTCGCAGGTACAAACCAAGTGTCTCAGAAGGAGACATCTCTTCTCACAATTTATTCACAAAGCCTATGACATAGCTGCTCTAAGGAAAACCAAAAGACCAACAATGTACAGGTTTAGGTCCCTTTAAGTATCCTGGGGATTATATACACTATCCATTTGGGTAGACTCTACTGTCTGTCTAGACTATCTAGTGATATGATGGCAAACACCACTGGAGTCCACAGCCACAGTGAGCCCATAGGACATCCTAGCAAGTTTTCAGCCTAAACATGGAACCGTAGTCTCTTGACTACTTACTTTGTGTTGCTTTTTCCCTTGCATTCCTTCTCTGGTTCCCAGTGCATTAATTTATCTTGTCCACAGACCTGAAGAAGCTCTAAATACTGTCTTCTCTGCCTGCTTTCTCTCAGGTAGGGCATTGCCTTACTCCTGAAGACTTGAAGAGGGTGCCCAGTCAAGTAAAGAAGTGCAACTTGCACTTGCTGGGACTTACACGTACAACCACACCCTCTCAAACCACTTGGAATGAGTGTCTCACAGCAGGTTTTCCCCACTGAGAGACATGATCTTCCACCTGTTGACCTCTGGCTTGGAAATTAAGAAGGAACCTGTCTCAGTAGACCATACAAGTTTTGTGAGAAACCCTGTTCCTGCTACTGCTGAGAAAATCCTTTTCTCCTCTTTTCCTTCAACCCTTCTTCCCAAATTGAAGAAACGCGTCTCATTTGGTATGTCTATTACATTTACAGACTCCCTGTTGCGTAAGAAAGGGTGATGCAATGAAAGACTTCTGCTGTCTCTTCCCAGAACTTCATGGTGCTAAAACCAATAACACACATTCACCATGGAACACAGAAAAGCTGAGAACAACCCAGCTCAAACTGGCCATGCCGTAGGAAAATCCTCACTTACAACAAAATGGAGACTGAAGACTCGTGGGCTTCCAACGTCATCATAGCATGGAGTATTAAAATAGCTGCCTCAGATCCTGAAAGCCATAAAGCATAAGCAGCATAACGATTCATACAGGCTAATTTATGCCTTCTGCTCTGCAGTTAGTTCGAGTATCTCCGTATAGTTTCACTGAAGACAAACCCTAAGAGGAAGAATGCCAAAAACTTAACAGACTTCATAGTGTTTACTACAAGGACATCCAACCAAGATCTTCCTGTGATCATTATTCCAGAATAAACTGATAGGAAAGAGGAGGCAAAAAGTGTTTGTTAAGGCAAAGGAGGTTTGGATTTTAATCTTCCCTTTGATTTTTGCATAGTTTTGGCTCTTATATTCAACAACTCTGTTCTAGTGCCTCGTGCTGAACAAGGAGCTAGGTGTTACAGTAAGCCTATGTCAGTAATGCTAACTAAACACCTGTGATCCTGAGCAGATGGAGAAAAGGCAGCTGAGGGGCATCGTATGCATTTTACTAATTTCTCCTTGTCTCTTCTCTCCTAGTCTCCACTACTGAAATAAAGATTGCTGAATCCACTGAGCCCTTCCCCGTTTAGGGCAAATATCCAATTGCTTCTGTAACATTTTCTAGTGCTTTATCAGTCTTACATGACTCATAACAAAGCTTTCATCACTTTCTTCATGAGACAATTCAACAGTCTCCTAGACAACATGACAGCAGTACGTAGGTCCTAAAATTAAGCAAGAGAAGCTGTATTCCAATTCCTCTGTAAAGGCATCCTGTGAACGAACCTGGCTCCACAACTTTTCTCTTTGCATTTTTCAACTACAACCAAATAGTTATCAAACCTCCGTAGTATAGCCAAGTTCTTCTTTATCTAGTCCTTTTTTCTCATTGTCTTGTTTGAATGTAAGTGTGACTCCTGGTTAGAATCAGAAGCTGAGATTTCACAGTGCTATCACTAGGTAATTTTTAGTCGTCTTCCACAGCCACTGAAGTGACCAAGCATTTTAATTTAATCCAGATGCTCACAGTTCTTTGTTGAAAGTTGCTAAGGCAGATCCGAGACATTTTTCTAACCAATCCAAGATGCTCTCATGTTTTCTCTCAGTTTCCTGTCTAGGTCTTTCTCATTCAATAGAGCCCTTTCTCTGGCAGAGTAAAGCATGTTGGGTCAGACAATTTTTTTTAAGATGACTGGCAGTTGTTCTTGTTAGATCAGAAATCCAAAAAACCCAGGTAGAGAGAATCCCTAGCTGTGTAATAAATGGTCCTTGTTTAAGACAAGATTGTAGGTGTGAGCAGAGGCTTCTACAGAGCTGAAGTTGCAACGTTGTTTACTTTACTAGTAACCACACATTCTCTGGAAGTCTTCAGTGGCATATACACCAAGGCCCAAATCCTAACAGGTTGCTTAAGCAACTAAGTGGAAATTAGAAATCTCGTTACTCAGGGATTTGTGATGAAGTAACATATTCAAAGTGATGACCAGGACATGCATTTAGAATGCCTGAAACTCAGCCATGCTCAGGAACTTCAGGTCAAATTCTATTATAATACAGGGTGAGTCATGAAGAATACAATTGCCTTGAAGGTCTCTCAGTTAGAGACCACTGGGAGCTTGGCATGCTTACGCAGGAATAATGAAAAGTAGATTCATCCTTGTCAAGATTTGAACTGCAACTGTCATATATGAAGCTTAGAGTTAGTTGATAATTATTTATGTAGGTAAGCAGTAGTATGCACTACATGTTAATGTTTTATAATATGGAGACTTAAATCAACATAATAAGAAGAAGGTAGCAACTGGAAAGAAAAATCAGCAGAGAATTTTGACAGGATAGCATCTCTCTCATATCTTACTTATTACTGAAAGAAGTTGTCCAAGACAAATATGAATACAGGCTTGTGTCATTCTGGATCTAGAGAAATTTAGATTCAGTGCTATAACATGAATCTGTAACACAAAATGATTATTAGGTAGAATTTACTAAATGGCTTTGCTAAATCTGGAAGATGATTGCCCAGACTGTTGACTTTGAACCATTTCCATTGCCTTTTAAAAAAAGAAAACTTAGTATCTTATTGTTTCCCCCTACTCCTGAATTACTTTTCTTCTTTAAATGGGGCCATCACTGGGAATTGCAGAGAGATGCACAAGGAATGCAGAAAGCAAGAAATGGCGTAATGCAAGCATGCATTTCACCCTCCCTTTAAAACATACTACCTATTAAAGATAGAAAACACATCTATCTTTTTTGTAAACTTCTTATTTTAGCTCCAGATCATTAGTATTTTGTCTAGTTCATTCAGAGATTCAGGAATTAGTTCATCTACAAAAGGTGACAACAAATGCTGCAGATGAAGGGGGGAAAAAAAGGGAAGGGGAATGTTAGATATAAAACATAATATCCCTCAGGCTATTATGTTACCCAATTGTGTTTTCATTAACATTCAATATTTCTTCTTTTAACTTGTAACTTGTATGCCCCGTATTTTAAGGCATCAAATTATACTGCCATATTGAGGATTATTTAAGCAATCCCAGTAAGTAGGTCAGCCAGTAATTTACTCTTGGTTTATTAAAGGGTGCTAAAAGGAAAGAGCAACACTGTTAGTTATTTGTTAAATGAACAGCTGGACCCAAATTGTTGGGGGAGAAAAAGCCATTAGTTGAGAAAGTGTTTTGTTATGACTTCTAGCGTAAAGAAAAGTATGGCAAAATCTTTGTTTGCCACACAAATCTGTGTAGCGAGCAAACAAAATTAGAGCAGATTCTTTTGCACAGCAGGTTAGATTAAGCGTCAGGAGGAACAATGCAGAGAAGAGCTCTGTATGACCCAGGGGACCAAGATGGAGGATGAATTTGGTCTTGTGTAGCCTGATTAGACTAGGTTTTTCCCCAACTGTGTTAACAGTCGAGAAGCTGCCACTAAAAGAAAAAAGAGAAAAGGATTCCAGTCAGATTTCTTTATAATCACAAGAAATAATCATTCAGTTATGATTTTGACATACATAAAAGCAAAAATGATGAAGTTGTCCTTATGAAACTATAATAGCCATCTGGCACCAGACCTCAGATATTTACTTGTGAACTAATCTCCAATTTCCCAGTGTTACCACTGGAAATTCTCTCCAATACTGTAATGCATCAAATGAATTTTAAAGATAAGGTATTGATTTTGATGCATGACTGTAGGTAAATATGTAAGACTGGCATAAAGCTTTTAAAAGACACTAACTGAATGGCATAGAAGAGGTGAAAGGGCAAAGATCTGGTCTTAAAGCTGACAGATCAAGGCCCAAACACTTAACCTTCCTTCTGACAGCAGTATCAGCAGCTCCTCCATGTAAATACACTGTGGTGGGGGATTTTCATGGGTTTGGATAAAGAGGAGGGTAGTGTCCTGTCTGTACATCGTCATCCCCAAAAAACTGTCACAGTCACCCAGAATGGGCAATGTTGTGTATGTTCGTATTTAGCATTCATAAAGGAGGTAAATGGTAATGTTCTTCTGCCTCAGTTATTTTACAACAGTGCAATTGTGCCTGGGCTGTGGTAGTGAACCGAAAGTTTTGCTGATGTTGGCCTCAGGAGCTTCCTTGAATGGTAGCTCTCGATTACAGTTTGTCTTTTCCTTTACTTAGAAACATAGCTCCTTAAAAACAAGTTTTATTCATGAACCTAGCTCTAGCTGACCTTCCTCGGTGCAGGAGACTGATTTCAAAAGCTCAGCTTCCCTTCCCCTTCTCCCTCCCTCACAAATAAATTTTTTTTCATAACCTCTGAAGCAAAAACATCATTAAATTTCCAAATCACTGCTAGAGGGTTTTATGGGAGGCTTAACTTTCCAAAGGAGCCTGCAAGAAATCAGAAAGAGGGTTTTATTAACAGCTAATTAAAAATATCCTGATAATTTTTCATATTTAAAAAAACCCAGAGGCCAAGTAAGACGGTCATGTTGGTCTGCTACAGAAAAGGCAGAATTTGGGGCAGCGAGCAAGAAGAAATGGGTATTCAGAAGGTCACTATTGGGACAGTCCCTGGTCTCTATTTAATTCTCAGTTTTCTAAGTTCATAGCTTGTGGTGGATAACAGGATGTTCCTATTAAATATTGGTGAATATTAAGTAGTTACAGAATACATTTTTGAACATGTTACAAGGACCAGCTTTCCACACAAGGAAGCATGTCCAAGTCCCTGCTGTTCAGAGCATTAGGAAACTTTGGGCAAATGCATGCACACAGGCATCCCCATTTTTAAAAGTGCAGGAAGACAAGTATAGATTCAAAATATGAACTGAAAGTCAATACATTAAGGTTGTACCAATCTGATGGGGGAAACACATTTCATTAGAAATTCATTTTCAAGAAAAGTCCTAGATCCTTCTCTGGCAACCGTCTTGTGACTGAAGAGTCTATTAGCCCTGATATCTCAGACGGTCTTGTAAGCAGCAGTATCAGTCTCTCTCCTTCAGGTAGCCAGGAATAACCCTTTTAGGACATCATGCATCACATTCCATCTGACAATCCAGAAGCCAGCAGAGATTGCACAGCAAAAAGAGCTGTTTCCTGAGGAAAACCCTCTGCAGTCAATGGGCAATCACATCAGTTGAAGTTCATGGCTAGTTCTAAGGCACAGACGTATGAAGAACACACAGTTCCTGTGACATCCTTCAGGTGGCACAAGCACAGACTGCTGCTCCATTGTTTTCTCCAAATTCCTACCTAACTTCATTGCTGACAGCTGTGGCCACCTTATCTGTGTCCCAGCCCTGCTGCCAGCAGGATACTGCATAACACCGAACAAACCAAAACAAGAAATATGGCTGCCTTCAATGTGTTGGAGACAGCATGACCTGCACGGCCTCACTATTACCTTGAAATGGCTCCAGCACTGAGAAGAGGCTGACAGAAAAACTTACAATTCTCAATTCACTTTGAGATAGTAGAGGAAGATGACGGAGTCAAAACAGGTAAGCTAAGCTTACTAACGTCTTTTGCCAAAAGTAAAGAATAAGGCCATTAAAGAACACGTGTGTCCCTGCCATGATGTCTAAGCATGTCAGTACTTCCATGGTCAAGAGAATCAGAGATGACTCAAAAGGGTCAGCGTTGACAACAGACAGCCACAAAACTAATGCAGTCACCCAAATTTGTACAGGGTACATAAAACTATCCAGGCTCCAGAGAGTCAGTGGGTGTCAGGAGTTGTGATGGATGAATCACCTTTCTTCACAATTCTCTCCTAAAATAGGAGGATTAAGGGTAGAATCATAAATAAGATTGCGAACAGCAAGAGAGCAAACAAGGATCCAGTAATCCCTTGTTTGAAAACAAGCTTGACTCTGTGCTGCCCCCTGCAAAAAAAGGCACTGTCAGTCTGTCCTGTGTACCTACTGACTCACCACAAGATGTTACAGAGACACACACAGTCCATTAATAGATTCCCTCTGCAAAACTCCACTTCAGAAAACCTTTTGTTTCCAAAGAAACTGAAAATTGAAATAAAAAATCAAATCATCTTATCCACAAGATATGACAAAACTTTCCACGTCAAGAAACAGATAGATGAACAGCTAGACAAAGGCAGCAGGATTTTGCAAAGAGTCTGCTATATTGTATCTGTCTGATATAATGAATTACTGAATTACTGGCTTATGACCTGTGGAGTTTCTATTCCCTTACACAGCAAAGAGGAATATGGGCTAGAACATGCTCTAGCAGAACAACTCAGTAGTACAGCACTTAAACACTAGCTACAAAATGCTGCTGAAAAATACACCAAAAGTAAAACCACCCCTGCTAGTCCTGCAAATACTACTTACTTGTACTTTAACCAAACACATTTTTCTGCCTTGAGTTAACAAATATATGAGTGTCGTGGTTTAACCCGAGCCAGCAACTAAGCACCACGCAGCCACTCACTCACTCCCCCCCATTCAGTGGGATGGGGGAGAAAATCAGGAAAAAAAAAAAGAAGTAAAACTCACGGGTTGAGATAAGAACGGTTTAATAGAACAGAGAAGAAGAAACTAATAATGATAATGATAACACTAATAAAATGACAACAGTAGTAATAAAAGGATTGGAATGTACAAATGATGCGCAGGGCAATTGCTCACCACCTGCCAGCCGACACCCAGCCAGTCCCCGAGCAGCAATCCCTGCCCCCACTTCCCAGTTCCTATACTACATGTGACGTCACACCGTATAGAATACCCCGTTGGCCAGTTTGGTTCAGGTGCCCTGGCTGTGTCCCCTCCAACTTCTTGTGCCCCTCCAGCTTTCTCGCTGGCTGGGCATGAGAAGCTGAAAAATCCTTGACTATAGTCTAAACACTACTGAGCAACAACTGAAAACATCAGTGTTATCAACATTCTTCACATACTGAACTCAAAACATAGCACTGTACCAGCTACTAGGAAGACAGTAAACTCTATCCCAGCTGAAACCAGGACAATGAGGAAAAAATGAACAGCTAGAAGAGGTTTGTTCTTTTTTTCCCCTTTTTATGTCTAGTTTAAGTAATAAATAGATTGCTTCTAGACTGATGACTTCCCAGTCAGGAAGGGCCATTTGGCTTTTAAGAGCTTACAGACACTGTAACTAGACCGCTGCTGCTTGCTTGTCAAATATGGTTGTCATCTCAAGTTTAATTCCCAACACAAAGCAACCGGAAGAAGAATGCAAAAAAAAGTATATGCATTTCTATGGAAATGCAGAAGGTATCACCTGAAATCCACACACAGAGCTTAGGCTCAAAGTTGCAACAGCCTTTACAAGTATTGCCCAACCTGAGAAGCACCAGCTGATCAAGCAGCTCTGACAAGACAATGACTGGAAGGAAAAGGCATCAGTGTGAAGTGGCCTTTTTGCAGCAAGGATGTGTGAGACTGGCCAACCTTGTCCTACTAGCCCTGCCTGCTACACCTAACAGATACTGGGTGAAAAGGAAAAAAAGCTTAGAGAACAGGTTAGCAGTTATTATGGGGTGCAATAGGCCTGACAGACTGGGGACCACATACAGACTGTAGCCTCACAAAAGAGCTGATGCAGGATAGGATTTTGTGAAGCAGAATTTTGGAGTTTAGCATTAAGCTTCATTTGCAACCCAAATATCACTTTAAGCAGGTTTTAACATTTTTTTTTTAAAAGCATCTATATTTTAACTAAAATCATTGATCTGTTCTGTGTATCTATGCTTTCTGGACAAAAAAGATGGCAGAAGCCAAAAGCGTACCTATATCAAACATTAGGTGTTACTATGAAAGAATTAAAGCAAATTTATATTATTTGAACATAATGGAAATAAGGCCCAAACCCATCAGGGAGTTATAATAAAGAACAAGTTCTGGTTTCAGTCGTGTAGCCCTTTAAAGGGGTTGCTCTTCCATACCAGCTTTTCTGCTTTCTTGCGGAGATGAACACACCACCAAAAGCAAACTGGACTGGAAAAAGGATGATTATTCTTCTGTGCTTCCCAGTTTCAGCACAGAAGCTGTTTCAAAGCAAAGAATAAATTTGCTGTATTTCTTGAGGCAGCTGAGGAAAACCTTCATGGTTTGCTGTCAAGGTACACTAATCCCTCTGCATTCAGCACAACGTTGCACATGCAGCAACATCTTTGGCAGCTGGGGCTTACACACAGTGCCCTTTATGCACAGGAACACAAAGCAGTCCTTAATGCCCAATCTCAAGCCTGGAATTCTGTTGTGGGTACATAAGGCAGAGTCTATCAGCCTAATAAGGCATTGCTCTTACCCTTAAGGTCCTCAGTGAAACCAGGGCCTTCCCACTGCCTTCAACTTTCCCTAAAAAATCACAAGCTGTATGCATTCTGCAACCACCTAGACAGCTCTTCCCTGCCAGCTCCCCTGCCATGTCACCTACAGAATTGAACCTAGTAGCCTTTTCCTGGGACTAAGCATTTATTAGCTGCCTGGCAGTCAGCAAGGAGTTATTTTTTCCAGGGTAATTGGGATGTGAAGAAGGCTGCATTGATAAACTGGGCTCTGACTCCCTGAGAGAGAACAGTCACTCTCTGCTTGTGGCAGGTCAGGCTGATATGATCGTTCATGTTGCAGACATCTGTTGGAGAAGCAGCTTTCTGACAGGATGGTACAATGCACTTCTGAAAGCAGAAGCACTACAAAGTACTAGAAAAGCCAGGATCTCCTTAAAAGAAAAAGAGGCTTCCCATCAATATCAGAAGTTTCAAGAAAAGTTTCCCCTATCGTCAGATGTTCTCTTGCATTCAGGTAATAGGAATGAAGAAGGACAGCAAAGCATAGAAAGGAGAAGCAATATTAATTTGCTTTCTGTATGTAGACATGTGTGCAAGCATCTACTCTGATCACTCCATCCATGTTCTCACTAACCCTGAACATGGAAACTCCTTGTTTATCCTGGTGCATTACTGAAGAAATTTCTCTGTTCCTTTCCACCTCCCCTCAGAGGCATCTTGGAGCTCTTCAAAGAAGTAAATGGGTTTGGCATTTAAGTGACTGGCCTTCAGCTACAGACTCAGAGCCCTGAATCAGGTAAGCCAGACCTGCCCTCAGTCTTGGAGCACGGGCTGCTGCTTTGTCAGCACTTCATTAACTCAGTATCTGCACACTGGGGCCTCCTTTCTCCTGCTGGTAAAACTACACCCTCCTACAAAACTGATCCAGGTCTTCAAAACCCACAGAGATTTCAACAACGATGAAATTGCCCAGTCAGCCTTCATCTTGCAAGACCTATCATCTGCACTGCTACCACCATGGTTACTCCTGTCAGAAGATTGAGAAGGAATGTCAGATAATCACAACAAATCGAATAACATATGTGGGTACTATCTGCATTTGCAATTGAGGAGCAATAGTCTCCAGACTATAGCTTCGATACTTTTCCTTCTAGATGATCTGAACAACAATGACAATTTTTGTCCTCTAAGAATACTAAAGAACTTTTTTCCCAGCTCAGCTAGAAACCTGGATGCAATTTCCTTTTTCCTCTAAATAAAGGGAGAGGTGGAGAATGTGAAAGGCTGAATCAGGAGGACTTTTTACTTCATCGCAATGCATTTTTTAAACACTCTTAAGTCACATAGCCAACTTTTCGGGCAGATTTCATTAACTTACTGATAGGTATAAAAAAGAGGATTAGAAATACAATGAACTAACAGAGGGAGACAGGAGATTAGTGAAATGTTTCACATGCAAAACTAGAACTGCATTGAGGAATCTGTCATCCCAGTCCTTCTCTAACCTCTAATGGCACAATTTTCAGCAGAAGGATTTTGTGTTTTTGTAATGCTTCCTCTGTAAACTGCTAGCAAAGTGTTACGACTAAGTGGAAAAGCAGACAGACAGCTTTTGAGATTGACCAAGAGGAAGGCGTCTTCTGCAGAAAAGCAAAGTCAGAATAAGCAGGTACACCTAGAACACATTATATCCTGATTTTTTTAGTTTGTCTGATCCCATCCTTCTGTCATTAAAAGTCTTAGCCCCGCTCACCAAGTTCAAACCTTGCAATCCTGCCCCTTACATCTGCCATTTTGCAATTTCACACAAAGGCCAAAGTCATCAGGATGGAGCCCATAAAGGAGAATAAAAACCCTTTCAAGCCAAAAAATCTTTGTTGCCAAGGCAAAGCCCAGTCCAGATGTGTTGGTAATTTCTCACTTGCCTGTACAAAAGAATGCATACAGCCAAAATTTCCATCTCTTGCCTTCCATTCAGCCTCGATGAATAACACAGTCTTTCCAAAGCTTAGAACAGAGATATCAAGCCACCTCCGTATACACCCATGACAGTAGCCAGATGTTTTTTTCCAAACTTGAATTCTAGACAGAGCTGAAAGGGAAGTGAAAAGGCCATTTCCAGTGACATATTTCGATGTGTTTTACAGTCACAATGAAGCAGGTCAATTATGACAGCTCCTGAAGTAAAATAACTAAGGCAAATCTATTGCATTGCTCTTTGGAGTAGAGCAAGACTTTCTATCATATTTAAGGAAGGGATGTTATCAAAGATGTAATTCCACGACACTGAGATATACATTCTTATCACAGGGACACTGAGTGAAATGTTCAAATGTAAGCATAGATGAATGATCTATTTTTCTTTCCACTCTGAGTAATCAAAGTAACTCACTATGTATCCCAGAGACTCTAGCAGAACCCACCACTGCACAAACAAAATAGCCAACTGGGCATTATGACCAAAATTTGCAAAAGCAGCTAGAGACTGAGTGTCCACTTTGTGACATTTTACAGCAATCTCTAATTACAGACAGAGCAGAGCAACAACCTCTCTCAATCAGCGTAAGCTTGGCACCTTAAATGGTTAGTGATTGGGAAAACGGAAGGGAAAGTCACAGAAAATTCCATCTCTACAGAGTGAATTTGCCTTGGACCTTCCTGAACCTCTCCTGAGGCTGAGAAATTCCTCTTTTAGGGCCAATGTCCTGTAAAATGATGTGACACTCCCATCTGCAGAACTGTAAGGGTGGTATAGCAAAGCAGATGCTTTGCACCCATAGTCGTATCACCAGAGAAACACCAAGATTGGTGTATGTCTTTAAACCTCAAATAAACCAAAGTGATTTTGCCCACATAACTGATAGCTGGTACTGTATCCAAATGCATAACAAAAATCAGCTGGCTTTTAAAGAGAATTTTTTCTGGCTTCCTTCCAACCTGGTCTCAAAGCTACCTCCATAAGATGCTAGCCTCCATTGTAACAGAAATGCAAGAAAAAAAGATGCTCAGTAGTTGCACATATTAAATCCTGAGCCATTTTCCTTCGTTGCAGGTGTCCAAACTTACTTCAGCTCATACTTTTTATTCTTTCCCCCACAAGATGAATGAAGCAGACAAGGACAGAATTTGTTTAATTCCTCATCCTTCCCTCCTGTTGTGGTTCCAGCCCAGCCGGTAACAAAGGACCACGCAGCCGCTCACTCACTCCTCCCGCCCCCCTCCGGTGGGATAAGGAGGAGAATTGGAGGAGAGAAAAGAAAAAAAAAACGGAACCTCGAGGGTTGACATAAGGGCAGTTTACTGGGACAACACACAAAAAAAGAGAAGTTACAACAACAACAACGGTACTAATAAAAGAATGTACAAAAGGAGTGATGCACAGTGCAACTGCTCACCACCCGGAACCTGATGCTCCGCCACTTCCCCCAGGAAAGTCGAGAGAGCTCCCCCCAGCCCGCTCCCCATTTATATACTGAGCATGATGTCACATGGTATGGAATAGCTCCTGGGCCAGTTCAGGTCAGCTGCCCCGGCTATGCCCCCCACCTCCCAGGTTCCTGTAAAAATTAACTCTATCCCAGCTGAACCCAGGACATTATCCACCCCTTATTCTACACCATCTACATCGTGCCCAGATCTTACATTTTCCAATCAACCACTACCACTTTCCTTGTCTTATATATCTATATCTATATGGACACCCCACACACACACACACACAAATAGTATTCCCTTAGTCAATAGGGTATCCCTCTAATGTGTCCATCAATTTTATTTAGTCCATGACTTTGGGGCTCCATCTGTTGTAAGAGTCCTTCAGGATAGGAGACATGGTGTGAGGTATTGTGTTTTTGTATGCTGCCTCTGGAACTTGCGGCTGGTACACTTGGTGCAACCCACACCCTTGGTCTGCAGGTCAAAGATGTTGATCTCGGGGAAATTGCTGGGCGCCAGTTCAAGTTCTATCACTGTTGTACTTGGCTCAGTTTCAAAGTCCATCCTGCAGTCATTTGGGTAATTCTTACAGTAATACCCTTGATATGGCATATAGACACTGTAGATACAATGACATATATTGGCAGGTTATTTAGCAGTTAAATATCATACAGCCTAATTCACTGGCCTTTCTCTCCCAAAATCAAATCTCCCTGAGGTACACATCAAACTTCCCCATCCTTCTGCATCACCCACCAGGTGTACCCAGGTCCCTGAGCAAAAACAACCCCTTGAATGGGTTTGCCTCTGCTCGAGGGAGGACTAACCCAGACCGTCTTTCCTAACATACTCCTCATGTGCACTACAGGGACTTTATCCCCTTCTACAGTATGTGGAAGTCTTGGTTGGGCGGGGCCAGCCCGATTGGCGGATCCTCTAGTACTAACTAACCAGGTGGCTTTTGTTAAATGTGTATCCCAGTGTTTGAAAGTTCCCCCCCCTCATCGCTCTCAATGTAGTTTTCAGCAGTCCATTGTATCGTTCGATTTTTCCGGAGCCTGGTGCGTGATAAGGGATGTGATATACCCACTCAATGCCACGTTCTTTGGCCCAGGTGTCTATGAGGTTGTTTCAGAAGTGAGTCCCATTGTCTGACTCGATTCTTTCTGGGGTGCCATGTCGGCATAAAACTTTCTCTTCAAGGCCCAGGATAGTGTTCTGGGCAGTGGCGTGGGACACAGGATATGTTTCCAGCCATCCAGTGGTTGCTTCCACCATTGTAAGCACATGGCACTTGCCTTGGAGGGTTTGGGAGTGTGATATAGTCAATCTGCCAGGCCTCCCCCTGTTTATATTTCAGCCATCGCCCTCCATACGACAGGGGTTTCAGCCGCTTGGCTTGCTTAATTGCAGCACATGTTTCACATTCATGGATGACCTGTGCGATAGTGTCCATGGTCAAGTCCACCCCTCGATCACGAGCCCATCTATATGCTGCATCTCTTCCCTGATGGCCTGAGGTATCATGGGCCCACTGAGCCATAAATAGCTCACCCCTATGCTGCCAGTCCAGGTCCATCTGAGACACCTCAATCTTGGCGGCCTGATCTGCCTGCTGGTTGTTTTGATGTTCTTCAGTGGCCCGACTCTTGGGTACATGAGCATCTACATGACATACTTTTACCACTAGCTTCTCTATCCAAACAGCGATATCTTGCCACAGTGCGGCAGCCCAGATGGGTTTACCTCTGCGCTGCCAGTTGCCCTTCTTCCATTGCTGTAGCCACCCCCATAGGGCATTTGCTACCATCCATGAGTCAGCATAGAGATAGAGCACTGGCCACTTCTCTCTTTCAGCAATGTCTAATGCTAGCTGGATGGCTTTCACCTCTGCAAACTGACTCAATTCACCTTCTCCTTCAGCAGTTTCTGCGACTTGTCATGTAGGACTCCATACAGCGGCCTTCCACCTTCGATGCTTTCCCACAATGCGACAGGACCCATCAGTGAACAGGGCATGTTGCCTCTCATTTTCTGGCAGTTTATTATACAGCGGGGCCTCTTCAGCACGTGTCACCTCCTCCTCTGGCGACATTCCAAAATCTTTGCCTTCTGGCCAGTCTGTGATCACTTCTAAAATTCCTGGGCGACTGGGGTTTCCTATGCGAGCCCGTTGTGTGATCAGTGCGGCCCACTTACTCCACGTGGCATCAGTCGCGTGATGTGTAGAGGAGACCCTCCCTTTGAACATCCAGCCCAGCACTGGCAGTCGGGGTGCTAAGAGGAGCTGTGTTTCAGTACCAACCACTTCTGAGGCGGCTCAAACTCCTTCATATGCTGCCAATATCTCTTTTTCAGTTGGAGTATAGCGAGCCTCGGATCCTCTGTATCCCCGACTCCAAAACCCCAGGGGTCGGCCTTGGGTCTCCCCAGGTGCTTTCTGCCAAAGGCTCCAGGTAGGGCCATTCTCCCCAGCTGCAGCGTAGAGCACATTTTTAACATCTTGTCCTGCCCAGACTGGCCCAAGAGCTACTGCATGAACAATCTCCCGCTTAATTTGTTCAAAGGCTTGTCGTTGCTCAGGCCCCCATTTAAAATTGTTCTTCTTCCGGGTAACTTGGTAGAGAGGACTTACAATTTGACTGTAATTTGGAATATGCATTCTCCAAAAGCCCACAACACCTAAGAAAGCCTGCGTTTCCTTTTTGTTAGTCAGTGGGGACATAGCTGCTATTTTGTTGATCACATCCATAGGGATCTGACGACGCCCGTCTTGCCATTTTACTCCTAAGAATTGGATCTCCTGCACAGGTCCCTTGACCTTACTTTCTTTTATGGCAAAACCAGCCTTCAAAAGGATTTGGATTATTTTCTTCCCTTTCTCAAAAACTTCTTCTGCCGTGTTGTCCCATATGATGATGTCTTCATTCAGCCCACGATAATCTACTGTTACGTCTCCATTCCCCATTAGATTTCCGCACGGGCCATATGGGGCTATTAAAGGGTGAGTGAGTCTTGCTGATCACTCCTTGGCTCTCCAATTGGCAAATCAGCTTATGGATGGGGATCAGGGAGTCTCAACTGGTGCGATATTGCCGCCGGTGCACCGTCGTGATAGCAATTGGCACCTGTTGTTCTTCAACCTTCAGCAACCCCACAACTGAAGGGTCTTGGGAGAGACCAGGCAGGGTAGACAGCTGTTCAATCTCCTCCGTCTCCAATGCAGCTATACCAAAGGCCCAACGGTACCCTTTTGGGTCCTTGAAATACCCCCCTCCTGAGATAATCTATACCAAGGAAGCACAGGGCATCTGGGCCAGTCACAATGGGGTGTTTATGCCACTCATTCCCGGTTAGACTCATTTCAGCTTCCAATTCGGTTAGCTCTTGGGATCCCCCTGTCACACCAGAGATACAGATAGGTTCTGCCCCTTTACAACTTGATGGCATTAGGGTGCATTGTGCACCAGTGTCTACTAGAGCCTTATATTCCCATGGGTCTGATGTGCCAGGCCATCGAATCCACGCTGTCCAGTAGACTCGGTTGTCCCTCTCCTCCACCTGGCTGGAGGCAGGGCCCCTCTAATCCTGATTAGAATATCCGTTACTCACTTTTCGCACATGTGAATCAGAAGTCCCTTCAAGAGGATCAGAAATGAGATCAGCCCATCTACTGCATCTGGGGGACTGCTCACGGGAAACTGGAGCAGCAGTTTTCCAAGAAGAATCCTCTTTTCTGGTTGCTTTTTCTCGCAACTCCCATACCCGTGCATCCAGGACTGAGGTAGGTTCTCCATCCCACTTCCTCATGCCCTCTCCATGGTCACACAGGGAAAACCACAGGTTAGCCTGTCGTGTGTACTTTTCTCTCTCCTCTCTCTTGGGCAGAGGAATGCTTACTCCCAATAGCTGTGATGTGGGCCTGTACAGGTGGGGAGAAGGACATATCCACTTTGAATTGCTGGAACTCTTGGGACAATTCCTCTACAGCCGAGACACAGGCCCGTAGGGAGGAAGAGAGACTTCCTTCGTATTGCCGGAGTAGGACAGCCAATTCATCCACTGTTTGTCCATAGCCTTCTTTCCAGGACATTACTGCCAATGAGTTGGCATAGGTTGGTGGTGCCCTTCGTAGAAACTTCCGCCACATTGGTTGTGTGCACTGGACTTCATCTGGATCTGTGGGTGACTGCGCATTTTCTGGATCATTATAAATCGCCTCCAGCACGGCTAATTCCCTCAGGTATTGGATACCTCTCTCCATGGTGGTCCACCTGCCTTGGTGACATGTAACTTCATCCTTGAAGGGGTATCTTTCCTTTACACCTAACAGAAGTCGCCTCCAGAGGCTGAGGACTTGTGTTTTTCTCCCAATCGCCTTGTCGATGCCCCCTTCCCTAGACAGAGATACTAACTGCTTGGCTTCTTTACCCTCTAATTCCACACTACTAGCCCCATTATCCCAGCATTGGAGCAGCCAGGTAACAATGTGCTCACCTGGGTGGTGGCTAAAATCTTTTCGCATGTCACGCAACTCACTCAGGGATAGAGATCGGGTAATTATTTCAGGTTCTGCCTCTTCCTCCTGTTCTCGTGATGACCCTGGTTCATCTTCATCTCTCACTAAGCGAACTGATTTCTTTGTGTGTTTCTTTTTCTGTACAGGGGCGACTGATACTGGCACAGGCTGGTTCTCTGGTTTAGCTGCAGTATCTGTCACCGGGGTTGGGGTAGCCACGCTGCCTGCTGCCGGGGTTGGGGTAGCCACGGTGTCTGTTGTCAGGGTTTGGGTAGCCACGGTGCATGTTGTCCTGTTTTCCATCTTTTCCCCCTTTTCCCCCTGAGGGTGCTGCCTAATATCAAGCAGTGTTTGGTAGATACTGGCCAGGGCCCAGCACAGTGCAGTGAGTTGTGCGTCTCTGGAATAGCCACAGCATTTTTCTTTCAAATATTCTACCACTTCATGAGGGTTCTGTAGTTGTTTGGGAGTGAACTTCCAAGCCACTGGAGGTGAGAAGTTCTCTAGATACCTGCCCATATCCTCCCACATGCCGTGCCACCCATGAATAACCAGCTTTGGGGCAGATCTCTGGGTGGTACTCTTAAAGAGCCTTTTTGTAGCCCTAAACAAGACCTGAAACATAGTCAGGAGGCATAGCACTAACAGCACACTGGCTTGCACATCCCAAGGATATTCAAAATTCTCAAAAGCTGTTGTAATTAGTCGGAAGGAGAGAAGGGAGGCGAACGGACGGGGGGAAGTATCCCCCCCTAACTTCCCCATGGATTGGGTGTAATTACCAATAAAATCCGACAGAAGGTGCCCAAAGTATGGAAATGATATCACTGCCTCATACAGATACCGGCTTAACCTCATGACCAGTGATGTAATCATTTCACAAGGCGACCGTGACCAGTACAGCAAAATGATAATCCCAATCACTCTCCCAGAGGTGAGATACGCAACTACAGGCAAGACATAGAGCATATAAGAACTTACAAAACGCCACCATGTAAACAAATGAACCAACATTGTGATCTAACATCTATTTATCTAGTATAAGAAATGCGTATGACAAATTTGTTTCAACACATTCTGGCCAGATCTGTCGTTATCCCAACCCTTCGTGCCCCACGTTGGGCGCCAAAAAGGACTGTCGTGGTTCCAGCCCAGCCGGTAACAAAGGACCACGCGGCCGCTCACTCACTCCTCCCGCCCCCCTCCGGTGGGATAGGGAGGAGACAGAGGAGAGAAAAGAAAAAAAAAAAAAAAAAAAAACAAAAAACTGGAACCTCGAGGGTTGAGATAAAGGCAGTTTACTGGGACAACACACAAAAAAAGATAAGTTACAACAACAACAACGGTACTAATAAAAGAATATAGAAAAGGAGTGATGCACAGTGCAACTGCTCACCACCCGGGACCCAACGCTCCACCACTTCCCCCACGAAAGTCGAGAGAGCTCCCCCCAGCCCGCTCCCCATTTATATACTGAGCATGATGTCACATGGTATGGAATAGCTCCTGGGCCAGTTCAGGTCAGCTGCCCTGGCTATGCCCCCCAACACCCCCCCCACCACCACCCCCCCCCCCCCCCCCCCACCCCCCCCCCCCCCCCCCCCGCCGCCACCTCCCAGGTTCCTGTAAAAATTAACTCTATCCCAGCTGAACCCAGGACACCTCCCCTCCCCTGAACTAACCTCTTGCATGCTTCCGAAATGTGTAATCATATGGTGAAAGACAACCTTTTCCCTTTCCAAGCAAGTAATGAACACAGTAAACTCCATTTTGCTTGATGGAAATGCTGCAGAGATGCACTCAACTTATTTTTTGTCACTTGACAAAAATGCTCTGTTTTTCTGATTTTTAATTTTTTTTTTTTTTTCCGGGAGACAAAAAATTCTTATGCCAGCCCTGGGACATGAAGCTAAAATTACAAGCACACAAATTATTCTCCTCTGCATCATTGCTGGGTAAAGCAGCCTCTCTGGAAACAATAGCTGGAGCTTGAGGTATCTACAGGGAAAACAGATCATTGTGGTTGATTTAATGCCCTTCTCATGGGATTTACTCTTGGCAAAGTGCCTGAGTGGTTTATGTCAGAAGGGATACACAATTCGCATGTGGATCCAACGCTCACTGTGAGGTAACTCTTCAGTGCTAATGAGCATAAAAGGAGTGAGCATCCCATGAATTAAAAAAAAATGCACCTGAGAACCACCCTCCATCAGGAGAAAACCAAAGGCCTGCCAGATTCTGGTAGCAGAGGGAGAAAGATGAATATCCACCTATCTCTCCAATATAACCAAAAGCAGTGATGAGAAGAAATTACTACTAGGTTCCATAATTGGATAATGAGCAGAACAGTGTCAGTGCATGAAAATCTGCAAACAAAAATATGAAACAAGCACATTTTTGGGTCCCTTTTTCTGCCCTTTGGACCATTTTAGAAACAGACACTATGTTTTTTCCAGGTGTGAGATAATGAATACAGGTAATATATATGGGCAAATAATGCCTTGATCAGCATGCTCTGTTGGAATCAGATCAGTACCCATCAGAAATTTTCCATGATCCTGTACTTTAAAAACAAAACAAAAAACTTTTACTGTAACAAAGCTTGCAAGGTGAAAATACTGTGTTTGTTTTTGTTCTACGACTTGAAAGAAAGCATCCCATTGCTGTTCACATGGCTGGAGACTCTGTTCAGTAATAGAACTGCAAATACCATCATTTTGGATTTGGAAATCTGTAGTGGATGAATGAAGTTCCTTCCTTCCTCCCTTATAATAGGTGCAGTCTAGGCAACCCAAGGAGACTGCATAGCAGAACGAGGTCCACTGCTATTTACCATGGAGACAAGTGAGAGGTGTTGAAGCATAGCACTTGTACAGAACTAGTAGCCTTCCTTGTTGGTATGACAAAAGAAAATGAAATACCCCCTGCCAATATAATGAATCTCTGAACAACAATGGAGCTTTGGAAAGACAGTAACAACTCCTCCCTCCAAAGCATGAAAATGATGGAGATCAATACAACTTAAGGGTGATACTTGCTGAGCTCTCAGTTCTTCTGCATAGCTTCCTTCATATAAACTGGGTTTGAAGTAAGCAAGTAGACATATAGAAACAAGAAAAAAACCCCAACCAACCTAACTTCAGTTTGAAAAGGAAAGAGATGGATTCAGATACAATTTGAGAGGAAATGAATGTTTCAGAACTGACCTGGAAGTTGCAAATCATGGACAGACTGTGGTCCACCTGGTCATCTGCTCTATGTGTAGCTCCTACACACTTAAAGGTAAGCAGGGAGAGTCAAGCTTTTGGAAATATGCTACTACAAATCCATAAGCAATTTTAAAAGCATCCAAAGGACAGCATATCATTCCAGAAAGCAGAAAAAAAATAAAGGAGGGGAAAAAAAGGCTATTTTTTTCCCTGTTTCTTGATACTTTCTGTGCATTTGTATAATATCTAATGTAGTGGGATCCTGATGTGATTAGGCTTTGTCCATGACACTCTAAGAGCAATAACAGGCTTACTGAAAGTAGTAAACTCATAATGACTTCAAAGGGCTTTGCCTCAAGGCAGTGAACAATTTCTGGAGCTTGTTTTTCTTCAAATTCTAACCTGTGTTTTCTGTACAAATATCGCCTTCCTTCTATTAGTACCTCTTACGTAGAGACAGGTCACTCAGAAAGAAAGAAAGAAAAGCAGGAGTAAAAAAGCAGGAAAGAAAGCAGGAGTAAAGCAGTATTTGTTTGATACCAAAGCAGTATTCCTTGCTGAAGGACAGTAACTGCAGCACTCTTCCAAGGACTGGTAAAAATCTAACTATCAACAAGCAAAACTGATCTTGGAGAAGAGAGAAGGCTGGAAGGGTTTTCACTGGAATCTAGCTGGCGTCCAAACACTCATTTGCTGTGAGTTCTGACATGAAATTCTGCATCTTTAGCAAAAAAGAATATGTGGAGTTATTTGCAAATGAATTCTGACTGTTCCTTCCTGCCATGCAACTCCTCGTCATTTATTCTCATCTCCCTTTTCCTCTTCCTCTACAACTTGCTTTACTTTTTGGAAATGTATCCCCTGTTTGAGAAACAGGATTTAATATCACCCTAATTGCCTCCTATTTTGGGGGGAGAGGGAAAAAGGAATAGAAATGAGTATTATTTCATTTGTTTGCATATGCTCACATGTTAGAAGGGTGTGATAAACCCGGGATCCATACTGAGAAAATTTTCCCTTTCACCATGAAGGAATTTTATGAAGGAAGGGTTTTCTCTCTGAAGAGGGATTGTGTTAGGAAATGGGACAGTCTCTTCCCTGTACACAAAGGATTTTGGTTTGCAGGTGCCTTTTCCAGCCTTCTGATCTAAACAGAAAAATCCAGTTATTGTTAGAGATAGCATTATTCCTGTTTAGCAACCAGCCCTCTTCTGTCTTTTTCTTTTGGACATAGCCTAACATGCAGAGAGGCAGTTACTACAATATTGAGTGACAGAGGCTCCTGGATCAGAAGATACTGACATTATTTCTGTTTGATGGTGGGGGGAAAAAAATGCAAAACATGACTTATGCAAACCTCTGCAGATATTGATTAGCTTATTTTAAAAATAAAGGAAAGGGTTGCTGTTGGTATGCATTGCTGGAGAAAATCTGCCTCTACTGCAGGAAGGGAGCTGAGCTTTTATACTCATCATTTCTGCACCGCGCCCCTGTATTAGAGTCACAGAAAAGAGACCTATGATAATGAAGAAGTACAAACCACTGTATTTTGTAAATAACAATCTGCAGACCCTAAGTGAATACAAGGATGTAATTCACTCTAGGATTTCTGCAGCTGTTAATAAATCACTCAAGCTGCACTCGGGCAGCTTATGACATCAGCAGATCCTCTCAAGTGAATTACAGCCATTAATTTACACAGAGAAGGCCATCTATCATTTATTATTGACCATCTGTTACTAGGAATATGTACATTTTTGATAAATTAATAAGATTTTGATAGAAAATATCTTTAATTTATTCCTATGTACATTCATTTGTGATGTGCAACTTTGGGTTTGCAATTATCAGTGAAAACTGACTTGTGACATCAGCCAGAGGTGGTTACACGTTGATGCAACAGTATGCCTCACAGCAAGTTTAGCAAGGCACCGTGTCTAGTACTTAAGGCCACACTCCTGCACAGATGGAAGGGATTGATCCTCTCAAAGATGTCACAGGAAGATATTTACTCACTCAGCATACAAAGGAAACAAATTCTCTGTGTGCCTGTGCCAACAGAAAAGTGTCGTTTGCAATGTGAAACCTGTTACTCCTTTGCACACAGTTTCTTCCCAATAGTAAAAATAACGGCTATAGAGCATCTGCTTGCTGTAAACAGAAGATAAAACATTGCCATAAACGAAAGATCAAGTTCATTACACCTGACGATCTACTTTGGCTGCTTGTATTTCTTTCTGTTTCCTCATGCTTCTACCTCACTGGGTGATATTGCTGGGCTCTTAGAATCGGCAGAACTGAGGGTAGGGATTTGGGCACAGCATTTCCAGTTTAAAATTCCAATATAAATTATAGCATAAGACATGGTGTGCTTGAAAACTTTCATGGCACAAAGGTGCCTTATAGCCTGGCAGGCCTGCTAAAGAGCCAGAACATATACAACAACTCAGCTTTGTTATTGGCACATAGACACTCCTAGATGTCCATTTCAGAAATGCTTACGCTGGGTCTATGTAAAAGTCCTGCAGAATAAAACTAAGCCAAAAATACCCCAAATGCCTGCGTGGCTGAGTAAAACTGTCAAGCAGGTGATGGACTTCTCAATTGTGGTTATATGTTTGTAGTCCTCCAAATTACCCATTGCCACAGTATTTAAGTCAGATTTGCAAATAAAGTAAGAATGGACATAGAGGCATACAGGGACAAAACACCATTTGCTCAGCTAGAGCTGTATCTTTTTCAGCTTAAGCTGGATTTGGCTTCATATCAATGGAAAGGTTTTGTTGCAGGGGTGGTTTTGAATAGAGAGGCTTAGGGCTGAGGGCTGGATTCTGACCCTGCAGCTGTGGACAAAAGTCTGGACTGATACAAAGCCCCAGAGACTGCAGTGCAGCAGGAGCTTCTACACGTAACTTGAGCCTAAAGTTCAAGTTTTGCTTCTTAAAAGATACGGTTTTTACAAAACCACTCATCACAAATATTTTAATAACTACAAATTTTCAGTAAAGACTGGATGACCAAAAACGTTTGCGATATTAGGACTGTACTGTCATAGCATATATGGGATGTTGAAAATGTAAAAGCTACTATTCCCAAAGTGGGAACATCTACAAAATCAGCAAAAAGGAAATTTTTGTAACTGTAACAATTTAGGAATACTACTTTGGGACTTAAAGACTACTGATTCTTGCCAACGCACGCTGAAATAAACTCATCCATTGCCTGGCATATGCTTGAAACCTTTCGGTCTTACAGCATCAGAAAAAAATTCTCCAGCAGCAGAAGTCACAAAATCACCATAGATATATTGAGTAACATGTGACTGAATGAAATTTTTACACCTTTAAAAAATAATGCCATCATCACCATCCTTTGATAACTAATTAGAAAACAATAAAAGTTTATTATCTGGGACCTTTCATGTTCTGGTGGAGGGTTAAGCCTGATATGGCAGTATTAATTTAGGAAGTGAAACCAATGTTGAAACTATCTATGGGTTTTTCACAATACAAAATATAATACATTTCTGAAATTACATTTAGTAGTCACCATGTATCTGCTGGTTTCCAGAAAAAACATGGGCACTCAAAATTGTTTAATGTAGTAAATTTACTCCTGAAGCATTCTGTCATGATTGGACAGTGGTTTGATCATCCAACTTTCTTATTTGCCTTTGCAAATATTTTTAACAGTATTTTGTTTTATTGAATGAAAGACCTACAATGGGAAAATGCTAGAATGTAGAAGTAATGAACCCAACTGTAATCAAACTGGGAACAGTGCTTATTTTTTCTTTAACTTAGAATTGTCACCAGAATAGCAGAGAAAATAAGTTTTAGATGAATGTATTCTGAAAAACAGTAACATCCTTTCAGACATAACCAGGGCTTTGTCACCAGAGCACCTGCTGGAGTCTACGGTGGAGATGTCAAAAGTTTTTTGTGTGCATTGCTTCAACCACATTAAGGACTCACCACCCCTTGTTGGAGCTATGGAGAACTCTTGTTGCTATTAGGACTGAAGCCACCATCTTCCAGTCTGGCAACATCTAAACTTCTGAGATGACTGTAGCCTTTCCCATAAATATACAGAGCAACCTGGTACATCTATAAAACAATATACAAATGCTGTTACTAATGTTATCACAGTGTCGCTGCTTGCGATGGTATTAATAGTCCATTCTGGTTTGAAGTAAATCTTTCAGAGGTTTACAATTTAACTGTAGAAGTCTGTGTTAATCTGGTATAGCAACGGGGCACGCAAAATCTTAGCTTCAGAGGCAATTTCTTGTTACCAAATTGTAGTAAAATCAATTTAGCTAGCAATTTGGTTTGTTGGGACACCTGCCATTTCCAGATATTGTTTCAGTTGTATAATTAAAGCAAAATTAAACCCAGTTCCATGCGAAATTGTATTTTATTAAAAAACTTCAGCATCCTACTATGAATAAAACTGAGGAATTGGTATTCCTGGTGAGTGGCTGCTGAGAGGAAAGGTGTTACGTGGCAAATCATGGCAAGTCTTTCCCTCTTCCACAAACATTTATGGTTACCTTAAAATGAACGCAAATAACCTAAAAGCTTCTAGTAAACTTATAAAACTTGTATTTGAGAATAGTCCATACCGTAACCAGCATGCCATATGACAAGAAACATAAAGGGCAACACAAAATACTAAGTACATAATACAACTTCTGAACTTTGAGCAGAAAAACGTTTGCTTTCGAGTTTTCCAACGTAGAAAGGTTCGGCAGCTACCGCGTTAGCAAGTTTCTTTCCACAAACGCACGTAACTCGGCCCGTTTCTGCTGGCGAGCGATAGGTACCACCACCACCGCCCCCCACCCGCCCCCGCCATCTCTGCCGGGTCCCGCAGCAGCGGAGCCGCCTTTTGTTTCGCGGGGGCTCTGCTGAGGCGGTCGGCCCACAGAGCTGCGGCCCGAACGGCACGCCGCTTCCGCGGCCGAGCGCCCACGCCCGGGCACCAACACGCGTGGGGAGGGCGCCGCGGCGGCGATCGGGGAAGCGGCCCGGCCCCTCTCCCCCACCGCGGGGCTGCCCCGCTTGGCGGCCCGGGGAAGGAGGCGCCGTCCCAGCCCCTCCAGGCCGCGGGGGCCATTTTTAAATGTCTGTCAGGCAGCGGCGGGGGAAGCAGGTGCCGGAGCCGGGAGCTCCCTGAGGCGCTGAAGTTGCGGTCCCCGCTCCCTCAGGCGGGGCAGGGTGGACTGTCACCTCACAGACGCCAGGGCAGAAGGGGCACCTAACACCTCTGCCGAGCCGCTACAGAGAAGGCATAAAGACAGCCGCCGGCCGCTCGCCCCCACGGCGGGGAGTCCCCGCATTTAAAGGGCAGCTCCGGGCGGAGGCATCCCTCCGCCGCGTGAGCCGGCCGGGACTTCTTCTTCCCACACACGGCCGGGCGGCCCGATCTGCGAGGTAGCCCGGACCTTGTTTTCCCTCAGCGAGATCCCTCCGCCGCGGCGCAGCGCCGCGCTGAGCGCTGATGGGAACTGCGGTGAGCGCTGTGCCTCCTCCGCGGGCGAGGCGCGGGGCCTCGCGGGCTGGTGGCCTGCCTCTGTGCCGACCGGGGTGAAGCGCCAGCGCAGGGAGAAGGCGGGGAGCGGCGCAGGTTGCGGGGTGGGGGGGTGGGGGGGGGCGTGCTGCGTTTCCTTGCGAGTGGTGTATCCTTCCGCGGCGGCGGGCGTAAGGCCGCGCCTGGGTGCGGTGTCCCTCCGCCGCCGGCAGCGCAGGGGCAGGCGGCGTCTCCCCGGACGGGGCGAGGAGGTCACGGGCTTCGCCGGCAGAAAGAAGAAAAAACTTCGGAGCGCGGTGGGCAGCGCAGCGGGCGGCCTGGCTCGGCAGGCCGTCGGACAGAGGGCTCCCCGCAGAGAAGAAGGAAAAGGAGGAAGAAGTGGCGGCGACGGTGGCCTGTCTTCGCCGCCGCCCCGCGGGGTCTCTGCGAGGGAGCCCGGGGGACTCTTTCTCGCGGGGCTCGGCGGAGGGATCTCTAGGAAGCTCTCTCTGTCACCTCCCCCCTGCACCGCTCGCCCCTCGGCGCCGCCATCTTGGATTTTAATCCGCCATTTTTTTTCCTCCCCCCACTCGGAATTATTTTTTTATCACTATCGCTGCTTTTTCCCCCACCTCCTTAGTTTTCCTCCCTTCTCCGCCCCTCCCTCGCTCAGTCTTCGCTTCCCCCCCCTCCCCTTTTTTCCCCCTCGCCCCCTTCCCTTTGATGATTCATTTTCCCCCAGTGGCGGCTGGGGCAGCGCCGGCGGCGGCGAGGGACCCAGCGCGGAGGGCAGCCGGGAGGTGAGTGTGTGTGTGTGAATTGGGGGGGGGGGGGGGGGGGGCGGGGGGTGTCGCGGCTCCCGTGGGCCCTGGGAGTAGGGTGCCCCCACGCGTGGGAGGCGCCAGGGGCAGCCTGTCAGCGGGCGGTGAGGCGGGGGCGCCTGGGGCTGTGAGGGGGCTGTGCCGCTCAGCTGGGGGGTTTCAGAACTCGGAGGGGGCCCGCTCCGTGGGGTGGGGAGCGCGGGGCGGCAGGGAGGGGGTGTGAGGAAGCGCCGAGCCCGGTGTCCTGCCCCCCCCACCCCAGCCCTGGGGCCGGCGGCGTCCCCCGCCGCCTCGGGCAGAGCGAGGGCGGCTTTCGGCGGCGCTGACAGACGGACCCCGCGCTCCATATTGGCGGTCGATGCGGGGAGGGGTGGGGTGCGAGGACGATGGGGACGACGGACCCGCGGTCGCTCGGAGAGAGGGGCGTCTGCAGGCGGTGCCGCCTCCCCGCCGCAGCCGGGGGAGGTGGGGGGCCGCGGCGGGGCCGGGGGTTGGCGGCGGCGGCGCCGCCGGCGGGAGGCGAGCCCTAGGGGGCAGCAGGCGGCTGGGGGGGCGGCGCCGCCCGGCCCGGCCCGGCCCCGCTCCGCTGCCTTCCGCCGCCCGCTTCCCCCTCGGTTCGTTCGCTGGGTTTTGTGCGGTAGCTTCAGCCTGGGGAGGCGTGTGGGGAGCTGGGGGAGGAAGCTGTTAGCTACCTGGCAGTTCGTGGCACTCCTGGTGCTAAATGGTTAGTGGTCCCGGCGGCACGGCTTTTCTCTGTTTGAGCCGTAATAGGAGTTTTAAGCCGTGTTCCTACTGATTGGTTTTTATTAAGGTCTGTTTTGAGTGACCGCTCCGGTCTCAGAGCTTGCTGCCTTCGTTAGATCGAAACGCCTGACATCCTGCGGGTTTTTTGTGTATTTTCATTGGGGAATGTATGCTTTTAAGGAAGGGGTAAAGCACATCTTTGTCCGGCATCTGTATCTGAAAGTTTGAAGTCAAATTATCTTCAACACATTACTCTCTGAAAAAGATGGGGGGTGAGAGAGAAAGTATGTGGTGTTTTGTTGAGTTGTATCACAGGCAGCATGAGAATCTTCAGTATATAACTTGGTGTAGTTTTCTGGTGGGTTGAATTCAGTGCAGTGCGACACGTATGAGATGGCTATCTGATCAGAGTGTTTAATAGTGTAACTATAAATACGTAGTGGGAGGTTTTAATCAATGAGGTTAAAGTGTACTATAGAGTAAGTTCACAGAGAGCCAAGTCATGCCCTGTTTCCATGATCTGGTCACTATAGCTATGGATGCATCCTCTTCCATTTTAATTAAAAATTAACTTCTGTCTTGAATTCTTTAAGGCTTTTTCCTTGCAAGTAACACTGTGAGGAAATCAAAACTTATTTGATTGAAAAATGGGATTTGTTTGTTTGTTGTGCTATTTTGTTGTTAGAGCCAGACAGACATGTACAAACATCTCTGCTTTATACCCATTTGAGTTCGCAAACTGGAGAATAAGATTTATTTGAAGTAATTACTTAGTGCATTGCATATTAAATGAGTAAGTGGGATGATGTGTCCTTGTACACTCAGTAACAGGACTGAACAGGGTTCTAGAATACTTGTTTTGCTTTGTTAGCACTATCCTACTGCAGGACTACAATTCCCAGTATTCTTTTTCACTTCAAACAGTATTGTGCTTTAATACAACAGACAGTCACCCAAATTAACGTAGTAAGTGTAAGGTATGATACTTCTGTGCTAAACAGTGAATCCAGAGCTGTGGTTTGAGAATGCAAAGCATTTGGGAGCAGTCCCAGTTTAAGTGCTCCTGACCACTTCCCTGACCTTGTCCCCCCACCCTCCTGTAATGTCGTCTTGCACCATGGTTCAAGCCAGCAAGGTTCAGACTTTTCTGGTGACTCCCCTGATTCAGTCACCACTTGGCTCTGCAGTTGTTTTGCTGGCATAGAGGGAGGATGGCATGTAAGTGGGCATAAGCAGGCGAGGGAGCAGCAGGGCTGCTTTTGGGGTTAGGCTGGTTTGAAGTCTTCATTGAACTGTAGTGCTGTTTGTGCCAGCCATGGTGGGACTGCCCTGAACTGCTAGGTTCAGTTGAACCTGTGTAAGTCTCATAGCTAACCTGTTACAACAGCTGACACTTCTTCCCCTTTCAGTGGTCCTGCTGCTGCTCCTCCAGTACTGCATCCTCTCTTGCTCTAGTGCCCACTGGATCCTTTGCTGAATCTGCTCAGCCCATTAAACCAGCAGAAAATTACCTGCTCTCCCCCCTCTTGGATTAATGACGTTATATTGAGTTATGGAGAGGTTCACTGAACTCCAGAATTGGTGGAAAAGTTTGTGTGAATTGGCAAGGTGGAGGAAGGAGGTTCTCCCTCTCCCAGAAACAGTGAGCTTTTGGATTGTCTCTGAAAGTCTGCTGAACACTGGTGTTGCTGCAGTGAGTTGGGAGATCACACAGCCTTTAGGGTGCTTTGCTCAGCCAGTTTTTCAGCCTCACCCTGAAGGGGCACCAGGTGGAGGAAGGCGGGGGGGGGCAGGGGGGAGAAGGGACAGGAGCTGCTGAAGCACTTCTGTATGTGCATTGCCTCTGCCACTTATTTGTACTGGTACGCTGTTGCTTCTGTGCCTGCATTGTGCTTGGATTAGTATCCAAACTGACACAGAAAAATCACATGGCTGCAAAAGAACTGGCACAAGAGAAAGTGGGAAAGTACAGACTGAGCTATTGGTGGGGCATTGAAGCCTAGGTTTGGGTCAGGTTTGGATCCATGTGTGCTCTCACAAACCTGCATCCTGGGGCTGCAGTTCTGCAAACATGTGAACTGACCTGAGTTAGTTTTGACATAGTCTTACATCCTCCCATGTGCCACTATTAATCCATGTCCAATTCTGGACTGAGCTCATTCTGAGAGCTAACTAGCTGAAAAGAAACACTCAAAAAACAGGGGGTTTTGTTGGGTGTTTTTGTTTTGTTGGGTTTTTTTTGTTTTGTTTTGGTTTTTTTCCTGGTGGTTTAATTTACTGAACCAGTTCGTCCTGGGGCAAAGAAAGTCAAAAGTGGATCTGAAATCAGGTGGTTGAAATAAGTATCTGCAGGGGTGGGACTGAAGTAGCCCTTCCTAGGTAGCTTTTATCCTGTTGAGGAGTTGCAGCCTCAACTCCAGAATCTTTGAAGTCCTGTGGGACCACCTGACCTTTCTTTAAGATAGAGCTTTGACTACAGAGATTATGGGCGAGTAAACTCCCAAATACCTTCTTTTTTTTTCACCTTCTGTGGTTGCACAGACCTCTCTTCCATAGCTGGTTTTGCTGTGTTTTAGTATCATCACTAATAATTTGTAGTGTAACACAGAACATCAGGTTCCTGTTTGAAGTGACACTGTGCATTGGCTTCACACCTTCTGTGAGCCAGAAGCATTCTGTGCCTCCCTTTCCTCTCTGGCTTAATGGTACTTGTCTGAGCTGTCAAAAACAGTAGCCGAAATAAGGTTTGAGGCTGTTTTGAATAACCCCTTAAAGCTGTGCAAGTTTTAATTCAGCTTTGATTTTGCTCAGAGTCTTTTGTATTCTTAGAAACTTGAACACTTTTTAGGAGTAGGTGGGATTTTCTTGTTATGCAGATGGGGTGGCTGTAGTGAAATCGTTTACAGCCTGGTGATCTTATAGAAAATCTGGTTGCGTAGTTTTGGTCTGCTTCCCAAATTAAAAGGTCTGTTGCTTTTTTTTAGAGCTATCAGTAATGAAGCATACATATTTTCTTTTAATGCTGTTGATTTGTCCAGAAAAGCTGAAGTTGTGGTCTTGTGTTTTGGTTTTATGTCCTGTATTTGCTTTAGGCCACTGTCTTGTTGAGGAAGACTTCTTGCAGCTATAGTTAATTTAAAAAGGAAAAAAAAAATCCCGAAACTGGTTTAGATGCTTGAGTTAATTTAAATAAAAAAAAAAAGAAACTGTATATTAGAAGGTCCTTTGACTGCCTGTGTACTGGGCAATAGGAAAGGGCAGTATGACCCCGCCTGCTAGGAAACCTCCTGATCCTAGTGCCTTTGCCTGTGTCCTGGAGAGGGATGTACAAAATCCAGTGCCTCTGTTTAGAAGCTGTCCCTGTGTTTTAAGCCGTTATACATTTATATGCCAAAACTGTGTTACAGAAGACTAAAATAAATGATACTTGAATTTCTTAGGGTTACTGATGTATGTGCTTGTATGGTTTAGGGTTTTATTGATTTGGTTTTGTGCAGCTATTTTTTCCCCATCATAACAAGCGTTTTCTGAATTGATAGATTTCACAGATGAGAGCCCAAAACCTGGGAGGCGCAGACAGCTTTTGAGATCCAACAGCCATAGAATTTCTTTACTCAAATTCATAGGGATTTACTACACTTCTCAGTATAAAAGGACTAAGGCTTTTCATATGTGATATATATCTGACTGGTACTGTTTAATCATTCTGGTAAACACTTCTGGATAAATCTGGCTTTGCGAATATCTTACGCTATGATAGCATTAATCATGTGTATGCTTCAGTTGTTGGTAGGTGCTTCCAAATGTTACTGAAATGCAAGTAATGCTCAGAAAGTGTGTTTAATAGGTTTAATAAATTTAGAACCAGGTAAATGAAACTTTGAGTTTTAGGTTTTGAGAGTACCGTTGCAATGAAAAGCTAAATTTCTCAATGAGAGGTGCTGAATGCGATTGAACTATATTTTGACATTTTAGAAAAGTGTCTGTAAAACTACCATAATAGAATTATAAAAGGCAGTATAATTATGAAGGGTAGTGGTATAGTTAATAAAGGGTTAAAACAGCAATGTGGACATTTACATTGAAATAAAAAAGGTCCCTTGGAAGCTGTAATTGTGCTGGTAAACTTAACAGTATAGATAAACCCAAAGTCATAAGGGATCCATGTGTGGTGTTATATTATTTGATGGTGGAGCCCTTTAACAGGAATTTTTAAGTATGTGGAGGTGTAAGTATATTCCAGTTTTTTCTTGAACAGGAAGATGGTGTTCATCTCCTCCTTTTCTCCCTCCGTTCCTAAAGGACTTTTCAGCATGAATCTGATGTAGAAAGTACTGAAAGCAAATCACGTGGTGGTGATGAGCGGGGCATCTCTTGCTCCCTTTTAGGTTATCTGTTGGCGTTAGGAGCTGTGATATTCACTGGGAGAGGAATCCTGTCTGTTGGTTCTAGCTTTTGAAACTGTCTCTTGAAAGCAGTGTTTGTGTATTGGGAGAGGGAATAGAGGCTGAAGAAGCACTCATGCAGTCTTCAAGTTTGTAATTTGGCTGGTGTTAGAAAATAAAAGGCAGCAGTAGATGGAGACAAAGGTTTTCTTCCTCATTAGGCTGCTAGGCTCAAATAAATAATGATTTTTCACAAGAATGTTTGCTAGGCTTCACTAAATGACTTTCAGTTTTGCTTGGGGAGGACTTCTGTTGTCATCTATAGATATCACTATATTTTGCAACAAACCCAAGTATTTTTCCTAATGCGTAGTATGGCTTGAGTATTCTTCTGTGGCCACATCCCTTCTTACCTTTGCTATCGTTCTTTCCTTGTCATTACTGTATTTGTTAGGCAGAAGTGTGTTAGCACAGATAGTACTCACCTTCCCAAACTGGACTTAAGAAAGGTCAGTTACCTTCTTTGTGAGGAGTATGCCTTTATCCAGCTGAAAGTGTAGCGACCATACCTGTTAGTTGTCAGAAACACTACCATATTGAATGGTTTTCCTCAAGATTGTTGCATACCAGTATTCATCTACAATTGGACTTCATGGTAGACTTCATTTACCTGTACTGCTCTTGAACTGTAGCACACTACAGAGTATAGTTCAGTCCTGGTTTGCAAAGAGACGGAGACTGAATGTAGTCGAAATCTTTAATGTGGTTTCTCTTTTAATACTCTTTATTACCACTGTTACAAAAAATGGGGAACGGGGTTTAATTAGAGTATATAGAGCTGTAAAATGAATTGATTGAGAAGCAGAAAGATGGAAGTTTAAGAATGAGTCTGTCATTAAGTGTTTAACTCAGTGCAGATCTTCACAGGGTAGCTGTCTTCTGAAAGAAGTTCAGGTGGGATGCTTAACAAGAAAATTTTGGGGTTTAGGTTTGGTTGTGTTGGTGTTTTTTTTCTTTCCCCTTTTTAAATGTATGCTATCAGGCAAGCTCTATGAAAAAAGAAAAAAAAAAAAAAAGCCTAGTGTTGTCTAATACAGATTTAGCTGCAAGATTTCCAAGGAGTTTTTTGGAGGTCCTGTGTAAAAATGTCTGGTTCTACGTATAGCTAAATGCAATGAATAGGGTTTTCCCTAGTAAATTTTAAGTCTCTGGTTTGTTTCCTGAAGGCTGTATGTGGTAACTTCCTGAAGAATTTTGTCAGTATGCACAGCAACTTTTGCATTCTGGTAGTCAAACTGTTTGGTTCCAGCTCTGTTAAAGAGCTATGTTAAAGCTTGCTGGTCCCCTAAAATAGACATTTAAACTTTTTTTTTTAATCTTGAGGTCAAAGCCAAGCCCTTCTATCACTGGCAGCAAGAAAACTCCTTCAAAGAAGGAAGAAATTATCTCAATTCTTTTTCTTTATATTGAGGCAGTAGTTCAGCCAGCTTTTCCTCAGTATGATTCTGTTACACTTTGTCGATTAACCTTACTACCCTTCTGTGACAATTTGTAAAAGGTCCTAAAACCTGTAGATTTCTGGATGATAGTTCTAGTAAGATGTTTGAGACAATACATCTGTTAAGAGAAACAGTAGAGACAAGTGACTTAATACATCAATCTTCTGAATCTTTTTAAGTAACTTAGTTACTAATTATCTGGCTATAAATGTTTCTGTAGCTTTAAGTAGCTGGATCACATAGGTGTCTAACAGAAATCCAGTATTTTGCTCTTCAGCTGATTAAAAACAGAGTTTCTATAAAAGACACTATTTCAAAACATCTGTTAGGTTGTTGCAAATTTCTGCCACCAGATTGAAGTGCCTGCTACCTGGTGCCTCTTATCTGCTGTGAACAGAGCCTTAATGCTTTTTTTTTTTTTTTTTTAAATTACAGTAAAAGGAAAAGGCACAATTTATTGTTTCTTTATGATGAAGCAGTAGGAGGAGGATGAATTAAAACCAAGTAAATGAATTACTAATGCATAAATGCAATTGTAAAATTGTGTAAATCAATGTTGGATTTTTTTTCATGCAAGTTATACAGAGTGAGATGCAACTGTGTACAAAAGCATTAGTAGCTTTCTTATAATTATTTATGCAAAAGGCATTGAGACTGCAGGTAAAAACTAGCATGTGCTTTGCTGGCCGTTTATGTACTATAAAATTTCAGCTCTACTTGTGACCCCACTTACTACTGGCCCATTGAGCCAGGTGTGTTGTGACTGTGTTTGTGTTACATGGAATAGTAAACATAGTAGCCTGGGTTGTCTAGATCATCTCTGAGGGGTTTTTGAACTCTGATTTTTAAATGAAGATTTAACATCTTCCCCTACCCTCATTCCAAAAATTTTGTCAATTTTCTGGTTGGGGTTTTTGTTGTTGTTGTTGGTTTTTTAACTGTGTTCATCCTTAGTTCTTGGAGGATGTTTGTATAATGTCATTCTTTGCTGTAGAGTTCCAAACAGGTTACAGATTTTATTTATTAGGGAATATAATCTTAATTGAGTGTGTATTTGAAAATACTCCATTTCTGGAGTCACATAGCTGTGTGTGTATTTATCCATGTGTGTGTATGTATGTCTATATAAGTACATAGGTTTTTATGTGTGTGTATAGTCCAGCTCTTAAAATTGAGTTGTCCTTAGCAATTTATTAGCTTTAGAATTCAACCTTTGGTTCCAGATGTGGTTGTAAGTTGTAGGACAGTACTTCACCTGTGGATCTCTGCATTTGCAATAGTTCCCTGTACTAGTGCTAATGAACTGCTTTTCTTTCTTCCTAATGCAAATGCAGATCACCATCTTTCCTTCTGCAGTGTTCTTTTGTTATTGTTGGGTTGTTTTGGGTTTTTTCTTTTTGTTAAAATCTGTGTCTTGGAAACAGTTTCCCAGTAAGTTCTAATCATGTTTATGTTTTGCTTCCAGTAGGAATTGGAACTGAAATTATTCATCCACTTCTCCAAGCCTTTTGAAAAGTGACTAAATGCAACTGAGTCAGACTGTCTGTGGGAATGAAGTGGCTGGGAGAATCCAAGAACATGGTGGTGAATGGCAGGAGAAGTGGAAACAAGTCGTCTAATGACCATGCGCAGAATCAGACCAAATTGCAGCATGCAGGAAAGGAGAATCCGAAGGCAGGCAAAAATGGAGTTGAGAGAAGATCAAGCAGATGTATGTACATGTTTATACAGCTTAGTGCAGTATGTGATTCTTCTATCAATTTGGAAGTCAGGCTTCTGTCTTGTCTTAATTCATGAAGGTCTGCATTCAGCATGTAGCTATCATCAGAAGTATTAATTATGTTTGTATTTGTGGGATGTGTTAACTCACTTCAGGAATATAGATCTCTTCAGATCAGTTTAAAAGTTAAGTGAGAATAACTGGATGTAAATTAATTTTGAACTGGTATAAGTATAAAATACATCTTGGAAATGGATAATGTATAATTTGAATTACGAGCCCAACTTGTAGTGAATGCACATGTAGAAGTAAACCCAGTTTTGAATGCGGTCACATATATCAATAGTCATTATGAATCGGTTTTAAGGAACATGGATTTTTATTTTTGCTATTGGTCTGGGATGAAAGACTAAATACAAATTCAGAGTAAGTAATTTATTCAGATTTTGGGAAAATTGGGTTTGAAATTTTCATGGCTTCATCATGTTCATAGGTCAGAAATTTTAGAGACAGGTGTGACTGACCGGTGTAGTCTGGAAAGATGCTTGTAGTTGGGGAAGTGGAAGAGAGAAGGAAACCAAAATTCATTGGAGACACCCATAAAAAGTGTTCTAAAATACTTTCTCCATTGGCTGCTACATAATTGAACAAAAGCAAGAGTGAAAAATTAACTGTGCTTCTGCTTCTTCAGATATTTTATCATCTTCCTTATTTGTTCTATATTTTTTGTCTCTGACTTGTGGCTGTCTGTCCCTGAGTGTAGCTGGGCTTTGTAACATTCCTTAAATGATGTCTAATTTATGCTTTCTTATTTGCAGGTAGCGGTGCTTCAGGATTTGAGGGTCAAAGTCGTTATGTGCCTTCCTCTGGAATGTCTGCCAAGGAACTGTGTGAAAACGATGACCTAGCAACTAGTTTGGTTCTTGATCCCTATTTAGGTTTTCAGACACACAAAATGAATACTAGGTAACTTGTCTTTATTTTTCTAGAAAAGAATTGATCTTAGTTGATGATGTAATCAGGGCAAAACTGTGGAATTTCTTGCATGTTTACAAAAGTCTGAAAAAATGGCAATTTGTGAGTAGCTTCTGCCTTTAAAATGGTATTGCATGTGAGACGACCTCAGAGCTCTGAGACAGCGTGCATTTGTAATGCTGTTATAGGTCTACTAGCGCTCATGTGTGTTTATGCTGTAGAACACGTTAATAGACACCGTTTCTTAGCTTAAACAGTTAATTAATCATAAGTTTTAAAGCATTAGTAATTTGAAATATTTCAAATACAGAAGCTAGTGTTTGGGGACTTTTCTGTTTATTTCATGTGCTTGGGTGCTTTTTTGGTTTTGTCACCCCCTCACCCCCCCCTCCTTACTCTTATAACATCACAAGAAAGATATAGTTCCTGAGCACTTCAGTGTTGGTGCCACTTGATCTTAAGTTCTTGCAGACCCATGCTGAAGGAATGCTACTCAAACATGTCTGTATGTATAAGATAAATTAATGTGCACGCTGGGAACTTGCTTACCAGAATTGCACATACTTTTGCACTGTTATGGACCTGTCTGAATACTTCTGGTCTAAATTCAGTGTGGTCTTAGGGTTTAGTTGTTGCGTGCTTCTTCCTGTTTTACAGATGTACCACTGATTATAAGTATATTCTATAGATCTCTATTAAGCTTTTGTTTGCATACAAGGTCTGCATTGCTAGCGTAATGGAGAAGCTATATATAAATGATAAGTTTCTAAGGACAGGAATCATGTGCTTATTATTGTACAATAATAAGAGCTGGGGTTTCCAGGCAGCACATCATGGGAAACAAGCTGCTCAATCCTTCAAACTGTTGCTGTAGCCATTTTTAAAGAAGAACAGTTTACCTGTGCAGCATGGTGGCATAACCAGAGTATCAGTTAAGTAGATTTTTGTATGTATGTAACAAGCTGATAGCTTCAAAAATGACTGCTAGATTAATTGGTGTTGTTACATAACATGAATGGTTGCTGGTGTAACCTGACAGCATTAGTTGCACAGGAAATTGCAGCAATGTGGTCCTAATAACTGTAAAGACTCCAAAGAGATTTTTCTTTTTTGCTGGAGAGTGCAACATCCATCTTTAAGAGGAATGCTTGAGTTCTTCCTGTTCCCTGCATGCTGTTGGTTACAATAGCACATTGTGCCCAAAACAGCGTCTAGGTAGATATTCTTACAGTTCAGTTCAGAGTGTCTTTGTATTTCCAGCAGTTAATCGAGCTAAATATATATGCTCAAAAGACTTACTTTTTTTGTTGCACAAATGGTAGTCTACAGCTTATGCACAGGTAGTTAATTCTTATGCTTTTTGCTAAGGAAATGATGTATTCATTGTTTAATAGTTGGAGAAGCTACATTCATAAATGTTGTTTTATGCTGATATGTTTTCAACACCTAAAATACTTTTTTGATTACTAATTTGAATCAAAAGACTACACAAAGGCTATCATCATGTATTTCTTCCTTTCTCAGACTTGGAAAACAGTTACAGGCAGTCTTCAAGGACAGTAGTTAATAATCTTGGAGCACTATGGGAAATACTTGGGTGAGGCTTACAACTTCTACCAGAAACCCAGAAACACATCTTCTTGCCTCTTTCATAATGTCCTATTGAGAGAGTTTCTATTGTTGCAATGAATTAAAATGAAGGCATCAGCATAGTTTTTGTTTATCTTTTTGGTACAGTGATGACATCTGCTTGTTACTGTAGCTCTGATGCTTAGATCATCTTCCTTCCATCTAGTAAGCTGTAGTCTTTCTAGAGCTCCTGAGATGTATTGCTGTATGGCTTTGAGGGAAGGCAGGGGGGAAAACAAATACAAAAAGACTAGACCATTTTCAAAATACCACATGCCAGTACCCAGGTAGATGATTGTAGTAGAAATTAAGATTTGCAGCTTACATTTGGACATCTTCTGCTTCAGTGTGATGAAGTCATATTAGTTACATAGTTTTTGTATTGAGGTGTGCTTAAAATAAAAGGGCCATTTATGATGGCAAGCAAGTATTTCCTGTTCCCTTGCTGTGATTTGTTCGAAGACGTACTGTGGAAGTGACTGTGCCAGCATTCTGCTTTGCTGTTGGAAACTCATAAGAGGTTTGTATTTTTGCAACTAGCAGCCCAGTGTAAGTTGATGACCACTTACTGAAGTTGTACTTTACCTTACCTCTGGAAGCCAGGTCTGTATTTTTGTATGTATAAGTGTCTTCTGTATAAGCATTTTCTGTTCTTTGTTCATTCCTTTAGTTGAAGAGTTTTTAAAGACCTTGTTTTGCCCAGAGTATATTGATTAGAGAAAAAAAACCCTCATAACGTTCTAGTAAAATATCTAGATTATTGTTGGAATGTCTTTGTTTTCCATCTTCTCTATACTGAATTAGTCATCTTATGGTAGAGTAGTGACAAGAACGTGATTGTTATTTTTTCTTTGTTTTTTCCGGGGGCCATAAAAATAAAGTCCTGCAATTCCTGAATGCCCTCCATCTTGGGAACTGAGCTATTAGCTCTGTAAGCTGTCAGTCAAGTCAGTAATGTCTGAAAGAGCTGAAGACTAGTTCTCAAAAGATTACAATTGGATCACCCAATGAGTTTGTCCAGTGTTCCTCTGAAATACCTTCTTGTCACCAGTGATTTGATGGACAGCATAAAATGTAGCTCTGGAAATGTCTTCAGTGGCCTTACCCAAAAGTAACTTTTTTTTCATCCTCTTGGATTTCCAAGAGAAAGCAGGTTGTTTTCAGAGCTTCTGGCCCTCTTTACAGGCCATGTGGTCATTCTTTCATCAAATTGGTAGATCTTATCTTGACAAAATAGGAGGTTAGCAGTTAATAAAAAAAAAAAAAATCCCTGTTTTAGGAAGTATAATCTTGTCAAGTATAGCTGTTCTAAGAGGTTTTGTTGCTTCTTGTACAAATCCTGTTATATCAGACCTTTTTTCTTTTTTTTGTGTCTGTGACAAAGGCTATCCTGGCTGTAAGATTTACTTAGTCTTGCATGCCTGTCTTTTATGTAAAAACAAAACTGATTTTGCAAGCTATTGCTTCCTGGGTTGAAGGTTGTCTAACACTAGAGATTAAAACTGATGCTTGTAAAGAGCAAAGTGAGTTCGTGTTTATCTTACCATCTCTTATTTTCAGATGCTTTTCCCTAGCCTGAGTGCTGAATCTTGAAGTTTGCATGCCTTAATGGCTAATCCACTCTTCGCTGTCTTGCATACAAATGTGTTAGTATTTAAATCTTAAGGCAGACTTCTGATAATACTGCTTCTGTTACCAGTCACTCTTGTTTGCTGGTTCCCTAAAGCACCAGCATCAGGCTAGGGAATACTGAGAGCAGTTCCAATGTCTTTCTGAGTTTGCAAGTGACTTAGGAAGTCAAACGCATTGTAGTCTCTTTTAGGAGAATCTAGGGGTGTTTCCTAACTCCATATTGCTGCTTTCAGAGAAGTTACAAACTGGTGTGTGGTGTGGGTAGTTTTGTCTGATAATGTGAGACTAAAGGACCAAGCTTTAAGAATTTCTGTGTTTTCCATAGCAAACATGAAGTGTGTTGGGGATGATGTGCGGGAAGCTGCTTTCTGTCAACGCTACACTAAGAGCAATTGCTGGTCTTGGTGTAAACCGTCAGGTACTTACTTGACAGGGTACATCACTCTTTGTCCCGTAGAGTCACTGTGGAGCAATAAAGACGAAGGCAAAGCAGTTCCATATCACTTGCGTTCATGGGTCTGTGCTGAATCTCTGCTGTGCTCCTTAGCTCATTTTGATATAATAATTAAAGGGCTCCATATTCATCTTGAATAGGGTTTGGAGGTAGAACAAGTTACATGGCTTCTGCTAAATAAGGTTACAAGGCTGTATAGTTTCTCTTCTCCCTATGGAGATAATGGATTAGAGGTACACAGCTCTTACGTAGTGACACCGTGTTTCAAAGTGAAGCTTTTACATTCTTCAGACCTCAGTGTCTGTGTACTTTCCAAAATGATCTTGTTTGACTTTTGTGTAAAGTCTGCTGTCTCCTTTTAATTTTTGCTGATAACTTAATTCAGTAAAGTCCTTTAACTTGTTCCTGGTTGTCTTCCTTCACTGTATGTGGTCACACACAGTGATTACATTGGAACTAACTGTTTTGCTGCTGCTGAATGTTTTGGATTTAAAAAAAAGAATTGCAACCAAAACCCCGCCCAAACAACCAAACCCCCCACCCCTCCAAACCAACACTCACCACCTTACTCTTACACAGTTTTTCTAGTTGCACCTTTAACTTCAATAAAAAGTGTTATATCTCTAAAAGCTGGAGTGGCTTGCATCCAGTAGTCATGGTAACTGCTAAATTAAATTTACTATGTGGAGTGTCAGAATAGGACTGAAGAAAAGTGTTGGGTTTTTTTTTTGTTGCCCGTATTTATTTTAAAAAAGCATTTATTTAATAACCATATTAAGGAGAATGAAATCATGTGGCTGTTAGAACTTTCTTTACTTCGATTCTAGGCTCTATTGGAGTTTTGACCACACCGGTGCGTGTATAGTTTCAGTTCAAGAAATTTAAGTAATATGGAATACTTTCTTAATTAAAAATTCTGTTTTGAACTTTGGCCTTTAAAGAGTGTGGGGTTTTTTCCAGATAACAACACTGGAGATTAAACACAGAACGAGTTGATTTTTATGTAACTAGCTTTTAATTAAGATACTCACACTACAGGGTTGGGCAGGGGGAAGCCAAAATGTATGTTAACTAAATCAATTGTTTCCACTTATTATAAGCAGATTATTTTCAACTCTTGTGCTGTCTAGAATGCTTAACAGCCTTGCAGTTTTAGCTTCTGTGCTGAATCTCTGGTATTAGATGAACAGTAACTTGCTGTCTTTCCATAGCCACTTAAATAAAAATGATCATCCATACAAAGTGCCTGTTGTTAAGAGGCTAATGGGGTGCTATGTTTTGATAAATTCACTCTTCTTGATGTTCTGTAGACAGAAGTTAAGAAACAGGTTTAGAAGTATAACCCTTTATCATGCACTGGTATGCTATATGGAGTTCCATACTGGATCTCTTGCAGGATCAATTTATCCTTTTTGTTCAAACTCACTGCTCTCAGTGACTTGAGACTGAGCAAGGTACTGTGCTTCTGAACTTACCAGAAACTCTCCTTTAACTTCCTTTATAGGCAAGCATCTCACTGACCTTTGGCTTTATACCTTGGAGTTTCAAGATTCTTTAAGTATTCCCGAGGTAAGAGAAACTTGAGAGAGAGAAAGAGCTTTGCTTCCCCAAGCCATTTTCCTACGTCTTCCTTACTGAGACCGCTTCAGTTTGCCCTTAACTGGGATAAGATCATCTTCTAGCTAATTTTGAAATTGCAATACCCATAGCTTTTTTGGATCTTGTTGACTAGGGAAAAATGCGTGTTTCCTAGGGAAGTGTGAAAAGTTTCTATTCTGCAGGAAGAAGGGCTATTATTATTATTTCTTTAAAGATACTGTGATAGCTGAGTTTTCGTTCTTAGCTTACTTTTAATAACAGACTGTTTTGTGGCAGACTCCATGTTCTGTGAGACCTGACCCCTGAAGCTGTTTGTAGGGTGGCTTAATGGGTCTGTGCCTGTGAGCAGATTGAAACAACAGAGTGTGTTGTTCAGTTTGCATGATGGAATCTATTAAAGGTGCTACTCATAGGAGCAACCAGAAGTCTGGATAAACAATTCTGATGTTAATTGACTCTCTGTTTAGAGACTGGGTTGGCTGGTTTGTTCTGTTGGTTTTCTTGTGCTCTTTCTGTCTCTCTAGTTCTCTTCTTTGAACTAGTCTCCTATTTTACTGACACTTAAAAACCAGTTTCTTTGGCTCGGTTTATATATATACATTTAGCTGTGGGGTCTTTTCAGGCTCTCTTCATGGTGGTGCTCAAAAACAGTCATGTAGACTTTTTCAGCAGATGCATAGATATTTTTTTTTTTTTTTTTTAAATGTTGTGTGTAAATGAGGAAGCACTGTAACACCAAAATGATAGTGTTTAAGGTTGCATCTCAAAACCGATTGGCTTTTTGGTAGGTAGTGCTGGGAAAGACTAATGAATGAACTGCTATTTCATTATATTCCTGGGAGAAGTGAAGTGTCTATCAGCAGACCCTCAAATTCTTAAGGAACGCTCGACTTCTAGGCTTTCTTGGCATATTGGCTTCTTCAGTGTCTCAAAGCGGAAGGTGCCTTTTAAAGTATGGAGATACACCTGTGAAAGCACTGAAGCTTTCATGAGGAGTCTGGGTTGTAGTGTTTTGGATTAGCTCAAACCTTATATGCTCTCAGTGTAGTTTACACATGCTGTTGAGCTGTGAACAAATCACTAACTTGGGCTCAGGGTGCAAAGTATCATTCTGCTTCATTGATTTGGGAACCCTTGAAGTGAAACGCTGTACATCATGATGTTGGTTTTCAGCATCTTCCCATGTACTTGTGGACAGTTCTTGCTTGTTTGGATTCCTGTTTATCTTTTCTAGTTATCTCTGTCTTGTGACCATGTAAAAAATATCAGTACAACATTTTGATAGTTGTTCTGCAGGGGGGCCTTGGTATTAATTTTTGAGCCCTTGGGTGCTGAGAGTCGTGTTCTTTGAAAAACCCAGTCCCTGTTTCAAGTTTCAAATGCTTGGCATACACAGTAACATTCATCTGACCTTTTAATGTTTTGGGGTTTTTAAAATCTCTTCACCCCCTTCCTGTTTCCACACTTCTTTTTAGCCTTTTCAAGGCTTGGGCATACAGTAACTATTCTGCTTCTCAGGAATGATGTTACGTAGTTTCTGCTAGACATTTAAAGGAATTCTGCCAGCAGTGTGGAATGCCTGAGACAAGAACCTGTAGAAACACCTGCGCTTTTTTTTTTTCTCTCCCCCTCCCCTGGCTGGTGGTTCAGTTGGGATACTGCTTTCCTTAGCTAGCCTAGACTAAACTGCTTCTTGGTGATAAACAAGTATGATTATGTCTATCAGCACATACACATTGCCTGCCTCAGGTGCTAATGCAATTTTGAATGTGATGGTTTTTCCACCTGTCTTTGCTCCTGCAGGTCACTTAGCTAAAAAAAAAAAAATGGTGCATTTTAACATATAAAATGTAAGGGAGAGGGCAATCATTCATTTAGCCCGGCAAGAATAGACATAGCTGAAGACCAGTTTTAGCTGTAAATCCTGTGGCTTTTCCTCCTATAATGTTTGCAGATAAAGATGTAAACCAAATGTTGACCTGTCATGTTTGTGCATATTGGTGTGCTTTGTACTTCTCGTGATATAATACAGTTGGATCCTTGTTGGGAAAACTGTTTCTGAAAATAAGAGCAAGTCTTATTCTGAAACTAGTCAGGTTCAGTTCAGGCTATATCATTTTAAATTCCCTTAATGTCTGAGGAAGCTCTCTGAGTTATGACTGTCAAATCTGGGAGAAGTCTTTCTGGTTTTGGGAGAACTGGGAGATATTCTTCTTGTATCTGGCATGTTGAGGGAGACTTTGCTGTGCTACAGAACAAAAATAATAATGATCATATCATCTGTAGTCTGAAGGGAGTTTTCCTCCATGATGAGGTTTCAGCAGCTTGTTAGGCAGTTAGCTTTTGGGGGAGATGGGATAAGTATATTCTTTATTAAAGGACTTGATTTGAAACTTCTTGGCAGGGTACATCCTACAATTCTAAGTGGGCATCTATTTCTTGACTGACTCTTGCTATCTTGTTAGATGTTATCCCAGCCAGAAGAAAACTTATGTAATGTCTTCTTGGAACTCCTTACTATATCATATCTGAAAGCTCACAGGTTTATGCTGATAACTTTTGCCATATTCAAAAGGATCTAAAAGATTGCTTAGTCATTATATTACAAGGAAGTTTTTCAGATGGAGGAGTGCAGGGAAGATGCATGAAACGCTGATAACCCGCACTGCTACTGGAAGGGATACTGCTGTTAGGAGGTCTTTATTGTATCAGGAGCATAAATAGAGCATTTCATTCCTAATGAAGGAGCTTGAATCCTCATCACTACTAGTTATTTATGATTTAAACTCTTGCTATTTTACAAGGTGCAATAAAATTGGGATGTCCAACACTTAAGGTGTTTTGTTTCCTTCATACAAGTTGCATAGAAGAAGCAAATCTTACTCAGTCATCTGAAAAGAAGTTACTTACAACATTCAGCGTTCTAAGATGAGAATAAGCCAGGTGATACGGTAATTTAAAAAACAGGGTATCAGTGAAGGAGTTGATGAGGTTTCCTTTCACCAGCTTCAAGAATTTATTTCCACTTGTTTACTTTTGTCATCAAATACAGACTTCATTTGGTAAGTAGGAGGAAATAAAATCAGCATGGTAACACACTTCAAGCAACAAGTAATGGGACTTAGTGTTATGGATTTAATCAAAAGCTGTTAGCCTGTTCAACACTTTCATTATATGCTGTGTAAGCAAAAGGTGTGAGTTGTAAAAGGAGCTGCAGAAAACAGCTTTTCATGACCCTAGAAAGTTTTTACCTTTGCGAAGAGTCCCCTGGGGTGTGTCATACACTTAAAAGTACACACATCCCACCTCCGCCCCAAAGCAGAGCATATACAGGTATGTGCTCAGTCTAAGGCAGTTTATAGAGATTTGACATAATCTCTAAGTTCTTTCTCTTGATAGTTTTGCAGCTTAGAAGTGGAGCTCCTGCTTCTTGCAGTCATATAGTTTTTTTCTGTAGGCAGTTTTTTCCTGTTGATGATACGAAGGATAGTTTTTCTTAAATCTCAAGCTTTGGGAAGAAGGCAGAATTCTCTGCTAATGTACAGGGGTTTATTTTCATATTTTTATCTATCCATGATTTTCAGATACCCGTTTCCTGTAGCCAATATTCTGGGGAAGAAATCTTACAATCGCACTAACCTGTGGAAATTCAGTCTTCCGCAGATGTAGTATCTATGCTGTATGTTACTATTTATAGATACTTCTTATGTAGTCATTAAAACGTGTGTTTTACATTAATGCAAATGTTGAGTTTGCAATCTACATAAACCCATATAGTGGATTTGTCAATATAATAAGGCTTTGCGTTGGGCAAAAGTTGATTTGAAATCACTCTTCAAGATAGGTACATGTTTTTTCTGTTTTGAGATTTATTTCTCAGTCTTTTCAGTTGTGCTGTCTTAATTGTTTGTTCCCTATTAAAAAAATTCAGTGTAATATGTGAGGTTTTAGAGGGCTTAAATTTAAAATCATGCACCCCCCAACCCAGCTACAAAAGCCAGAACTGTGCATAGATCCCCTGATAATAGTGTTAACTAGGAAGCTTTACAGCATCTAGTTTATTTGCTGGACTTTTTTGCACAAGCACTTTTAATGATAGTAAATTTATTAGGAAAGTAAGGGCAGTGACACTTTTATTATACTAGTTCTTTAGCTTCTTTGTTCCACATGATAGGTGCTGAAAAAAATGAAATATTATTCTATGTTGGTTAATCTTATCGGAGATTTGTTTCAGAAATAGATTGTGCTTCTTGGCAGAATGGAGGGTTTTAACGTTCCAAGTAGTATGCTCGGCTTTACCTTGCCTCTACCGTTATCTCAGGAAATGAGGGCCTGTGATTTGAGTACACAGTGGTCAGTTTCTTTATGCTAAAAGTTAAATATTTATATGGCTAGCAAAAGAACTCTGTGCTGCGAGTAACTGTGAGGAAGAATTGAAAATTAATAACAGTGGACTGGAATAGCTTTATTTTTTTATTTCAGATTTCGACCTATTAAAGGAAGGCAAGAAGAACTAAAAGAGGTGATTGAACGTTTTAAGAAAGATGAGCACTTAGAAAAAGCCTTCAAGTCCTTGACGTCAGGTGACTGGGCCCGGCACTATTTTCTTAACAAGAACAAAATGCAGGAAAGGTTGTTCAAGGAACATGTAGGTGTATTTGTAATTAATGTGCTTTTTCAGATGGTTGAAAGGCTAAGAAAACGTAAAAATTTCTTAGGAATGTAGCCAGTAGTAAAATAATCCACTGCACTGTCATGTTATTTGTTTCACTGCTTTTCAACAGAAACTTCCTTTGTTTTTTAAAAGCCACCTAGCTTCTACCTCCTCCCCCTTGTCCCTGCTTTTTTTTTTTTCTTGAGTTAACTTACCACTGCCTTTTATTTAATAGACATGTAGAAGGGAAGACACATTTGCCTCTTCTGCTGTTGGCTTAAGTCATAAGCAGAAGAGAGAAGACCTACTTCCAGGAGATGAAGAGTTTCAAGGACTTCTTTCATTCTTTGGAACGGGTTTCTCCCCCCGCTCCTTTTTTTGTTTGTTCTGTGTTGGGTTTTTGGTTTTGTGTTTTTGTTTTGTTTTTTTAACTTGCAGCTATTTTAAATCAAATTTTGTGACAAAGAAAGGTGAAGGAAAAAGGAGAAGCCTTGCTACCTCAAATTACCTCAGTTGTTTGGGTATAGGGGCTTTATGTGGGAGTGTTACTCCTCTTCCTCTACTTCCCACACCCCAAATCCGTTTTGTGTATAGCATAAAGGTTGTTGGTTCTCAAAGTTGCAAGGAAATCGTAGTATTTTTTTACTTAAAAAACCCAACCAAACAAACAAAAAAACCCAAAACAAAAACCAACTCCTTCAGGAATGAGTGCGTTGTTTCCAGATATAACCAAAAGGAATTTGGCCTACTTTAAAGTGCATCAAATCTAGTAGTATAGAAAAAAGGAGGCAGCAAATTCTGCTTTCCCATAGTGTTTTTTGAGTAATACTACTGCACTTTAAAAAGAATTGATTGAGCAATCCCTGAATTCAGTATCTAGATTTGTCAGGGAAGTAGTATCTTTCTCAGAACTGGAAGGAATAATATCGGATCCTGTAGATTGTTAGGTCTCAGTGGTTTTTAAAGATCAGAGAAGCATTCTTGAATGCAACTACTCAGTGACTTTAAGAAGAAATAATCAATTTTCATTGGTTGGACCAATTTTGTACCATTCAAGGCATCTTTATTTTTTTTAAACTCTTTTGTTAGCCCTGTGAGGATCCCTGCAAGTCAGTCTGGAGAAATAAGATTAGTGTAATGTGTATAGTTAAAATTTATAATCAGAAATGCATTTCAGCAAACAACATCCCATTGCAATATCCATTTTTTGTGTATTTTTTTGTGCAGTTCACTGACTTTCATTATTTTTATATGAAGTTCCCCACTGCTTTTGTTTTGCTTGTAACAGAAAAATACTGTTTTCTTTCATTGCAGGTATTTATTTATTTACGAATGTTTGCAACTGACAGTGGGTTTGAGATACTGCCTTGTAATCGGTATTCTTCTGAACAAAATGGAGCCAAAATTGTTGCAACAAAAGAATGGTAAGAAATATAGTTTACTGTTGCATTCCATTTCTGTCAATTAGTTTGAAAGGTTCTAAAAAATGATATTGAAGAAGTATGATTTAGAATTAAAACTGCAACCAGTGAAATAGAAAGTTTTGTATTTTTACTTACAAATTAAATTCGGTGTCTGTTTTTGCTAAGTACTTAACACATAATACATGCATCTGTAAGACGTGCTTTTGTATATTTGGATGTAATCATACAGTTTTCAGTATACAAGTTTTTTTTATCTTGTTTTCAGTCAGATAATTATTTTCCTCTAATCGTGAGTTGTTGGCCTCTTGTGAGAAACACAGCCATGTCGAGACTGGCATTATGCTGGATTTGTTATACAACAAATAATTGTGAGGAAAACTGAGTTTTTCACCTTTGTGAAACTGAGGGGTGTTATTTGCGTATTTTGATTGTGCAAGATAAATCTCTCCTGGAAACACAAAGTTGGAACCACAGTGTATTACCCCATCTCATTTTTGCACATCTGAATTTCATTATAAGCGTGTCGGTGGCAGCAACAGCAGATCCCTGGGTTAATTCAGATTTTAAAATAAATTTTCCCCTTCATTCCCTGTCGTCCCTGTGTCCCGTCCTGTCCGTCCCGTGTCCCGTCCCCCCCGTACTTTATATTTGTTTTGCTTTGTGGCAGTACATACTCTTAACATCACATCTGAGATGATGATAATGCTATTATGTGCAGGCTAGGATTGAGTAGCTAGATATTATACAGGCAGCGTACCAAGTAAGCATGCCATTACTGTGGGGCTATGGCCTCAACATGTGGGAGGGTAAGCTTTAAGAAGGTTGAGGCCAGTTTCTAGCTCTTCATGACTGTAGCTGGAAGTTCCACAATTATGATATAATCATGAGTTGGTTTGGTTTTTTTTGTTTGTTTGTTTGAATTCTCCCCTTAACTGATTCTTTGGGGTGGAAGCTTTGTATTTAGGTGTGTTGAAAATGAACTAACTTTTCATGCTCAAAATCTTGAGTGACCTGAGAGAGAGCAAGACAGGAGAGCTGCTTCTTAACCCTGCCAATATCTGGAAAACCACTGAGACTCAGAACTGATAGAGTTCTCAGCACTCTCTATAAAAGGAGAATTTTGGACTTAAAAGGCTTGTCTTCACAAACCTTGGAAGATTTGTGTCCTTCGTGTATATTTAGTATCTTCATATTCATCTGTGTCAAAGTAATCTGGCTAAAATTTGGAATGGCCACTCTAAAAAGCAGTAGAAACAATGCCCTTCCAAGATAATGGAAATTGTGTGCTTCTTCCTAGGCTGAGTATTCAGCATCTCTGATCTGCTATATTTATGATGGCAGTTTGGCTGTCTGCACATGAAAGCATCATGGTTTTGTTGGTCATCCATCTGTGTGTGTGTGTCCCAGCCCCCTGCCAATGGTCTGTTTCAAGGACTAGCTTGATGCTGGAGAACTGCTCATGAGAGAGGAAAACATCTTGTGTGTATTCTGGCCTTGTTTTGAGTCAATACTGGCCCTTTTTTAAGAAGCCACTGAGTTCTGAGTGTCTTCATTATGCTGTGTTTTCCTGGCCAAAGGAAGAAGTATAGGAAATGCAAACAAGAGCAGCTGGAGGAAGTCAAAATGTCTTATGTGCTGATGGGAAGGGAGTGTGCACAAATGAAAAAATCTTGCTTTTCGTTTTAACAACTGTAGAAGCTGAAGTAATCAACTCTTGCAATTTCTTGCTTGTAGTGTCAGGACATGGTAGAAACAATGGTGGTAATGTCTGTCAGAATTGGTGTAATTGATTCTATATAGTAGCATAAAACCATTTATTTCATGTCTGATAAAAAGTCTATTTAGCCTAATATCCTGTCTCTAACTGAATTAAAACATGAGGTTTATAGGGGTTGAGATATGGTTTACAAAACACTTCCTGTTATTGACAGCTTTTCTTCTTGTGAAATTACTTTGCAATTTTGGCATATGTATTCTTACTTCTGCTACTCTTTTTACACTAAAGGAAACGAAATGATAAAATAGAATTACTTGTGGGCTGTATTGCTGAACTATCAGAAATGGAAGAAAACATGCTGCTGAGACATGGGGAAAATGACTTCAGCGTCATGTATTCCACACGGAAAAACTGTGCACAGCTGTGGCTTGGTCCTGCTGCATTTATCAATCATGGTGAGTAGTAAGTATAGGAAGCATGTTAAAGGACATAAGGAATTCTACTCAGAAGTGTTGTTTTATGTGAGCTGAACAATGCAGGACCTTAGAGAAAATGTCTGAATCTGGCATACTGGATTACTGTAGGACAAAATCCTGTTGGGATTTTCCTAGACCAGACCTGATGGGCTGTGTACTGGGAAACTCACAGAAGGCTTTAGGAAAGTGATGCCTTCTTCCTTCACAGAGACTTTGGAACTGGCAGCTAAGTTAGTGGAGCATATCGTGGGTTACCTTGAATTCTTTGTGAACTTAGTCAACAGTAACATATTTCTTACGTGAACTTCTTATGCCTTCTTTAACCTTTTGCACAGAAGCTTAACTGATTCTGTTGCATTTGTATGCTGAAGGAAAAGCAGGTAGGGTTTAAGATAAATCCTGTTACCTTACAGAGGAGAGAAACTGAACATTTGTGGTAGCATAGGGAAGAGCTCAGAAACCAAACTATATCAAAATAGATATCTTTTGATGTATAGCTTTGTGCAATACTAACATAACTCCCAGTATTTAGTTGAGATTCTACCGTTATTGAAGTCAGAGTGAATCCTTACTTTAGATATCTACAACTATTCATGTTTCAGGTCTTATCAACAGTTAATTGACTTTATCTTTTGGACCTTTTTCAGATTGCAGACCTAACTGTAAGGTAAGCAAGAAATTAAAAGTAAATAAATAAAGCACCCCACTTTTTTTTTTCCTCCCCATTTTTCCCTGCACCTTTTCTTCCCCAACAGTTTTATTTTTTTTTCTTATTCAGATACTGTTCAACCTTAATGATTAATTTTTTTTTTCTTCCCCCCTCCCCTTTCTGTTGTCTCCTTCCCCAGTTTGTATCAACGGGCAGAGATACAGCATGTGTGAAAGCTCTAAGAGATATTGAACCTGGAGAAGAAATCTCTTGTTACTATGGAGATGGGTTTTTTGGAGAAAATAATGAATACTGCGAATGTTACACCTGTGAAAGGTATGCGTTGATGTAAATAAGTTTCAAATGGAATTGGGCATATTCATAATATATTCTGTGAAACTTGAAGTCCTTTATTATGAGTACTCAGATTTTTGGACACATTACAATTGCTTCCTAACTATTTGTTATAATGATATTTTTTTATGTTTTTACTGAATGGTCATGTTTCCTGAGAACTCCTGCATGCTGTTTTTCTTTTAATTCTCTGTTATGGATATAGCCCAAAATGAGAATAACAAAAAAGAAGTGTAGATTCTTAAAAATATTTGTACGGAATAAGGTAGAATTGGAAGGAAGAGCAGTTGTAGCCTCTACGAAGCCTTTAGCAACTGACCCCCAACTTTTGCTCTCTTCTGCACTAGAAAAAGTAAATTTTATTAATGTTTTCTATGTTAACCTGAAATTCTCTTCTTCTGCTGGGAATGGGCAAAGTAGTTTTCACCCTATGGTACTAGAACTTGGGGGTTTGTGTACTCATAAAGATCTACTGGTTTGGACAGTACTTGCCTATATCTGTCCATCGCATAATAGCAAAGTTGTTGTTATACTTGTTTTTCACCTGTGCTGCCCCAACCTAGTTTCTTCACAAAATCAGTTGAAAGAATTTCATAGTTGTTTTTGCCATGTTGAAACTTCTGCTTACTGTGAGCATGGAGGCTCAACATCATATGTGAGAGTTTCACCTAGTTCCAAGAGGAACTACACAGAACCTATGACAGTTCTATTACTGTTTCACCTAACTGTGGGGAGAGAAAACCTACAAAGGACAAAATATTAACCATATTGAGAAATAGCTTTGTGCACCTACATATAAATAGTTTAAGAACCCTACCTTCATTTTTTACTAGCTAGTTTGGTCACTAACAATTCTTGCAATTCAAGGGAAGACCTTCTGGTGTGGACTTTCAAGGTCATATGCTGTTGGTAGATCATTCCAAGCGAAGGGTACAGTCTCAGTCTATCTAGAGAGCTGCTAGTAAAAATGTACTTCAGTCCTGGGAGGTGTTTAGTATTGAATTAATGGGCACCATGATTGTTCTTTCCTTGTTACTTGGAGTGATAATGTTTCTTTTTGCTCAAGTTCCTTTGATTGTTGATTTTAATGTAATACAGACATACTTTCTCTTTCAGGACAAACCAATTTTATGTGTCTGAACACTTTCACTAACTTGTCATCTTTGTATTTTAAGTACAGGAAAGTGTTATATTTTAAAGCTAACGTTTGGGTAATTCTAACTTTAGGAATCTGTTTTTCGGTCACAAGGCTGTGTTACAGCAATCAAATATGAGAGATTTTAATTTAGCAGAGTTGAGCAAGGAAAAATTAGTCCTTACCAACACTGATGAGGCAACTGTCGCTTCGTACACCACAAAAAAAATCATCTTTAAGTGACCTGATTTTGACTATGGTCTAAAGGGTGTTAATTTGTAATGTTAAACTGCTAGACTTCTAAGGATCTGTGGAGTACATTTGGGAGCGTTGGCTCTGTACAATGTTTTTTTCCAAGCCTCTGAAAGTCATCACCAAGAAAATTGCATATCTTTACATGTGTGCATGTACTGTTTTTAGGTGAGCCTGCTGTTCATGCTGGCTAACTGAGACAACTGAGCACCAAAGGTGACAGATCAGAAGACAGTTGTGGTTTTTCATAGCACTATTACTTTCTGATCTAAAGTGGCTGTTGCTTGTGCTAGGTTCAATCTAGTATCTTAAGCTGCCTGTAATTTGCAGAATACAAAATAATACGGAAAGAACATTTCATATCAAACAATTACCAGTTAATTTGAGAACAAGTATCGTGTCTGCATAATAATTAACCTTGAGGAGCTTGAGAGCCTGTCTAATCTTTTTGGTGCACTTTTGGTTAAGTTCTGTAGATTTTCTTCCAATACAACACACTGGAATCCACACCGAAGTTGTCTTTAGTAATTCTGCAGATTGCAAGTATACTGGATTATTAAAGAGTATCAAAGGAATCCTGGTAGTAGTGATTGAAGTGCAAGTACAGGAATTATTAATCTTCATCCTTTTCTGTGATTACTTAGGAAAAAAAAAAGTTCTAGGTTTGCTCAGCCATTTCATTTTCATGGTAAATACATACATACTGGAGTCTTTCAGTTGCAAAGGAACACAGAACTATGTGATAATTTTATTCCATTTTCTGTACTTTTCAACTCTTGCTGATGCAGTAAGAAGCATTGTAACTGAAGCTGACATATTTGTACTAGCCTGCTGTGATTAGGAAAAAATTGAAGTTGTTATCTGAGCTAAGTAGTATTTTGAATGAGCATATTTCATTTTCACCTGTATAATTTGACTGTGAAATGATACTGAAATAGAAGTAAAGCAAGGGAAACCTACTTTTGCAACTTTTCTTCTTGCAAGAAATAAATGAAGGTTTTCTTTCTGCACATCTTACTAAAATGAGATGAGTATATGGATATCCTATTAAAGCAGCCCACAAAATGCTAATAAATTCAGTGATTATTGGTATTGTTTATCCAAATATACCTGGGATTCAAACTATTGTATATGAAACACAGTTCTAAGTTTATATTAAGAGTTATTTAATACATTGTGTCCTCTTTTTCTTTGTAGACGTGGAACTGGTGCTTTTAAGTCAAGAGTGGGATTGCCAGCACCTACTCCTGTGATTAATAGTAAATATGGACTGAGAGAAACAGATAAACGATTGAACAGACTTAAAAAGTTGGGTGACAGCAGCAAAAATTCAGACAGCCAGTCCGTCAGCTCTAACACTGATGCAGATACCACTCAGGAAAAAGGTAATGCAAGTAAGTAAGGGGAAAAGCTTGGAGTGCAGGATTAAAGGTTTCATAAAACCATTAAAAACTTACAGTGTCATGGAATTTCTCTCTTAGTGTTGAGATGCATCTCAAATGCTGGTCTTAAGATTCCTGTATAAATTACAGTTCTAAAGGCAATTTAAATAGCAAATCACTTTTCCTTAAGTGTTTCAAGAACAAGAGGTTGGTGTGTTCTTGTTTTGTCTTCTTTTATTTATAACAAAAGCAAATAGCTAGTGTCATATTTCTGAACATGTCAGTTAAAGTTCTATCAGTAATGTATGTATTTCAAAATACTGTGAACTATCACATGCAGTAGCATAGTTTAGGAAAGAAAACTTACATAGTTTGAGTTATCTACATTCTGTAGGAAAACAGTTTTTAAATAAATACTCTTAGTAGAGATTATTAAACAAATAGTCATTTCCTTTAGAGATCCTTCAAATTGGGCAGCTATTCCCTCTCCCCATCCAGGACTGATATAGTTCAGGTACCTATTCTGAAGTGAAAGTGCACAGTTAGTTATCTCGGAAGAAATTGGAAGGGGTTTTTGTTTGTGATGCTCCTGAGAGACTTGTCTTCATGGAGTAGTGAGTATCATTTATTTACTTTCCCCCATTCCCCATGTCTGCAACCCTCAGTATAGGCAAAAATAAATAACTTAAACTTTGACTTAACTAGCAGACAGGTTTGGAGCTATGTAAAGTATTATGGTCCCATCTGGCTCCTGTTTGCTGCTGTGATATTGTAAAAAAAAAAAAAAGAAAAAAAAGTTTCCCAAAACCCTCTTACGATCTCTAATTACAAAACTTTAGAGTTGCAGCTTTGCTTGGACAAAAATCCTTTTGCTTACCACAGTAGGTGACAGACAGTTGGATACTTGAAACTGAAACCATTTGTTGTGGTTTAACCCCAGCTGGCAACTAAGCACCATGCAGCCGCTTGCTCGCTCCCCCACCCACCCAGTGGAGTGGGGGAGAGAATCAGGAAAAAGTAAAACTCTTGGGCTAAGATAAAGATAGTTTAATGGGACAGAAAGGAAGAAAATAATAATAATGAGGAATAATAAAAAAAGACAATAATAATAAAACATTACAATAATAAGAAGAAATGACAATAATAGTAATAATAATAATAGAATTGGAATATACCAAACAAGTGATGCACAATGCAATTGCTCACCACTTGCCAACTGATGACCAGTTAGTTCCAGACCAGCAAGCCACTCCTCCAGCCAATTCCCCCCTATTTATATACTGGGCATGACATTGCATGGTATGGAATATCCCTTTGGCCAGTTTGGGTCAGCTGCCCTGGCTGTGTCCCCTCCAACTTCTTGTGCCCCTCCAGCCTTCTTGCTGGCTGGGCATCAGAAGCTGAAAAATCCTTGACTTAGTATAAACACTACTTAGCAATAACTGAAAACATCAGTGTGTTATCAGCATAATTCTCATACTGAACCCAAGACATAATGATGTACCAGCTACTAGAAAGAAGATTAACTCTATCCCAGCTGAAACCAGGACACCATTACAGTACTTAAGGTTTGGGGGGGGGGGGGTCCTTCCTCTGTAGGAAAAAATTCTGGGGTGAACACTAGAGCATGCTGATCCTCAGATTTTGCTTCAATAATACTCACTAAAAACTGTGGACAATGTGGGATGGATTTTTTAAAAAATGGTAGAAGAAGAAATTAAGTAAAAACTAAACTTGGTATATTGGTGGCAGTGAGGGAAGGAATTTTAGGTGTACTTTTGACTTGTTTGACAATTCCTTTCATGTCGGAGTTGCAAGTTAAGCAGCTCACTCCTTACTGAGTACTTTCTAGCATGTTTCACAGATTTTGATGAAGTGTTTAAAATAAATAACTACAGTATTTGGGAGTGGGAAACTCAGGATAAAGCAGTGTCATAACAAAACCACTTTTTTCTTTTGCAGCTAACAGAAAATCTTCAATTGGCGTAAAAAAGAACAGCAAAAATAGAACATTAACAAGACAGTCTATATCAAGAATTCCAGCATCATCAAATTCTACCTCATCTAAACTAACTCATATAAATAATTCCAGGGTACCAAAGAGACTGAAAAAGCCTGCAAAGCCTTTACTTTCAAAGATAAAGTTGAGAAATCAGTGCAAAAGGCCAGAGCAAAAGAACGCTTCTAGAAAGCTCGAAATGGGAAATCTGGTTCTCAAAGAGCCTAAAGTAGTTTTGTATAAAAACTTGCCCATTAAAAAGGATAAAGAATTGGAGGGACCAGTCAAAGTTGCAGTCTCTAGTGGATGCTTAACAAGGCATGCAGCAAGAGAACATAAACTGAATTCTGTGAAAGGTGCTCATGAGCATGGTGATATACCACCCTGCACATATATAACAAGGAGGTCAATGAGAACAAGGATGAATTTGAAGGAGACCTCTGACTTAAAGCTTGAACCAAATACATTGGATAGCTATAAGAATAATTTGACTGGAACGCAATCAGACATTTTAGAGCAGCAGTCTCATGTGGTAAATGAAAATGATGTGGCTCATGGACCATCACATAAAGGGGAGATTAGGTGCCAGAAAAGTGATGCAGGCATGTCAAAAAAGAAATCTCGGCAAGGAAAACTTGTGAAACCATCTGCAAAAACAGAAGAAACTGATACTATGCACAATACACCTGTGAAAGATGAAGTACCAGATTTGATTAGTTCACATTCAGAGCTCGGAGAGAGGAATAATGTGGTGGACACACCTGTTGGCTATAAAGACTGTATCCCTGGATCTGGTGGCTGCTCTGTTGTAACATCTGACAATTTTAAAGCAAAAGACAGCTTTAGAACTGCAAAAAGTAAAAAGAAAAGACGAATCACGAGGTATGATGCACAGCTTATCCTTGAAAATAGCTCTGGGATCCCTAAACTGACTCTTCGTAGACGCCATGATAGCAGTAGCAAGGCAAATGACCAAGAGAGTGATGGAATGAATTCTTCGAAAATAAGCATCAAATTAAGTAAAGACCATGAAAAAGATAATAATTTATATGTAGCAAAGCTAAATAATGGGTTTAACTCAGGATCAGGCAATAGTTCAACAAAATTAAAAATACAGCTAAAACGAGAGGAAGAAAACAGAGGGACGTACCCTGAGGACCTTCATGAAAATGGTATGTGTTGTAGTGAAACTCTTTCCCTTTTGGAGTCAAGAATGGAAGTAGACAATTATGGTCACTATGAAGAGGAAACAGCAGATGAATCTTCATCAGAAGAGGATGATGAAGAGGAAGATGACTATGATGATGAATTTGATGACTTTATTCCTCTTCCTCCAGCGAAGAGATTAAGGCTTATTGTTGGCAAGGATTCAATAGATATTGATATTTCTTCCAGGAGGAGAGAAGATCAGTCTTTAAGGCTCAATGCATAAGCTTATAGGTCGTAAACTGACCTGGATGTCATTTTTAAAAAAAAATAAATTAAAAATGAAAAAAAAACAAAACAAAACAAAACAAAACAAAAAAAAACAAAAACAAAAAACCCACAACAAACCAACCCACAACAACAAAAAAACCAACAAAAATTCCATTTGATTATTCCTCAACTGAAGAACTTTCTGAAAAACTTAGTGGCAGCACTTCTTTATTGTCTATTCACCTATCAACGTAATATTGTAGAAAGTGTACAGCATACTGACTCTTCTTAAGTCTGATTTGTGCAGATTTTTATTGTACTTTTTAATAGCCTTCTTATGTGCAATTCTGAGTTAGAGGTAATGCTCTGTTGTAAAATAAAGGCTCAAGCAAAGTTATGAAATTGCATCAAATCTTTCCATGCAGGACAATGAGAATACAGTGTGGCTACATAATTATTTTTTATCAGTAAGAGCATTAGTTTGCTCTTATGATATTTGACTAAACAATTTGAAAAAATCATAGTAGCAGCATATTAAGGTTTTCTAGTATATGCTAATATCACCAGCAATGATCTACAGCTTTTTGATTTATTTGCTAGATGTTTTTTTTTCCCCCTTGGAGTTTGTCAGTTTTAACACTGTATGCTGTCCCAGACGTACTGTTTGTGGCCTTTGTTATAGTAGCAAAACCGTTGGTTGGAAGTCAAATTGATTTCTTTAAAAAAAGAGGAAAAAAAAAAAAAGAAAAGGTGTTGACAATTTGCTGACTTTTTAGTACATTATATGTACAAGGGTAGCAGTATGCAGAATAAAAGTTTGGATATGGTGTATTTATTGCTTGTTATGTAAATTAAACACCTTGTATTTAACACTTTTCAATACTTTTAGATAAAATTGTTCTTTGCAAGAATGATTGGTGCTTATTTTTTCAAGAATTTGCTGTGAAATAATGTGATTACAATGGGCAACATTTATCCAATGAACTGCAGCTATCCTAAATTGGTTCTTCATATTTTTCTGTTGCACTTGTAAAATGCTACAAGGAATTTAAAGAAAATTATTCACTTTAACTTATGATAGTTTTATGAAATTAAAAACAACTAAGTCACAGCTTTTGTTCTGTGGTAACCTATAAATTGTTTGTCTTTTAAGAACCAGTTGTAAAAGACTGAAAAAATATGTATATGTTGTAAATATTTGTGTGTTGTGAGAAATTTTGTCATAAGAAATTGAGATAACTTGCCAGAAAGGTTTTTAAGTTTAGAAATACATCCATGCCAATAAAATAGGAAATTGTAAACCTAGTTTTAAACTCTGCATCAGTTGGAGTTCTTTGCTCATACGTAGTTCACTTAATATTTCAGAGTCTGCTTTATAACAATGAAGATTATCAGGGCAATCTTTTGGCTCTTTTGTTTTTAATAAAAATGTTAGGAAACTTCTGGGCACAATGGACTTGTTTGTATGTATAAACCGGCTCATTTATAAGCCATTTTTTTGAAACAGGTCTAAAATGTCATAGCTGACTTAACCGTATAGCACTTTGGTCTATGGTATTTGTGTTTTTACTCAACCATGGATTAAGGTTTAGAGTTGTTTTTTGGTTTTTTTATCTAGGGGTGTAGAAACAGAATTCACATCATAAAATGTGCGCCGTTGGATTAGTTGAATCCACTGTTAGCTGAACAGTATTTTCGTGTCAAGTCCAACCCTCTCTGCCCAGAAGAGGAAGAGCTTGAGTTACATGACCACTGTATTACCCAGTTGTGAGAGCATTAGTGGAAATGGGTGGGTGAATTTGCATGTGAGCTGATTGTAATGGTTTGGCCCATCTCTCTGACCCTCACAGAAATGAAGAATTTTTCCAAAGAAATCCTTCCAAATGCATTTCAGTAATTTGTTAGACTGCGCATCAGCTCATGGAATCTGCCTTCATCTCGCTTCCCTTCTGTATTCTTAGCAGAGAATTAAGTGTAGAATTAAACATAATACTTGTAACTTTGGTTTTTACAATGTCCAGTCTCTGTTAACAGCCCGCTGTGTCTCAGATATGGAGTATATATATTTTTTAAAAAATGGGTAGGTCTGTATGTAATGCACAATCTCTCCTGTCAGACCTGGGCTTTTACTTCATGAAGACTGAACACGAAAGCTTTGGTAAGTATGCTGACATTTTGAATACAGAGTCAGCTATGGTGGTTGTCTTGTGGGATTTTTAATTGTACTGTATCATATAAAAATGGGTTATTAAAGGTTGGGTTACAGGGAAGATAGCTGTGTTATTAAGGGCTTGCTTTGTAGTAGGAAGTTTACCAGCAAACAGTTGATGACAAGTAACAGTAATACAGCTCTTTCCTCGAGAATTTGCATTTTCACTGGGTGGTGTGCCCTGCAAGTATGTGCTGTATCGGCGAAAGAGGTGAAGAGCTGAAGAGAGCAGCTGCATGCTTTCTGTTCACTGCCTCACAGATTTTTCCTGGAGTGTGCTCTGGGATACCAGTTTCTCCTACTTTGCTCTGTAGTCAGTTTTTCTTGCAGCTGTTCTGTCTCCCTGCTGCTCCTGCTTGCAGACTCGTGCTGAACGATCCTCTGGCAGTCGTGGTGGTTCTAGGAAGGGGTGATTGGTTTGCAGAAACATCATTCACCTGGGCATTCGAGGAAAAGGGGTGCAGCAAGTACACGTTGCCAGCTGTTGTTGGCATTTACTGACCAGTATGCTCAAGAGCAAGTTTAAGGGCTTGATAAACCAGCCTCAAGCAGTGAAAGCAGATCATGAAACAGGTAGGAAAGAAATTGGAAGAGAATCCTGCCCTTGGAGGCAGAAGCTTTTTGCCTGGAGTAGATGTTCCTACTAACTCATGGTTCACACAACCCCTTAATGAGAGCTGCTTTGCTTTTTCTCTGATGCAGAAGTAAGTAAAAGTAGCTCTTTGGGCATCGGGAACTTGGGATTGCTCTTGTTCATTGAACAACCTTCTTGGAGAATTTGGAACAAAAGCTTTTATTCGTTTCCAGGGTAGACAGGTCCATACTGATGTCCTGCTACACAGATTTTTGGTGTTACAAACGCCTTCATTAAATGCATTCCCCCAAGTTGATGAGGTAGGCAGGGGTTGCACAACCTGTCTCTTCTGTCCTTATCCTGCCACAGAATTTTTTTTTTTTCCCACCATTTAGATGTGAATTGGTAGATTGTGCTGTTTCCCTAACCATAGTGGTAGGGGAATATGAATGTTTGTGTCACTTGTATGAGAACCTGACAACCTGGGGATGTTTCTTGCTGTCCAATTCAGATCACAAAGCACTGTGAAGTTAATAGTGACTTGGCTGTTGGGGACCCTGTCTAACCTTTGTCTTATTTCCCAAGATACTGGAGAGAAAAGTTGCAAAGGCTCGGATGATTTAGGGTGACCGCAGCACATCTTTTAGTGGGTTGAAGAATGGGAGGAAGCGTGTTACGGATGGCCTGTGTCAGCTAGTTTTGTGTTACGTGTAACAGGGTGGGAGACTAAAAAAAGAAGCATTACAACCGCCATGAAAATGGCAGGCTGGCTGCGGATCTTTGAGCATCCTGGCGCAGGCAGTGCATATTGAGCTGTCATGTAGTTGAGGACAGGTTTAGCATGAAATTTTGAATGTTTGGGTAGCAGATGTAACTGATAGCTGACTTGCACCTTTGATGTGGTGAGTTAATAGGGTAGAGGCAAAGGTGTTAATTCTTTGTGAGAGGAAAACAAATACTGTTTCTTCACAAAACTTAAAAAATTTTGAGTGTTCTTTAAAAAAAATGAAAATGCAGTGAGCATATGAGAGAGGGAGCAGTTTTAAGCAGTCTGCTCAAGTAGAAGCTTGCACAGACTTACTGTACAGTAAAATTACTGCAAAATACGTTACAGGCTATTCAGTCTTACTGGTTACTATTCATGTCAATCCCAGAGAGACAGGAAAGGTAGTTACTCAGTGTGTTTCTGTCTGCCTTGCATAGGGCAGCCTAACCTTTCCCATGTCTCTTTGGAGTGAATTTTACATTTACATTAAATTTTACATTTATTTGAGGAGGAGTGATTTGACTGGACATAGCCAAAGAAGAATCAAGCATTTCCTGCTTTACCTGTACAGGGATGTTTCCCTGGACACTGAGGAGTTTCTGGAAAATTGCTTGTGCTGAGAAGCAGCAATGTTTCTCCAAACAGCAGAAGCGTGTGATTGTCGGATGTTACTGTAATATTGTCTGAAGTGAGTCCCCCTCTGAGCTAATCAAGTATGTTCTTTTCTACCTCATCTGTAACTCCAGCTCTAGTGTGCAAGCAGGGAGTTTTGGACTTGGAAAAATTGTCTGATAAAATTGCTGTGGATTCTCTGCAAGATTAACATGAATGTCCTGTTACTGTCTTCTTTTTCTTCTGTTTTGCAAATGCTTTTTTCTTCTTTTTTTCCCCTCCAGTGTATTTGTTGGGCATTAGGTGTTGTCTCTGTATGTACTTTGAATGCTTGGGTATTAGCTTGTGTGAAGCTTACCGTTGTTCAGAGTGTTACTCTGTTGTTCACAATGCATTGGCTTTGTTTAGTTATGCTGCTGGCCACTATGTGTTAAACGCACCTGAGGTACTCCCCAAAGTACGTATTCATGTCAGCTTTTGGCTGGGTTTTTTTCTGGTATCTTTTTGTCCGTTTTGCCCAGTGCTGCCAGTGCATGCTCTTTAAAATATGCTCAGAAACAGAATTCCTTTGCTTCCCATATTTGTATGGTTGGTTGCCCTTTTTAGAATGAAAGGGTGACGGTCTGGGAGCTGTGCAGAATAAGACTTACTGAAAAGTAAAAGCAAAGTCATTTAAGTTTGCATTATATTTGCTATTGTCATGTGTGTTCCGAAATCCCCTTCCTCATTGAGTATTCTCTTGTTTGGGCTGGGTCATAAGTAAACCGATGGCCTTGCATAATCTCTGTTGCCCCTTCCTAAGCTCTTGATTCCGCAAGTTAACAAGGTTGTGGTAGGTTGTCTTTCTTCACCATCATTTCATGGCAGCAATGCTAGCTATGTATTTGTGCTTTTTTGCCTGTTGTATCTCCTGCTTTTTGCCTACCAAGGGAACTCCTGTGGCAGTCATGCTTGAGTTCACATACCTTATTTACACTAATCCCCTGAAATATTTTTATTATTGCAAGGTATACATGGTTGTTTGAGCATTACTACTCCTCCCCACAGGCAAAGGAAATCCATGCCTTCTTCCCAGGCAGCTACTTTTGATTTAACTGTAATTTTACTTGGATTCATCCTTGCATGAAATTTGATCAGAACAGTTCCTGCCACAGAAACGGTAGCATAGGTGGTGGTGTTGGAGGACTCCTTGTTGTAGGTACAGGTGCATCAGTGCTGAAACAGGTATGGGGCCAGTTAAACAGTATTGCTCAGGAATTGTTTTAGCTTAGCAAGCAAAGATTCATGGTTTTGGTAGTGAGTTTCACTCAAGTGCGGAGCTATCAATGGGTCCAACAAACCATAGATTTTTCCACTGATGCTTTCTGATGTTCATCAGAAATCAATTCTATTATGTAATTAGTTTTATAGTCTTTTCTGCTCCAATTACTATGTTTGGCTGCAACATTTTACAACAGAATTTGTTGTAAACTGGTAGTTCTAAGGTAGAGAATGACAATCATAGAAATGTGTTGGATAGGGCATGATTTTACTCATTTATGTAAATCATGTCCATACAGCATTAAGACAGGACTACTGGGTAATTCAGGGTCAGGGTTACCAAAGTCTCTTGGATAACACTGGATGCCAAGACAGAAGGATAGTCTTTCCGGATCCAGAGATTAAGTCCTCCCCTGTAACTCAAGGGCAAGGCCCGCCCAAAATGTTTTAAAGCCGAAGATTAGCCATGGCCCATCCAGTCACAGCAGTCCAGGAGGGGTTACCTTCCCATAATGCCAAATTGCCAGTGCTTCAGCGAACAACACTTTTCAACTTCAGAAGTAACAGCAAGCTTTGAGATCCAACCTCGGTATGACCTCAGAGTATACCTCCTTAGAAAGGAAAACACTGCTGATGCCTTCAGTCACGAACAGTAAGACAGGGTTTGCAGTACTTTTAAGAACCAGATTTAGGCTTTTAAGTGACTTAAATGCTTCTGAAAGTTTTCTTCTTGATGTGGCACAGAAAAGTCATGCATAATCTGGCTATTTTAGATCTACAGTGAAATCCAGATGCCAAACTACTTCTATCCCATTTAAACATGGGACCAAACATAGGTTTTGAGGTCATGTTAATCACTCCTGAAAATTCAGTGTATTTCTCTTTTTATTTTTTCAAAGCTGTGTATCTGTTGATAGCTGAATAACACATCAGTTTGTTAAAATCTTGAGTTGTTAAAAATCTGTAGATGTCCCATGCATTTTCTGCATGCTGGCTTTCATTTAAAACTATTTTGAAATAAATAAATATTTTTGTATTCTTCGGGCACAGGGCAGCAGGGAGGAGGGGATATGTTTTGAGGCAGAAAAGTTTTTTATCTTTTCCTGTCCTCTCTTAGCTGCCTTGTTAACTTTTATATTGAAATTGAGTGTTGTAAAATCAAGTGGAAAAATAGTTTCACCTCCCCCCCCCCCCAAATCCATGCTGTTCCATGCTGCATTGCATAAAGATTCAACCTAGAGGAAGTCCTCTTCTGTAGAAGGTAACTCTGAATTCTGAGGCCAGTATTGAGTAGCAGAGACGATTCAGCTATCTAGAGTAAGTAACTAATGGGAAAGGATTCCAGCTTGGGGAATATGTTGTGTAATAAAATGCAAATCTTTTCAGGTTTATTAGATTTCTAGCAAAAAGCCCAAAGCTGTTGGTATATCTGCTTTTAATTTACAGCACAGGATAGCAAATGTAATTTCTGGTGAAACTAACCTTATGTGTGTGTGTCAGTTATTTTGGTAGATACAAATATCATCAAGTGTGAACTCAAGATAGAAGAAAAATAGGCTATACATGGGAGGAGGATTAAGGAAAGGTTAAGGAATTGAGATATTAAAAGCGTTCTGAACATTTTTTAAGGGTTCAAGAAAGACTGAAATGTAGCATCTTACCTTTTTATTAAAAAAAAGCCAAACCCAAAACTTAAAGTCTTATTCTTTGTAGAAGAAAATACACAAAACATTAATATTTCCTAGGTTTGTAAAACACCTATGAAACACTGATGGTAGTATTTGTAAGTGTAGTCACTTAACAGGGAGTGAGTTTACACCATTGAGCTTCAGTCAGTTGTGGGGAAACAGAGGCAATGTTACTCTTAAAAAGAAGTGTGTGGACATGTTACCTGTGTGCCAACCTCATGTTATTGGTCACTGCCAGAGATTGCATGCTGTGATAGATGGACCTGTTTTGGTCTGAGCCATTACAGCTTTGCTCATGCAAGGTGTGTCAGGATGGACAGGACGTATGGGACTTTCAGAGGCTTAAAGAGGGAGAAACCCCAAGAGGGAGGATCTATGAGGAGTGTTTGGTAGGAAGGAAGGGAAGTGATTGCTGTCAGCTAGTGAGAACACACAGGTTAGGGGATGAGCTGATTGCTGTCTTGTGCCTGCTTGTGTGTAATGCTTCTGTCTTAGGTTGGGCAGTAATTATGCAGTCAGTAAAAGTGTTGTAATCGAATATTATGGATAGCGTTATTAGGCTAATCAGTAATTGGTTCATATGTACAAACCCCTTCTCGCAGCTCTGTCAGGCAGAGCACAATGGATACCACGTTGATGGCATCAGGCATCCAATTAAATGGTATGCTTCCCTGCTGGGAAATATTTGGGTCCCACAGTCCTGCTCCCAGCTTACTGCTTCCATCTGGGAGTTTAATGTTTTACTCCATCTTCAGCTCTTTTCTTCAAGGACTTCTCTGATCTCGTAGTTCATCCCACGCAGCTGACCTGCACGCAAGATGCAGCTGCTGCCCTAGAAGTGGTACATCTGTAGAGGGAGGAGAGGGGTGTCTGGAGATTGGAGAAAACCACCTAAGAGCTTGTGTCTGCGACTGCAGAGCTAGCAGTCAGCAAGAACCCTGAATGGCGCTCCCAGTAGGTGCTAATGTTTGTCCCCATGCTGATGTGGACGGTTGGTGCCAAGCATCACCGTAAGGACCACTGCCTCAGTCAAACAGAGACCTTCACCCTTGTGCAGTTGCAGTGCAGTCTCACCTCTCTGGTGAGGTTGTACTGGCAGCACTGAAGCAGTCAACAGTGGCCCTGCTGTTGGGAACCAACATTGGCACCCCTTTGCTACCTTAGTTGCTGAACTGGGTGACATCACTAACGATATTCATCTGTCCTGTTACATCAGAGCTCGTGCGCTGCAAATGCCAAAGGAGGCAGGAGTCTGGGAGAGGGAAGTGGAAGACAAAATTCAACTCTGGTGGTGTTCTCTCTGCCTTCAGCACTCTGCAGTTTCAGTCAATGGTCTTTCCCCCTTCAGGATGCAGTGCTAGGTTCTGTTGAGAAGCCGAGATGTACTCCCCCTGCCCACATGCATTTGTGGTGGTTAATCACTTAGGGAAAAATAGCTCTCTTGATTTGACTCAGCCTTGTGAGTATGTACATAGAGGGTAACCTTTATATGCATCTCTGGTCTTGCTGGAGACAGAGCAACTGCTCAGATGTGTAGCTTTGAAATCACGCTTTGTGTAAGACCCTTTGGGGTAAGAGCTGTGTGCTCTAATTGCATTTCTTTTGAACATAACTTGCATTCTGAATTTCCTGGGTTTCTCTCTCTTGCTCTGAGATAAAACAGTATTGTCCTTGTGGCGTTTTAATCCTTAGAGTACCTAGCTGTAGTCTTAACTTCAAAATTCAGGTTACTGGATTCCGACTGCAAGCACTTTTCATGAACAGGATACTCACACCCTGTTGCTTTCCAAGGTGTTTGCAAAGGAATTCCTACTTTGCTGCAGAAATATTTTCCAGAAGCTGCTTTTTTTGCCTCTTAAGTTTGTGAAGAAAACCTGCAGTGAAGAAAATTCAAAGCAATGCTGTCTCCAAGTCTATAGCCAGCTTGCAAAAATATTCCAGGTTATAAAAAGATTAAACCTAAGTTAATCAACAGCAGTGCAAAGTCCTTTAGGCTGACTTTGAAATGTATTTTCACACAGTAACAACCTCCCATTTCTGAACAAACAAGCAAGCAAAAAAAAAACATTACCATGAGGCTCTCTGCTAAAGCTCCCCTAAAAATCAGTGCAGAGAAGCAGGCATTTTCAGAAGTTCGTTTGAGGCACCTTGTATAATTTGACTGGCTTAAACTTTACCCATCTTTAGAGTAAAAGCCTCAAAGTGAATTTGAAAGAAATAAAGAAGAAACTCAAACCCTGCTTTTCGTTTCCCCTAGCAAGCCAGCTGGCTTCTCTCGCCTGCACATTGGTTTAGGATAGCAGTATTTTGCATTTGGAAATTGCTCTGTTAAAATGCTTGTTGCATTTTATTGGTTCATCTTCCACACCTGGATTACTTACCTGTTTATCTGTTGCAAACCAGGCTCCAGTGTGGATGTCAGTAACACTCAGCAGAATTTTACTGTCTGAGGTGACACCTTGTTTCTCCCTGGACTTGTCCGTGCTGAGGACAGAGCTGACACCAACCATGCTGTTCGTGCACAGTTACATCTGAGGCCCAACTTGGCTGGGTGAGACCTTTGTGCTGTTGTTTGGGGTCAGAGTGTATCTGCAAAGAGCTGCTCACTGTAGCCCACCTGTCCCTTCAAAAAGCAGAATCTACCCTACAGCAGGATATTGAGAGTGATGCTGGTTGATACCAGGAGGAAAGATCTCCAAAAGCCAAAACTCCTAATGCAGCTTTGCTCCAAAGATGGCTTCTCATCCCCCTTCTCTCGTTTGCTTTTCTGTACAAGTTGGGTTTTACCCATTGACTGCCAGCGTTCCCAGCACAAGGTGGCACTCACATTCCAAGGGAGGGATTTCTTGGCCCTGCAGCCCCAGTCCCTTTTGGAAACCAGTATGTCTTAGTTATAAGCTGTTTGGCCATTTATTGCTTTTTACTGCTTGATACCCCAGGAATGCATCTGAACGATACCTGGGGGAAGAAAACAACCAGGCAGCAGTGATCCGGAGGGAGGCGAACGATCCGAGTTAGAGAGCAGTGCTCAGCAAGGGGAATCGGGGAATAACTTGATGCTGAATGCAGCTCTGCTTTTGCTAGTTTTAATCCATTTGCATTCCACCAGGAGGAGGTTCCCCCTTCAGCCTTATCCATGCCTGTCTCTTGAGCTTCTGCTGTTTCCCTTAGTCAGAATAACTCCTGCCAAGGGCAGGCAGGCTCTGTGTGCTGCTGCACCTTGCATCCTGCTGAGAGCCACTTGCCACCCTGATAAAGGTCCTCGGACAAGGGGAAGTACAAGCACAGGAGGAATGGGGCTAGTGGGGAAAGGAGTGGAAGGAGGCAAGCAGTGTAACATCCTCCTCCCATCTGCTGAGTCTGTAGGAATCCTTTCTTGGTCAAGATCCAGCATTAACACTTCCCTCTGGAATGCTCTGTGTGTTCTTGGGGGGGAGGGGTTGTTGGCTGGTCTTACAGCTCCCAAAATCAAGTGAGAACAAGTCAGCTGCTGCCTGTTCTGTTGCTATGCAGTACTTTTAAATCAATATTTGCTCAGGGGTTGCACCTCTGTGCCGTGTGCTGTCAGCAGCTGGAAGATACCGGCCATCTAGTTAACACCTCTTTCTGGAATACTGAACTCTCATGTTTGGTTTACTTGATATTCTCCCCCACACTGCAAGATATTTATTATCTAAACTGACCTAGTAGCTTAATTTCTGTGAAGTCTTAATGAAAACTATGGAGGAATACAAATAGTGAAAGATGTAGCTGAGTGCTACCTGGCAATCCTTCAATCCAGGCTGTCACCCTTTTTCTTTGTTCCGCAGCCCTGGCTTGCTGCTCTCACAGAAACCATGGGGTTAAGTCTCAGGACTCTTACTTTTGCCCCTGCCTTTTTTTTTTGTAACAAAAATTCCCAAGAACAATGCAGCAATAATCTACCATGTATCACAATGAATTGTGAAGGAGATCAGAGTTAGTGGCAGAGAGATGGAGGCACCGGGGCGCAGAAACATGAACTGGCTTCCTTAACAGAACACAGCAGAGAAGTGGCAGGCTCTGAAATAGCACTGATCTCCTAAACACTGCTTAAACTGCAGAGAAAAGACTTGATGCATCAGCTTCTGTGCAGGTTTAAGCATTCCCTAACACTGACTGGCTAGTCCAGTGGGATGACAGTGGTCAGAGATGCAGGAAATCTCAGCTGACTATTAAAAGCTGTTTGTGTGCCCTTGAACGGGGCCCCAGAATTGGAATTTTACTTCTGTAGAAAAAGAGAGCAGAACAGTACCCAAACACTGATCTGCTCTGAAAGTCTGGCTTAGGTTGGGTGCTCCAGAAAGTCAACTGACTCACAGAAAGGAAGGTGAGGGGATAGGAGGCTCTGCCAAATCTAAAGCATATGTAGTCACAGATATCAGTGGGGTAAGGGCCCTGAGAGCTGAGCTTTTTCAGAGCTTACCGAGAGAAATGCCTCTGCCACAAGCAGCAGGTCAAGGGAGGCAGAAGGGAACCTGCACCCCCACCGCAGTCGCCCAGTTTGCATACGTGATCCCTGGTAGAAGTGTGTTGGTGACAAAGCACAGGGCTGTGCACTGTGGAGTCCAAGGCACTGGCTACCATCCCATGCTGCAGCCCCAGCAGCAGAGATGGCAGTCCTTGGGGGAAAAGAGCAATTGGTTTGAGTGCCTGGGAACTGGACTGCTCAGCTGCTTTGGTCAGGGAAGGCTGCAATGGATTTTATTTTTTATAGTCTTGAACTTTTCCACCTTATATTTATTACTTTTCCTGGTCCGGTGCATCCTTCACACTTGCCTTACTAGACTTGCCTTACATGTTACCAAAGCATTTGAAGTCTGGCTCCTGACCTGTGTTCTGCCTGTAAAACAGGGGTGATACTACCTGTCACCTAATAAAGCCTGTAAGTCTCATAAAGCTATAAGGTCCTCAGGACAAGGACTCTTCCTAGTTATGCAAACTTTTATGTATGTATTATGAGTCTTGAATTAGGTAGCCATAACTCCCATAGTTAGAACAGTAACATAATTAATGATGTCTTTCTTTTTTTAGCTTGTAGAAGATGTAGGGCAACAGTAACTTTCCTCCATTCCTTTTTATCTTTGGAAAAGGTCTCCCCTGCCCTCCTACACAAACCTAGCTTATCTGTAAAAGTGAGACTTGCTCCCCTTCTATGTTGCCAAGCAGCTGCAGTTGCAGTCAGTAAGAATCTATTTAGGCTAATTAGATTTTGCAAATCCATTATGGTTCTCTTGTTGGTGCTTGTAGACAAAAATCCCATGTGTCTCTTACAGGGCTTGACTGTTACGGTAGGGCTTCCCCATGCTTGGCAGGCATGAGTGCTGCTGCGCTTGACTGCAAAATGGTGTAAGAAGGAGGAGTCTGGGCTCTGGAAAGCAGCTGTAAAGCCCAGAGGAATGGCTATATGTCTTGTGACCTTTGATGATTGCGTGACTGCCCGATGTGGTATGATATGATGACTCAGACTACTAAGAATCAAGCAAGGCTTTTTTTCATCCTTGCATCTCTCGGATGAAAGCTTCCACAAAGCTGGCATAGCACATGCAACTAGGCGAGGTGGATGTCTTTGGTCAAGCTCCAGGGATTTGGAAAGTGTTAGGGTTTTTTATAGCCCTGGTACTGCTTCCTGCTTACAGGCATACCTGTTCCCCTTTTCTCCTCTGTAAAACGGGAGTAATTCTTCTCCCATTTTTAATTGTATTTAAATCGTAACTTTTCTACAGCAGAGATCATTAACTGGGCAAGGATTTGGAAGGAAGAGGCTACAGGGGCATTAGTCATGCAGTAGTATCAGCCAGTATGGTACATGCTCATGAGCTGTTAATCTCAGCAGAGCCTTTCACCTCTCCAGGGGTGCTTCATATGGATACTTACTGGCTGCTGTAACGTACCATTTTTCACCACTTAGTTCTAATCTTATTGGAAGATCTTCTGAGCTAGTTTCATTGTGAGGATTTTAACTGGACTTTGGAATCCTAAAGGAGTCAAGGGTAGGTAGGCAGTGAATCTTTCTCACCACAAGAGCCTGTTTCGAGACTGTCCTTCCTTTTGCTTGTTCACAGACTCTGAAATTTATTTCTGTGGCTAAAAACGTTAGTCCTTACCAGCACTTATGACTGGAACTGATGATCTCTGTCCAGTTCCCAGAAAAGTGCCATTTCCACTCCAGCGTTCCCCCTGAAAAGTGCTTGTAAGCCCTCTTTCCTGGATCCTAGCCTATTGCGCCACGGGGTAACTCCACTGGTCTGAGTGTGGAGGATGATCTGGGTGGTGCTTGGCAGCAGTACCGTCGCAGGGGGAAGACACTTGTTGCTGTTGTCTGCACAGGCTGGAGCCGTGCTTAGCTCTGCACCGGATTCTGGAGGTTACAGCTTGCTTGACCACGCTGGGCTCCTCTGGCCAGGACAGAGCCACACACTGGGAAAAGCAGCATGGGGGTCTGGCACCCCGCCCTCTCCAACTCGAACCTGCAAGCATGGGGACTGTCTGCCTGCGAGCTCTGTGGGTGCACTTTGCTTGAAGAAATGGTTTGGGTTGTGTTTTCTTTTTTTCTTTTTTTTTTTTCTTTTTTTTGGCAAGTTTTCCCCAGGAGAGGGAGCAGTCCACACAAATGTCGAGGGGAATGAATCAGCTCGTTCCAGCTCTAGCTAAACTGCGTTTGCTGCGTTGCAGTGAACGCCTTCCTCCTTCACACTCCTCATCTTCAACTCCTCTTCCTTCACCTTCTGACTCCTCTCATAGTATTGTAGTACCTTTGTCTGTGCCAGCCCTTTGAGGCTGGTATTCAGTGAAGATGCTCGCACTTCTTCCCTTCTTAAACTGCCTTTCCCACAGCAGTGCACCCCAAGGCTGTTTCCAACGCCCTGTCCCACAGCCCACATCTCCCTTGCTGGTCCCGGGGTTCAGGTCCGATCCTTCCCAGTGCTGCGTCCTATTCATTCATCGCTGACCAAGCCACAGAGCAATGGCTCGGCTGCAGCTCCTGCAGTCACTATGAGGAGAGTGATTGGGCAAAACAGGACACCGGTTAACTCAGGAATCTGGGGCTGCTTTGGTGAAAATCTCCTTCCAGTTCTAGCAATTGTAACTTCCAGAGGCTTGCTGCTGCTTAGATATCTATTTGGAGGTTGACTGTTTCCCTAGCAGTTGATTGTATTTCCAGTGACGCTTGCATAGAAAACCAGAGGAAAATTAGGGATTGTGGAGTTCAAAACCACTGCTGCCAAAGTTCCTGTCTTCATGGTGCCTTTTGTTATATCAGGAAAAGTTCCAAAAAACAGTAGCCTGGTTACCGCTTAAGGAAGGGTTTGCAGTTTCTTGCTGGTGACTGACTTTTCTTTATTCCTTCCTTCCTTTCTTTTCTTTTTCTTTTTTTTTTTTTTTTAAATAACGAGGAGGGGATATAACAGAGCTAACCTTGTGATAATCAAGCCTCTGCTTCATCGTATCTCAGTATATCTGATACAAAACCATCTACTGACATGTGCTGTGATTCTAAGTGCTGCTGTAAGCTGCACTGCTCTGGGAAAACTTCCAAGGAATAATGGGCAGAATTCTCAAGGACAAGGTGAGGAGAACAGCACAAGGTATCTGTTCAACAGCAGGCCTGGGAAACTAGTGTGGCAGGGAGGCTGTCGTAGCAGTGATTGGCACTAATAATAGTGTTACTCTCTATCTTGATGTGCCAGCGGAAAGATTTAAGAGGTTTTGTGTGGGGATGACCCTCAAATTAAGGGCAAAACTTGAGTAGTGGATTTTGCAGCAAGGACTTGAAGTTATACAGCTGTTAGGGGAATAAAGTATTTTCACTGGAGTGGGATCTGCAGCGGTCTGCTTGGAGATGGTCCTTTCTGGTAAAGACATACTCGGAGATGGAAGCAGTCTTTTAAGAGCATAGCTGCGACAATTATATCTCTGCTGTGTGCTATCTCTGAATGTTTGATACAAAGAAGTCTACAGACACATGCTGTGATTTTTAATGCTACTGCCAGCTGAACCACTCTGGGAAATTTTCCAGGGAGCATCAGGCAGAGTTCTGAAGGACAGATTGAGAACAGTGCAAGGTATCAGTGCTAACAGCCATCCTAAGAGACTACAGTGCTAGAGACATAGCCTGAAAGGGGGTAAACTTTTAAGCGTGTAGCTTCTTTTAAGTTAGTACAAGCAGGCATGATCAAGTGCTTGCAAACAGCTTGTGTTACAAGCAGCCCCCAATACTCCAATTTAACAGTATCTAGGCCCATGTTGTAGTCCCCTTTTCTGTACATGAGTGAAGTGGGATTTCAGTTATAAAGCTGCATGTGTTCTTTCTTTGGGTAGAGGAGTATATTACACCTGAACGGTGTTGCAATTCACAAGGCAGTAGTTGGAGTATGACAGTTTACTTCTCTAGTGTTGCTCAGTTTGCTGTTAGTGAATGTTATCTAAGCCCATCAGATCATGTAGTTCATGTTGATTTTGGAGCCAGGTGGGTGATACTATCCGGTGGTCAGGGTAAACAGTTCACACTGCAGCCAAAGTTCACTCTAGCAGGTCTGGGTTGTATCTCTGCTTCCAGTTTGTATTGACAAAAATGGTATCAAAAAGGGAGGGAGATAGTGGAAGTGGGTGAGGCAGTTTAACTCATATTGTTGATGTGTCCATTCAAAGGGCAACATCAGTCAGCTGAGCATGAGTAAATTCCTATTTATGAGGGCCTGACCTTAGACTCTGGACCTCCACAGCCGAAGAATCACTAAAGGGCTGCAGAATTACATGTCCACTGAAACAAGGATGACTTGAACTTTGATATAAATGCCATGTCCACCTCGGCTTTGTAATGTGCTCTCAGATAACAGCATGTGTTACTTCAGAGGAATCCATTTTGCCATCTCACCATACACCTGTGAGCTTGTACCATCTGGGGGCCAATGCTCTTACAAAGCTTATCATCTCCAGGACTTTCTGTTCAGAAGACATCTCTAGGCAAGGAATTCCTGCTTCCTGTTAAGGCTGGGCGTGCAGCAGATTTTGTCTGTTGACATTGGCAAGTCTCTTCAGACTTCATTTTAGTGCCTTTCTAGCTCTTTGCTTGGATGTTTCATTACTTCAATTGCATGTCTTAAGTTTTAAAATTCTCTTCAGATGTCTTTCTACCTGCTGGCACTGCACTGCCTGTGTATGACTGTATCTGAAAGCACAACAGCAATGCTTAAACTGTGATAGTCACGCATAGTCGTCCCTGACACCCACAGTAGCGGCACTAGGCCAACATTGTATGCTCCAGCAAATCATTCCCTCAGGCTCTGTAAATCCTGTGCTCTTGTCCTGCTTCTGGGGCAGTAAGAGGACACCCTGTGTCACTCGTGCCCTGAGAGCAAACTACGTAGCAAGGGTGGTGATGGTGCTTTAAGCTGCTAAACTCAGCGTGCAGGGATGGAGCTGAATACCTACCTGAGAACTATTAATGGCCAGACCACTGCCAGTGAGTGAGCGTCACTTGTACGTTTTGGTATTTGCAGAAGTGCATGCTTGCCGCTCCAGCTGCAGAACACAGAAACGGAGGTTTCCTGACCTGTTAATCAGAGAGAGAAACACGGCAGCTGACACTATGGACTACCCTTGTTCTTGGTTGGAAATACTATTTGCCGTGGTTCCAGCTGAACACAGCCTCACAACCCTTTCTGCTCTGTTTCTTATCTGCTATTATATTCAGCGTGCACAAGCCTTTTTGTTATGAACTGAGACATTGTGTGAGAACACAACATTTTCACCCAGAGCAGAAGGGCAACAAGTCTCTTTACAATGACTCCCACAATGAGGGACAGCAAAAACGTTGGTCCTGTAGCCAGGTTGGAAGGCTTTGGTTTCTCCAACTTCTACTGATTTCCTCTCTTTCAGATGGTCTGGAAAGGGATCAAGACTGGGTGAGTTAGCAAGCGAGATAACAGAGAGGCTGAGTGGCACTTGCATGGAAGATGGCAACAGGAGTAGGGGGGAAGTGGGAAGTAGAATGGGACAAGAACAGAGGTAAAAGTGACCTTGACGGGAGAGAATAATAGGCAGTGATGGCCCAGGAGCTGGAAGTGCAATAGGCAGTGGAAAGGGGAGACCTTGGAAAGATTAACGAGACTAAACTGTACTGAAGAGAAGAGACCTTGCACTGAGATTTCCAGGCAGCTGTGTGACCATTTTCTCATGTAGTGAAGGAGATGAACACACGGACCACATGGTAGAAAGCAGAAATCCAAGAGCAAGGGATTTTTCTGTTCCCCCCCCCCCTAATTTTGTGAAAAAGTTTGCCTTTTCTCTAGACTTGCTGACTTTTCTTCTAGGAGCTACTTCTTCAGAAGGCATTGTCAATTTTACAGTTCCCCAGAGTGTGGATTTTAATTACGTATGTCAGTATAATGCCTTTGTTTGGAAAAGTGTTGCACAAAAATAAAAATCTGAGGTTTTACAGCTGGTAGAGCAATAATGATTTAAAGGAAATTCCTCTCTCTGTACAAGTTGAGGCGTGCCAGATTCACCCCTCCCCTGAAGCTTGTGTCACCATCCATGCAAGCAAGGCAACTAGTCTGAGCAGGTGACATTTCTCATCTGCTTTGAAGTTCCAGTTAGTGGTGGATCAGACCCACTGAGGGACTGAGTGAAATCTGTCCTGCCAGCTCTACCACTCACTTAGGTTCACAGAAGACCATAGGGTGGATGTCACTGCACTGTTGAGTTAGTAAAACCTTGAAGCTGCCCTAATTTTGCTGATTTCATTCTGTCTTGGGCCCTAGAAGTGGCATGCAAGAGCTCAGGTGGCTGTTTCTTACCTTTTTCCTCAAGTTCATTCCAGTGCACATAGACGACTGGCCCTACTTTCCCTTTGGCAATCTAGGAAGGGCCCCATTACTCAGCTTCGCTTCACAGAAAAGTTGAGGACAGACCGTCTCACCTGCAGGAGCACAAAAGGAACATGAAGCACCTGGACTGGATGCTGCCCACCCTCCATATCCAACACCATTTTCTGTGGTATTTCCAGTCAGTGCCTACATTGAAAGAGTTTGGGGGTAGGTTGGTACAGCCAGAAGAAAGCTGGGGTTCATTCTAGACACTACTCATGGGCAGTGCTTTCCTACAGGATATGTCCCACGTGGGTAACGGCAGCACCTCTCAGCTTGCTCTGATCAATGTGACAGCTGGCACAAGCTCAATCCAAGATCTGCAACTTTGGGGCTGCCTTTGGCCAGGTGCTTCTCAAAAGCAAGATCATGAGGCTTGGTTGGATAAGAGCGACCTCAGTGAAGGCCTCTTAGTGTTGAGAACAGACAGTCCCTCTGGCTTAAGAGCTTTGGCAGATGCTCCTACTTTCATGTTCGCTTACTTTGTATAAGAGGGGCTGCTTAAAAGACTTAAAAATCTGGCACTCGAGACAAGGTGCTTTTGATGCTGATTGCTTTTACCTTATTAGAAAGCTTCTTTCCCCCAAATCATGGAGGACTATCCCTCACTTCTTATAGCCTCTTTACTGAGCTTTTGAGGGTTACTTCAGACCTTGGAAGTCAACAGGAAGGCTCCTGTTAATTTGAATGATTGCTAGCTCAGCCCTTTTGCTGTTCTATGCCCACTACATCCTAGTCTACTGAAAGAGAATGACTGATGGAGGGAGCACCTGGTCCAAGAGGACTGAAGAGCTGGAACCCAGGTGTTACTGATCACCACAGGCTCTGAGAGAACTTGGCTGTGAGTTGTCAAGGGGTTTGCACAAGTTGCAAGCATGAAAGAATAACATTGGCCTTATCCGCTAAATAATAAACTCACTCCAGTATTATAGAGACACCCAGGACCTGAGAGGACCCTTAATGCTCCACAGCATTGGCTGCAGGTCAAGTAGTAAGTGCATGACTGAGGTGTAGATAGGAGTCAGCAAGGGATGCTTAGGATTCTGCCTTTCTTATGCTGAATGTACCAGAAGAGTGAGTTGGCTCTCTAGTACAGGATGTAAGAGCTCTGGGATACTTCGGGAAATAGCACAGGAAAGAGGGCTAGAGAAGGAAAGGCTAGAATTAAATGGTCTCTAAAGAGGATACAAAATATGGAAGGGGAAGACCCGCTCTAAGGCACAGAGAGATCAGTAAGGACTAAGGTGTGAGCCGATAGCAATAAACAAGCTGTATGTGTTTTGGGTGAGGGGAGTTGCCTCACTAATCTCAGCTGAAACTGTGGAAGAAAAACAGCAACAGAACTGAGTAAAGAATGGGATACTAGAAGAGAAGAAAATAGGGCAGCAATTGGATTACTATCAGGCAGCATAAGAAAGTCAAAGGGTATGCAGTAGCAGTGTGTAATCACAGCTAAACAGCTCTCATCAGGCAGATCATCTGCCTTTCAGCCTGCTTTTGGTTTTCATCTCACTTATTTCCTCCTCCCCCAGTTCCTCTCCTTGATTCATGAAGGGGAAGTTCTGTTTACAGAAGTGGACATTTCCTCAATATGAAGTGCTAAAGCTGCGCATCACTTGTCCTGGGTGCTCCCCTTTCCTTATGCGTTTGTTTAATAGCAGCAAACACTTTTCATTTGGAGATGCTGCTGTAGTTCAGAGTTTCTCTGGCTGCGTCCTTGGCAGATGGATTTCCCCATTTGCTCAGGAATTTTGTGTGACGTTGGGTCCCAGGGGAACAGCTACTGCACAACTGTAGTCTTCTCTGTGCAGGGCATGCTCTGTATAGTCTGTCTCTGGGTACACAGCATTTGAGAAACCTGGCCCAGGCAGCTTGCCTGGTACGCTGCAGTCCTAGATGTTCCAGCTGGAAGTAGCACCCCACCTCTCGCTGTTGCTGGGGCTGCAGCTTTGGTACGCAGGCTCCCAGGCTGAGGACTGGAGCTTTGTCTGTGTAACTAAAGCTGCCACTCTTGAAGATCCTTGATCCAATTCTTTGTCAGATCCCCTCTCCTTCTGAGCCCCAAGCGGTAGCAGCTTGTCTTGGGACAGGTTTCATCATACTGAAATGGAGGCATCCTATCCAAATAGCCTTTCTGTGCTCTACACACCTGGGATGGATTGAGCTGCGCTCTGCCAGTGCCATAGATTGGTGGTGAAGATGAACGGGTTGAACATTGGAGGAATCTCTCCTTTGAACACTGAGATGATTAGCTTTTAGTAGACTCCCAGTACAGAGAAGACTTGTGTTAAGTGAATTTATTTCTTCCTTCCTCTCATATTTATGTGCTGAATTAGTACTTTCTATTCAGCAAGTCAGTTAGCTATATCTGCCACTGTACAAGAAACATTGGAATTTGCTTTAATTCTTCTTTCAGGAAGTGCTGCTTATCCTGCCTGTATACAAGGTATCTACCTACAGCTTACTTAGGAGACCTCTATTTGCATGCGGTGACTATGAAGTGTTTTGGAATAGCTGCTTCGTTTGTCCCTGGTAGTGTGTTCCTAACACAAACCTCATGAATAGGGTGGATGGTGGGTGTAAAAACTCTTTCAGAACTTGCAAGTGTTTGGTTTGGTTGATGGCATCTTGTCTTAAGTGACACAAGTGAACTTGAAGACAAGAAAGGAGATGTTATTGACTGGTGTGTTTCCAGAGGCTTACACTGCTGAGTTAGCAACTAGCCCTGCTTTTATTCCCCCCCACCCCGCCAAACTGATGCATCCACACTTCATGTCAATTTTAGTGCCAGCTACAGTGATTTACAATCTTCCCTTCCAGAAGTGAGGTTTCTTAACCAATTATAAATGAGCAAAAGCTGTTTCTTGCCAGTCATTTTATCTGTCCAGAAGTGATAAGAATTAATCCAATGGACAGAGGTATTTCACACTTAGAACAGTTCAGGAATCTTGCAAGGAAGTGTTTTCTGAGGAAAATACGTGTCCTTAGGATATGATATTAAAAGGGGCTCCATACTGTATCTCCTTCTTTCCCAGAATAGCCCTAGACACTGGAGTGCAAGTTTTTGCTATTCTTGGTGGTACTGATGGTGAGTGCAGGGCTGGTGGTTTGCAAAGGTGGGAAGTTTAAAAGACACGGAAAATCAGAAAAGCACTTGTCAGAAAATTTTACTCCTAATGTCTCCAAGGTGTTTCAGTGTTGGAGAGGTGGAGGAAGATGAGGACAGCATAGGGAAGATTATTACAAAAGCAGAGATGGTCTCCTTTACAGCTACCGTAGCTCCACCTGCCTCAAATAGGCAGATCAGCAACTTCTTTTTCTGGCTGTTGGAAGGGGTTGAATTGATGGGCTGCAGATGTTTGGCCTCACTGCTGTGGAGGAGACCATCTTCTAAAAGCAGCCTGCCTTCCAAGGCCATATCAAGAACCACAGCATCTTTGCAAAGGCTGATTTGTGGAATTTCCATTTCCCATGATGATTTTGCCTCAGAAAGGGGATCTGGGGTTAAGACTGGAGCTGGTGAGATTTTGATTCATGTGGGGCTTGGAGGGGAGAAGAGGGAGGCCACTGTTACTCTCTCAGAGAGGCAATGGGCAGGGGGACTATTTCTATGGGAAGTGCAGACATTTCCTAGAGCGGGATCTCTGAAGTACCTGCTGGCTGAAACATTCCAGGCATTCCTCTGCTGTGCTGCTAAGCCCACACAGCAGCAGCAGCAGCTAATACTGCTCAGGCTGCAGCAGCCTGGCCTTGTCAAGTGACTCTTGCTCAGTCATGGACTCTCAGATCCACTGCTCTAATTAGCAAATTTGCTATGTGGAGTAGCACCACAAGCTGTGAATTTGCAGCTGCCACTGCAAGAGAAGGTGGATGTGATTTTAGCATGTTGCTGTTGTGAACAGCCCTGCCAGAAGCGGGTGGAAGGACTTGCACTGGGCTATCCACCACAGTGTTTTCTCCTAAGGTTTCCTGGGCGCTTCGTGCACAGTCCAGAAATTGTAGTTCTCCATAGCCCTTACCCCTCCCATTAGCTGCTGTGCCAAGATGTGTTTACACCTACTGTAAGGGCCAGAGATTCATACCATCTCAGTGTCAACAAGCTTGTAAATCATCTACTTAATAGTCACAGGTAAGACAACATATTAAATACTAAAGGCACTAAGAAATCCTTCCCACCTCGCTCACCTTCCCCACCAAGTACTGAATCTTGTCCAAAGCTGCACAAACAGGATTCTAAGATAAAGACCTCGGCTAAGAATTACTAAAACAAACAGAGCGTGGAGTGGTTTGTTAAGGGACAGGCCTTGTCAAGGCCAAAGGGTGCGTGTGGAGGAACACACCTTACTGAAAGGAAAGCTAAGAACCGTAAAGAAGTACATCTTGGAACCAATAAAGCCCTGCCCAGAAGTCTGTAATTTTTTAATTAAATTGATGTAGCATGGGAAGAGAATCATACAAGTACTGTGCACTGTGTGCAGAGTACATTGCCTAGGATTTCAGTAACTAGTAGCACAAAAACTTTCTAGAAGCAGAGGGATCCTGTTCTGCTTAGCATGATGGAGTGCAGCAGAGTTAGAGTTAACGTAGCTCTAGCAAGGAAACTACATGCTCCAAACTGCATTTCTGTGTTTCCTTTAAAAGTGCTTTAAGAGAATTTACCAATCATCTGCAAATTGCCTGACTGTGAACATGGAGAAAAGAGCAGAAATTTCCTGGTTTACCTCTTCCTTTCTCTGCCATATGCAACAAACCCCTCTGTAGCAGTATAGTTCCTGGGGGCACATTAGTTCAGTCACCATGTGGTGCCTGTCTATTGATGACTGGCTTGATGTCAGGGTTTTCTTTCCTATTTTTGTTGTCACATGGATGAAATCCACTGTTAGAGCATTATCTGCTATTGATGGGGGCTACATTCTGATTTAAAGGCAAAAACCTCCAAATTTGTGATTTTGCTAGCCTGTGATCAAGACCTGGATTTGATATTTGTAGGTGGAACATGAATGGACCACAGGACTGTAGTTTTAGGTCAGTAACACCATAAAACCTGTTCCTTTTGCAGTTTTTTCCCCAGAAGAGTATGTGGTCTATAGCTTTAGTCAGTGCATAGGGGTAATGGCTACATCCCCTTGACTTAAGGCTTGTTTAACTTTCCTATGCTGCTGCAGAGCTATTGTTAGTTTGCAGATAAGGCAAGTGTTACCATTTTAGCACAATCGAAAAGAAAAGGATAGGAGGGAACTATTAGATTCTCTACTGTGTTACTCTCTGCCTGGTGGCAAGGTTGTCCTTCACACTGATCTCTCGAATGTGGTAATAATAACAGTAAAGCTTTGTTTTTACTGGTTATCAGCCAAAAGCAACAGCTAAGCCAGAAAATATCATCCCTTTTGCTTTTGCAGCACATGTGCTGAATCTCTGTGCTGATGCTCTGATAGTTCTCTAGACCTTTCCTGAGGAGACAAGGGGACACAGAGAACTTCATCCCACCCCAACCAACCTGCTCTACCTAATCTTGGCCACCGTCTTAGAAGCAGCCTCCTGCCCTCTTCCCAGCACAAATCAGCAACACCTCCCTTCTCTCCTATCTTGTTTTTGCTATTAAGACGTGGTAGGTTTTTTACAGCTGCCTGTATCTGCCTCTAGCAGTTGCTACCTTGTTCTTCCTCTGTGTACGCATGACAGTCTTCTGTCTTTTAAAGAGGCCCCTATCACAAATGAGTTGCCAAGTTTGAAACCAAGGAAGAGAAAGGATGTGTGTCTGACCAAAAAGGCCCTGTAAGGGTCAGAACTGGGAAAATGCATGGACTGATTCTTGTGCAGGCACTTTGCATCTTTCTGTAGTAGAGATGCTCTTTAAGGAGATAACAGAGACTGTCTTGCCCAAGGTGTTGAGAACTATACTGAATTTAGGTGGATCTGATCTCATTTGTTTATGGCGTGCTTTTAAGGAAAGAGACCCTGCTGCAAAGGTTACAAAGCAAAAGGCAGTCTGGTCCTCCTACTGGAAAAAAGAGCATGCTACTCGTATGCTGATGGTGCATGGCTTAGCTTTCCCTTTATTTGTGTGAACAGTGAGAAAATAATCTGGAGGTAAATCCTGGTCGTACAGAATTCAGAGTCACTTTGGATGGTGTTCATCTTCATTCCAGACATCTGCAAAGTAGATGTGTACACCCAAGCTGCCCCATCTGGGGTTCCTTTAATAGTCGAAGGAAAGAAAATGGCACTTGTTTGAAGAATTTTCGGGAGTACGTGAACCTTGCCCTTGGTGCTGCTGACTGTACGGAAGAGTTTGGGCTGAGCTGAGATGCAGATGTCTGTGGTGAAATCCCATCCTTGGTGTAATAGAATCTTGGAGGAGATCCTGGGACCCAAGTTGTTCTGCACTGGGAAAGGAAGATGTGGAGCACAGGAAGACTGTAAACAAACAATCTATTAAGAACAAGAAAGTCCTGTCAAGGTTGTGACTCTACCAAGCTTACACAGAGATGGATGGTTTTTTAATAGGGAAAAATGAGTGTAACAGACCCCTGTAGACTTCAATATTGGGGACAAAACACTGCAGACAGCAAGTCATCCATTTCAGGGCTAGCTTGCTGGACTGCATAGCCTTAGGACACTGACAGAAAGCCCCTGTAGGGTTGCCAGTAGGTGCAAATGATGGAAATAGGATTTTCCAGGAAGGCAGGTAGTGACTGAATAGCACTTCTATTTTTGTTTTTTGAGGTCACTCTATTTGTTTTGAAATCATTCTAATTCGGGGCTGGAAGGGAGCAGGAGTTGGTTTTTTGGCTACAAATCTGGTTTGCACTTTAACTCAGCAGCGTCTTTCTGTGGCAGTTAGCCATGCAGCCACGAGGAAGGATTCTGAAAGGCAGTAAGAGGCAGCATTGGCAGCGTCCCTCGGACTGCACTGACAGACCAGTCATGCACAAGTGCCAGACTGGCCAGACCCAGATTGGGGCCATCAGGGCTGAGCCTCTGCCTCCCACCTCCTCGGGGTGACGGGACCACTGGGACTGTGCCAGGGAACTCCAACTACCAGGCAGGTACGGGGGCACCAGTGTCCTCTAAGGACAAATACACAAAGTCCCAAGTCAAACAGGGTACTGACAGGGAAGGAACAGCCTGGCTCTGCTCTGCTGTTGACACGCTATGTGGCTGTGGTTTTGTCTGCTGGGTCCTCGACAGCAGACCTCCAGGAGGGGAATGGTAAGTCACAAGATAAGGGGATAGCCACACGCTTCAAAACGTCTGTATGGGGAGCATCTTACCAAGGTCCCGCACACTCGGTCAGTCTGCTAAGCAAGCTATCCGTCCTTGAATCAAAACCTTTTTTAGCAATAGCCTTGGCAGCCATAGCCTTGGCAGCCACAAATGAAAGAAGGAAACCTCTTACAAAGGCTTATGCAGGTCTTTTCATCCATTCCCCAAGGAAAAGACTTCTTGTCCACTAGCTCCTTGCTTGGCAGAACCGCTGGTTTCAAAGAGCCTTGCAAAACAATGTATGTCAAAACCTACGATACAGGAGTAAGAAAACAAATTAACTACTTGTGCTTGGAAGAGCTTATTCTTGTTTGAATGCTCTGTAAGACAGTCTTCTGAAGACCTCAGGAGTGACAGTTATCTTACAGATATTGTGCTTGGAGTCAGAATTAAGTTGGATTTTTTTCCGTTAACGTGGAGGCCTGTAATCACAATAATTTTTGGTTTATATGGTTGATGAGCTAGAATTATTTCTTGTAGCAGAGCCAATTGTTGAGATAGAGATGTATTTTGATACTTTTCCATCTCAAGCAGGCCCAGAAAGCACAGGTCTTAACTCTTTTATGTTATTGTTTAGAAGCTGGGAGAAAATCCTCTGAATATAGTAATGGCTGCGACAGCAGTACAAAATTGCCCCCTTTCCCTGAACCCAGCACAAGAGGGAATTACACGATAATCGACCACACCTTGCTTACAATACTTTCTCTGCTCCGGTGTTGCACTGAGAACTGCAGAGTGCCTGAGGAGATCTTTTTTCTGAGCAGGAAAGGTGCACATCGGGTCCAGAGCAGCATTTCTTGAAGTCAGTTCCTAAATTAGTTGGTTCTGCACCTGTCTGATGTAGCCATCTTCTGCTGGGTACCGCACAACTCTGGTTCCCCAAGCTGATGTTCACTGCTGCTGAATTTGCTGCTGGCATTTCTCCAAATGGCAGCACAAGCTTTCCCAGGCAGCTGGGGTTCAGATCCTGCAGTAATATGCAGAAGAATGAGTACCGTGGCCGCTCTCATCCTCCTGCCCCAATGCAGCAATGAATAACCGTGTGCATTAGCTGATGACTGGCTGTGAGGCGTGCCATGCTTTGGTAAGTGAGGTGCATAGCTGAGATCCCCGATATCCCACTGGAAGTCACATCAGAGAGGACCCATATGCTGCTGGAGGTCCTATGCTCTTTCAGGGCAGGTAGATTTGCCAGGCCCATGTCAGAGCCTCCAGAGAAGCTGAGGCAAACCTCCATCTGGCCAAATCCTGTCCCAAAAAGGAGGCTCATTTTGAAGAGGACTGGCAAACTGAATTCCTGTGGTAGATAAGACGGCTTCTGTAGGGCAAAAAAATATGGCTAGAGACCAGGTGGGAACCAAGAGAAGTTTGTTTCAGCTGCAGCAGCTAGATTGCAATAGCAAAAAGGTCCTTAACGCTATCTAGTTTGTCAACCACAGGACAAAAGAATTTCTTGCACAATTCAGAGGAATATGCTAGCTAACTACATGTGTAAGGAAAGGGTTTAAAATTGCACAATGTGCTGAGGAATGATACAAGTGGGGATTTTGTCTCACAGCTATGGGCAATTAGAAGGAACAGAGAGATCACGGAATTCGCACTGTCCTTGATTCCATGGAGCACAGGGAGGCTCGACCACAGCAGATACTGCAGGCTAAAAGTATGTCTTTGCGCATGCATGGGATGCATCCATGGCAAGGAGAGGCTGTGCAGAGAGCAGTTCAAAGAACAATGATTTTCTGCATGTGCTATGGCATTGTGGAAAGCATGTCATAGTAAAGGTGTCCCTTGGACAATATTTTGTGGGGCTAATTGGATATTAGGAAAAAGTTCTGCACTGAGGTGGGGGTCAAGCACTGGCACAAGCTCCCCAGGGAAGTGGTCGTGGCACCAAGCCTGTCGGTGTTCAAGAAGCATTTGGACAATGTTCTTAGACACATGGTTTAACTTTTAGGTTGCCCTGTGTGCAGTCAGAATTTGGACTCAATGATCGTTGTGTGTCCTTTCCAGCTCAGGATATTCTATGATTCTAATTACTCTGATTTCAGTGGCTAGTTAGGTATTGGTTATTTACTTCCAAACTTTTATGATTTATGTCATGTCTCATGATGTGGTGCTCTAAGCTTTGATTCCAACCCCTCCTCTCACAAATATTATTAAGAAAACAGTGTTACTCTGAAAGCTAAGATAATGCATAGATTTATTTTCTGTGCCTTTAAAAAAGAAAAGCAATAAGCTAATCTAAGAGATAAAGGTATGCCAGGCTTCCTACATTTAAAAGGTTGAGCTCTTTTGATGTAAACATACTTATCTTAAATTGCCGAAACCAGGAACTTCATTTCTGTGTTGTAAACTTTTTTCTTAACAATTTGCTTAGTGAATATAGCAATAACAGAGCCACTTTTAAAAGTGAATATCCTCAAGACTTGGAGATTTAGAGCAGCTGGCTGGTGTTATTCACCGTCCACTTATTCAGACTGGTTGGAATGGAGCACATACGCTCTTTTCTCTAGTTGCTGGCTTAGGACTTGCTAAAACAGAAGTGCACAGGAGACTTTGGGGAAACTCATTCTTGTTTCGATCTGTAACTGTGAAATGTATCCAGAAGGATCTGTGTTTGTCCTACTCAGAAGAACAATTGGGATTCAAGGCTAAGTGAAGGAGATATCTATATTGCAATAGAAGAGCAGATTGCTAGTGTAGATGTGGCTCACAATACCTTTTGTTAGCATAAAAACAGACGGGTTGGGGCACTCCTTTTCCCTTGAGCTTCCTCCAACTGATGAGAGACTCCTCCTATTTTCCAAAGTGTGGAAGATGATAGCTTTTAATTTTGTCGTCAGATGTTTCCTTCACCTCAAATTCCTCCTCCTGGGTTTTTTGGGTAGCAGTTGCTACAGCATCTATATGTCAGGAAAAAACCTGCATGTCCCCCTCTCCTCCTGCTTTCAGTGCCCCATAAAAAATAACTTCTTGTGTCTCACTCCCCTCTTCCCAGATGTTACATCTATCTGGAGTGTAAATAACTGAATGACTCGGTACTTATACACAATATGATACCTTTGATTTTAGAGCATCAAATATAGGTTCTGATATAGTGTCAATATCAAAAGTGAAGGGAAATGCTCTGTTGCCATGAATTCAATGTGAGGTGAGCACTTTGATGTGAATCTCAAATGAACATGGAGGGAGTGGTCCTCTCTAAAGTAGTTCAGCTGGCACCTGTAACCCCTTAAACTGCAGTCATACCTTTCACGTGAATCAATATTTGAACCAATATTTACTTAGGACTCAGGCATGATTTATATGGGAGTCTTGGTATTGCAACAACTGCTGTGTTACTCAATCAGATTCCCAGATGACTGGTTAATACATAACAAGCCAGATTTGTAAGTTCAGTTGGCACAAGTTACCATCAGAATGGAAAGCAGAAATTCATGATAGTATTTTGTATTTAATTCATAAATCTATTAAATACCTGTAATGGAGTACAACATGCTCCAGTTAAAGAAGCAATGGGTTTCATTCAGTTTTCAGAGGGTTTCAGTCTGGATTAATTGCTTGCTGACCATTTTCTAGTTGTCACAAGTAATTGTGTTATTCCTCTGTGTCAAAATGGAAACAAAGTAGGATCAAAGTAGTTAATTACAGAATGCCACAGTAAAAAACTCTATAGTATGCAACACTGTTCTGGTAACAATTAACAGCGAGCTTAATTCTGGGTTCAAAAAATAGGCTGCAGCTTTGAAGTTTAGGTATATCACAAAATCACTTTGGCTGTATATAAAGTTACCCTCACCTCCCGGGCATTATCAGCAATTGTTTCTCAATGAAAGCCATTCGTCTGGATGATGTGGAATGTTTCACAGAAAAATCCACTCCACTTATTTTATGCCAATATGGCAATAAAAAGATTACTGAAAGTCTAAAGACCTGCAAAATAACCAGATATTGTTAGTCAAAGATACTAGGGCAAAGGACTGACTTTGCAAATGCTATTAGATCTTTTGGAAGAGATTGATTTTTTTTTTTAAATTATTTTTTAAATAAAATAATTCAGCACAGGAAATTGAGAGTAATGTGTTTCCTTCTATAAATGGAAATGGTGAGTTAAAACTCTTCGGACAGGCCAAGAAATCCTCAGTGTCTGTGTAAAACAGACAAGACCTATAGTTTTCTAGGTTTCAGGCTGGAACACTTGAAAATCAACGTACGTGTGTGTGTGTGTGTGTGTGTGTGTCAGGAAGAAGAACACAGCCAGCACCCTGAAATGCTTTAACTTCTTTGCTCTGCTGATCTTCCTGTATTTACCCTCTCTGCTCTTCAGCATGTGTATGCTCCAAGTCCAGGGACCACTTCTTTGGCAGGCAGTTCCCCATGAATAAGCATCCTGCTGAATATTTGGAAACATTTTCTAACTTAATGACCTTTCTTTAACCTCAGGCTGCTAGGGGAACACTGGGAAGGAACAAATGTGTCTGAGTGAGGTGGGTAGCTGAAGTTATTGCCTAGAACGTGTATCTTGCCTGAGGCTCTGGCATCAGAGTCCCATCGCTGCCACTGCTGCAGGCTGGGCTCCCTAAAGATTGGGAAACATCTCTCTGCCACCTCCTTACACTGACTGTGCCCATGATACCAGTTTAACGGCCCACAAGGAAATAACCAGCTAGAAACCATGCTTTGGCTTAAATGATAAAACTCTGCCAGGATGCCATTAAAACTATGCCAATTACTTAAGTACAATCAGTGCCTGAGTCAAAACTGCAGTGGCTGGAATTTGTATCTGGAATCCGTATCTGGAATCCACACTTTTACATCCTAACACAGGAAAAAAACTGCAGCATGCTTGAATAACCAGCAGTACTGAAGTTGCAAGTTCCATCACAAATCAGTTATTTCAACTTGGTATTAGTCCATTGTTATGCATGCTTAGCATAGCAAATTGTTGCATAACGAGCAAAAGGGGAGGGAAAAAAAAAAGAAATTTTAGAAGTCCAAGTAATTTTAAGATTAGTCTGTGATCTACCTCATTATTTGGGTAAATAATAGATTTTGAAATATTTTAGAAATGTATGCACGTTTTTATTTTACTGCTGGCTGTTGTTCAAGCAACATATTGATGTGGGTGTGCTCTTGGATCTTTTTATTGTGTTATATTTAAATACAGAGCATTTACTATCATGTTAATGGCAGATACATGAACATAACATAGGAAGTCTTCTAATTGGCTTTGCTCCTGCTCTGTCCATGCAAGTGTCCAGTGAATGTTCTCAGGTTCTTTACAGCATACAGGCTCTGAGCATTTAACACAAGCAGCGACAGTGGCTGATGCCTTGTTATAGAGCATTACCAGCTTTGTCTTACACAATTCTCTGCAGCCTTTTATTAGTGACCATTACTACATCCATGGTAATTCATTCTGTGGCTTTTTTTCCCCCTCCCTAGTCACCACATCATATGCACCTCACGCAGGTCCACTTGCTGTCAGGGGAACGTGCCCCAGCTTGTACAGGCGTTTTGCCGGTGCTGCACATTTAAAACAGCTTGAGGTGGCTCTGGCATATTCTTCCTTAGAGCAGGTTTCTTTCGCTCCCAGCTACATACTTCCACAGTGGAATTCAGAATGCAGAAAACCATTAGTCCAAGGCCTGGCCACAGTAGGCATGTTGGAAAAGATGCAATTTAGCACAGTTTAGAACTTTCTGAGTGTTTTCAGTGATTACTGTGGTCACTTTTAAGCCCAAGAAGAGTTGCAAAAATGTGCTATTGCAGAAAAGAGGCTGTATCCAGTTTCTTTTTCCACTAGTAGGCTGAAATCTATCCCAGTGAGGCTGCAAAGGATGTGCAAGTGGACCTACTCTCAGACAAGGGGGCAAGAAGGGGAAGCAAAGAGCCTGTTCCTCTGTGGCTTGGGTGGCTCTGTCACAAAATGACAGCGGTGGCAACCCTCACATGGGACATCCTCTGGCAGGTGAAGGGAGCAAGCAAGGACCACCTGATGGGTGAGGGCCCCCCAGTGCCTTCCATGCACTCCTCCAGCCTGCAGAACTGAGCACAGCCCCGACCTGACGAGCTGCTTCTTGCCCAGAACTAATAAAACCAGAGAAGATTAAGAGGGAAGAGAGAGCCGATTCAGTGCAGGTAGAGAACTGGTTACTATAGCAACTGTTTTCTTCCTTGAGCATAGCTTGTGAGGACTCCCTTGCGAGGGGATTTCTGCGCAGTCCCGGAGCTGGGAGGGGAGGTTGCTTCAAGAATCTCATTTGACAAAGGCTGTGTGGCTGCACTCTTGAACTCTGCTGGGGATCGGGGGGAGCTGGGATACGTTTGTAGGAGAGTTTGACGCTCAACTAAAAGTAAAACAGATGTTGAAGTGCCTGATCTCATGGGAGTGATTACTAAACTGGGACTGTATTAAAAATGATACTCACCTCATGGTGTATTGTTCTGTGGGTTGCAGCTAAGACTGAAGCTGTTACTGTGCCACAGTACTGCACACAACCAGGAGTTTCAAAGCTGGTGTTTTTAAAAGAAATAAGAGAATGTTTAGCTAATTCCTACTGGATTTTTAGATCTCTCTGAGGTCCTGAGAAAGTTCCCCACCTGGGTTTCTTCAGCAAGACTAAATTGGTACAGAGTAAGAAATTAATTTGTAATATAATAAAGGCTTGGTCAGTCTGACTTCAAGAAAAGTCATTCTCTGGGACTTGCGCCAGGTAATGTTATCTTAGCATACTGCTTGGAGTACCTGGCACTGTACAAGCTCTAGGTCTTTGTGGTTATCTTAGACCAACATAGCAAATGAATGAGCATATTATCCTTTCAGGAGGGCTGCTTTCTGGTGTAACACTTCCCTTGCATTCACAGGAGACATATAAATACGCAGGCAGTGCCGAGGGTAAATCCCTCATCTTTAGCCCTTGTTAACCCTGTGGAGTCTGGCAGGTATACTTCAGGGGCCAAAGCTGCACCTTGGTTTTTTGCTGGTATTTTGTGCTGGAAACTCAACAAACACAGAAGGAAAATAAAACAACCTATGATGATCTCAAATTTTGTCCTGAAGTTCTCTCTCTCTTAGGGTCAAAGCATGGAAGACATTGCAAATTCTCTTGATAAGGGGTGAGCAAAGGGTGCTGTGGGTGAAACACTCTGCTCCACTATTCTCCCTAGGCTGCTTATTATCTATTTGTCCATGCAGTATTGTTGCTGGAGACACGGATCAAGAACATTGCCATGATCCCACTACCCTTCCTATCACTGAGGAAGAGGAAGGGGGGGCAGCTGTCCAGCCTCTTTCTTGCAGCTGCATCTTGCCTAGGTGACTAACACAACTTTGAACCTTCATAATCCCTGGCTTTCGGAGCAGCAATTTTTTGGCTGTTGATGCAGGGAATCAGAAACAGCAGCCTTAATATTTCTTTAAAATTCATCAAGGGTCTTACCAGACATAGAACCAAGGAGTCGAAAAATGAAAGCAGGCTCCCTGCTCCAAGTGCAACTTGAACGCAGAACTAGGCTGACAGTATTTTGCTATCGCAACATGTTCCCCTGTGAGCAGTATGCTGAGGAGGTGAGCCAAGAGGCTGAGGGACTCACGGACAGCCCTGAACTCTCACCCACACTTGCAACGACTGCACAGTTCCCATGTCGAAGTCTCCAGCCTCAGCTGAGCTTCAGAAATGGGATTCACAAACTCAGCAGCAACCCGCTACTGGTCCATAAAAGAATGTTTATCAACAACTGCTATGAAGAAGTCTGCAAGCTTTTCAGCTGAAATAAGTATCTGCATCCTTGTACAAAAGTGTCATTCTCTCTGTGCCATGTGGCAGATGTGGCCTTAGCTGGCATTTGATCTTGCCAGTAAAATCGGCTGCTGCTTGGTAAAATAGCAAGAAAGACTCGTGAAAGAAAATGGAGTGCTTTATGAGTCACAATTCTTCAATTAGCTCTTTTGTGAGCACGAAGCAATTTCTACTGCACTAGTGCAACTGGGGTGAATAAAATCACATATCAATCCAACTGCAATTCCCTTTGCTGCAGATATAAAAGTATTACAGAAAACTGGGAAAAAATATTCTCATAAGCTTTAGTAAATCCAACAAATTAATAAATTAACAAATGGTTCATCTTATTATGTCATAGAGACATATGCCCTCTCCTAACTGAATATATGATTAAGACTGCATTCAGAACCAGTGAAAAGTAGAAATTTCCATCAAGACTTGGTGAAGAAGGATCTCCATTACTTCAAAGGAAGTAGTAGACTCACTGACCATTAAATTCTGTTCAGCCATTGAAGTAATAGATTACAGTCATGGTATGGGGTTGAGGGAAAAGTAAATTACAGAGAAAAGGACTTGTTTTTTTCCTGTCTGAGGGGAAGGAGATTTCTGTGACAAGTAGTTTTGTCTCCCTCCATACTGATAGCAGAGGTTGTACAAACTCTCAAGTCTCAGCTCACCTCAGAAGAGGGGATCTGAGTCCAGACTGTACCTTGTTTATGGCATAATTAGTTGCTATGTGTTTTGTCTGTGCCCTAACCCTACTTACCTCACCGTTACTTCCTTCACAAGCTTTAAGGCTGGGTTATCCAGGGGATACAGTCAGCTGAAAAATTATTCTCTTAATGGGTCTCACTTATTAGATGCTACAGTGGATTAACCTGTTAGATGGGATCAGAAATTGAACATAGATACAGAATCCATGTCTGCTATCTACAAAAAAAGTGTGCTAATGCAGCTTGGTTGCTATCGTGTAAAATCTGACATCAGGAACATGAAGACACATTTGCCTTTTTCTGTTACGTAAGAAGATGGCTGTTGATTGACTAATCCATTGGGTAGGGTATCGCATTGTTACCTAACAACAAGGTGTTTCTAGTGGACAAGAAATGGAAACAGGGCTCAGTTGCTGCTGAGAACATAATCAGGTTTTTAAGTCTGAGTCCAGTATTTTAACTGTTCAGTCTTGGAGAGTTTGACCCAATAATTCAGTACTTAATTCCCTTCTTTGAGTTTTCTGATGCCTTTTAGTTTTCAATATATTCTGATGTTAGCAGAAGGCTTAGTTTTGTTGAATTTGACTATATGCATTATCTCAGTGTCATAGATTCCTCCTTAGGAGCAGAAAAAAAGTCACATACACAAGTAGAAGAAATAGGTTTGTTTTCTTTTTTTCGATTGTTTTATTTGAATGTGGACCTAAAACTTATGAAAAGAACCATCTCAGTAGCGCTAGAATGAGAACCTCTCTCTCTGTTTATCCATTTAAAATATATTGCATGAAGAAGAGCAGTATAAATTTCTCATACATTGCTCCTCCTGGATGCTTTGAGCCAAACCAGGGAAGTTCTTGGATCAGAGCAGAAAATGATTTATTTTCATGTTTAGTGAAACCAGTACCTGTCTTTCCACATACTCTACTGGGGTTTGCGTCAAGCCTTCTGACCATTCAACTTTGGCATTGCTGCCTAGGCTTTCAGTAAGACCAAGCTCATGCCACTGCTGCCACACGGCTTCCTGCCCATTCAAATCAACCACATCTGAAATGCACAATGGCGGGATAACATGGCTGAAAGAACTATTACCCACAATTTAAAGATTAAAGTCATCTTAACCAATAATGAATTCCCTAGCCAACATTTACTTTCTGGAAATAATGAAAGTAAAATAATTTTGGCCAGTAACATATCAATATGCCTTCATATCAACTAAATCTGAAGCCCTTAGGATTACTTACTTTTATTTCTACCTTGAGTTCCTCTACCGCTTTGTTCCTGCCTTTATTGCACTGTATGTACATGCTTGTGGCTCCCCAGAAGATAGACCATGTTTGTTGTAAAACACTCTGAACAGTTTTCAAGCGAGCTACACCCTTTTTGTAAATTCAACAATAAATTACAATGGGTTACTAACTACTAATGAAGTGTTAATAAATGATGTAATGAGCAGAACAAACAGCTAAAGGAAATATGTGTGGGGGCTTTATATAGGTCCAGGATACTTATCAAAACGGAATTCATTACAGGATTGAAACCCAAGCTAGACTGACACTAAGAAAGGGTGTGTTGTAATCAAAAGGATATAAAACAAATAGAGCCATAATCTTCCCGGCTCCTTCTAAATTCTCTGAGGCTTTGAAAGAGATTACATGAGGTTTTGAAGCAAAGCTTCTGACTTGGTATGAACAAATGTCAGTGAAATGGCCAGCATCAACAGGTTGGAGTTTTCTTGTCTAGTAGAAGTGGATAGAATTCTCAAAAACAAATCTTTTATTTCTCTGACTTTTCTGCCTTTTCTTTCCCCATATTAAGCAATCTAGAAAAAAATTGGTCAAATAACTAATTAGCAACAAAAAAATGTCACACTATGACAAAATAGTGTGAAACTCGAGCACTTGAAAGCAGAAGGGCCAGTCTGAAAGGCAAATTTTTCTGGTATTTTCACCACTTCTTCCCACATGTAGAGACATCATCAGCGTTTGTCGCAGAATGAACTTTCCATCTGTAAAACTGTTTTTTGGAGTTTAGCTCTTCACCATCAGTGATGTTGTCAGGTACTTCAGCAGGGACCTGCAAAACAAAGGGCTTCTCCGCAGCCATCTCCAGCAGCCACTGCATGTCCCCTCTCCAGCATCCTAATCTGTGCTTGGATTAAGGGATTTTATTTCATAAAGGAAGAGCAGAGGCACAAAGGGGAGAAAAGAGAATCTGTGTCTCTTCTGTTCCAGTTTGGCATCCCTAACCCATACATCACTCTTCTTCTAAACTAGGGTTCAGTATGCCTCTGCCATGACAGTTTTGGTTGTGCCAGCACAAAGCAGTTCTGAAGCCAGTTCTGGAGCTTTCCTGCCACTTCTCAGAAAATCCCTGGGCTATTTGGGGGTTTTCCAGCACCGGAGTGCCAAAATGAAGCATACAGACAAAATGAGGGAGCAGCCCATGTGGTGAAATAGTTTGGGAAGGGATGAGGGAAGGAGCGTATCAGGAAGTCCCTCACAACCCAGCGATCCCCAGCTTTAACAACGATTGCCACAATAACGGCAAGTATTATTAAAAGACCCCACAAGCTTCTATATACAGTAAAAGACCATTAGGGGAGAACAGCCAAAGGAGGAAAAAAAAATCAGAGAAGTGCAGAGGTAGTTCAAAGCTTAAAGGTGATTTATTCCTTTACTATTCATATAAGACGAGGTGATATAACATATTAGGCAACATTCTCACCCCCTCTGGCTGCAGGAGGGCCAGGAAAGCTGCAGCTCCTTCCAGCTGCAGCTTCTTCCAGCTGGCTGTGACATCACTGCGCCGACACTCCTCATGTGCTGTGAAGGACTGGAAGGCAGGTGCTGACGTTCCCCGTAACAGGAGAACATCTCTCCACCGCCAAAACTAACAAAGAAGTTCAACTTTGAAGCACTGCATGTGGGAATTATATTTCTTCTTGTAGCTTACCTTTCTGTTCAGGCATGATTTTCTCCTGAACCAAGAGAGATCAGTTTACCATGTAGGCATGAATCAGCCCTCACACATGATAACTAGTACCTCGGTAACTTTCTGTAAGAAAGAGAGTTTAAATAAACATATTGTTGATTGCTGTAACCCACTCTGTACAGCACAGAGATTTCCCACCGGTTTTCGTGGCAAGTCCCGGAGTGAATGACGCGTTACGGAGCCTTGGCGCGGCCGGCCCTGAGGGAGCACCAGCCTAATTGGACACCGCGTAACCAACGACGCAAGGAAGGCAGCAGCAGCTCACAGCACGCCCTGCTCCGGCCAGCTCCCTCCGTCCGTCCGTCCGTCCTCAGCGCTCACCTCCGGCTCAGCGCCCCCACCCCGGTCGAGCCCTCGCTGTGGCCCGACCCTCCCCCGTTAAATCCTCCTCAGGCTTTAAGCGGCGGCCACCGGGCCGAGGGGGAGCGGCGGGCACCGAGGGGGCGCCCGGAGGCGGCGGCAGGGCCAGGGCTGAGCCCGGCGGGAAGGGGAAGCGGGGCCCGAGGGGCTCTGACGGCCCGGGCCGGGGACAGGGGGGCCAGCTCCGGCGGCCGCACCGCCATCGCTGTGAGGAGCGGGGGGGGGGGTGTCACCTGCCGCGGCGCCCCCCCCCTCCCCGAGCTGCGCGCGCCGGTCACCGCGACAACCGGGGGACGGCCAATCGGCGTGCTCCCTGCCCGCCCCTCGCGCACAGGGGGCGGCCGCGGCGGCGCGAGCGAGCGCCTCATGCTCCCTGGCGCACCAATCGCCGGGCGCTCCGGGAGCCGGGAGAAGGCGCGCGCCTTCCTCGCGCCCGCTGGCAACTTCTTTCTCCCCTCCCCGCTCCAGGCCGGAGCCGAAAGCTGGGAGCCAATCAGGACGGAGGAAAAAAAGCGTGAGGCGAGCGGGCCCGCGTGCTGAGCTGCCTATAAAAAGGGGGGCCGGGAGCGAGCGCGCGGCTCACTTGCGGCTCGCGCTGCCCGCGGAAGGACGCCCGCGGAAGGACGCCCGCGAGGTGAGGGCGCCAGAGCGCGCGAGCTGTCGCGCCCGCCCGCCCGCTCTTCGCCCCAACGGCCGCCGCGCCCCCACCCCGCCGCCGCCGCCCTCCCGCCTCACGCGATGAAGACCAAGTTCTGTAACGGCGAGACCGACCCTTCCCCGCTGGGGCTTCTCCTCGGCTGCAGCTCCGGCGGGGGCGGCGGCGTCCTCCCTGCCGCCGGGCAGCCCCCCTCGCCGCTGGCTCATGCCGACCCCGAGGGGAAAGACCCCGTCGCGGTGGGCAGAGGCGGGGGCGCCACGACCCCGCCCTCCGCGCTGCTGCTGCCGCCGCCGGCTGAGGAGGAGCCGCCGCTCGACCCCCGAACGCGGCGCAGGGCGTATCTGTGGTGTAAGGAGTTCCTGCCGGGGGCCTGGCGGGGGCTGCGGGAGGAGCAGCTGCGCATCAACCCCATCAGGTCAGCGCTGGGGGGGGGGGGGGGGGGGCGGGGCTGGTGGGTCGCTGGGAGTCCCAGCCGCTTCCTCACGCAGGAGGTGCGGGAGATGAGCGTCTCCCTCTTTTACTTCCTCCTTTTTTTTTTTTCTTTTTGTAAGAAAAAAACCCTTCCTATACTTGCTTTTCTGGGCGGAGGGGAGCAGGCTCGCTGTCGGGTGGGAAGCTACTGCGCATCCGCCTCCCGCCTTCGCTCAGGGCCGCCGCGGGTGCCCCCGCTCCGCGCACCGGCCGGCGGCGGGGGAGTTGCGGCTGTTGGCGGGGCCCCCCGGCGCCGGGAGTCTCGCCCGGGGCGGGGGGGTGGGGTGTGCGGAAGGCCCTGGGTTCATTGTGCCAACCCCCAGGAGAGGGTGGTGGTGCGAGGTGGCTGGTGCTGCAGCGCGGCGGCAGCGCCTGGGCCCTGAGCCGGGGAGGGGCCCCCGACCTTGACGGTAGAAGTGATGGAGACGGTAGAAGCGGTTGCACGGAGTGCGGAGCTCCCTCCGGAGAAAAGAAAAAAAAAAAAAGTGCCTTTTTTGGCGTGGCCCTGACGCTTTCGAAGTTCAGAAGTTAGCAGGTAGATGCGGTGTATCAATGATTTGAATCATCTTTTGGCATATATAGTAACAAGTACTTGTGACTCAGCACGTTGGCAGCAGAAATATGTAATTTGGGGATGTTCTAGAAGCCGTATGTAATGCGTTTGAGGTCCTGGCCTTCTCTGCGGAATTAAGTAGTCTATCTTTTGTATCAGTCCTGCATGTTAGTTAAGCCAGTGTCTTAGCTCAGTTTCATTTTTACAGATTTAGTGTCTTAGTGCTTGATCGTTCTACCTGATCAAATGTGGAGTCACATACAGTTTCAAAGGATATGGTTGCCAGCTTTTCCCCTTGAGCCCTGAGCTTGCTTTCCTAGAGTTTATACTTTCGTTGATAACACAAAATATATGCAGATCTACCCCCAGTTAGCTAAGAGAGCATAAACTGTTGACAAAGCTCTGATATATAAAAGTATGATCAAACCCCCTCATGCTCATTTCTAAATGTATTTTAAAAGCCTGATAGAAAATGAGCAACTCACTGAAAGCCAGTGCAGATAGTATTTGTATTTTTAGATTTCTTGTCATTATGACATGATCATAAGTTTATGAAGGGTGAGATTTTTTAGAAGACTGATACTGTTCCTAGACAGTAGACTAGTCTGATAAATTGTCTGTAATCTGACTTGCTTAATTCTGTTTTCATCCTTATTAGTGTGTACTGCTGACTTTGGTACTTATTTTCCAAAGCCTTAGGTTTTAGCACAGTTACTCTTGCATTTCTTGGAAATTTCCCCTCTGAGATACCACCTCAAAATGGCTTGATGTTTCCAGATTGTGAGGAAGAGAGGATGGGCTGAAACTTTAAAAAAAAAAAAAAAGTGTAAAACCATGCTAATTGGCAGTTGCATTTATTTTGGCAAAAGTCTTCTCACCTTTCTTAACTATGAAAGGTGCAAATGCAGCATCATATTGGTTTGCTGATTCTAGTCTTGCAAAAGTCAAGCATGCGGTGTGCATTCTCCAGTGTGTCAGCATTGCCATTTTGACTGCATTAGTGCAAATTGTGTTCATGAACAGCTGTTAGGTAGTTGGTATCATCAGATGAAGGGGTCTGGTCCTTACTGTTTGAGAGCAAAGAAATAGATTTGCATCTAATCAGAATGCAAGTATATAAGCACATCTAACTGCTGTGGCTGTGATTTGGGGAAATCTATGGGAAGCTTTGAAAATAGGTGACCCTTTTGGAAGGGCTTACCTTTAAGTCATTTGTAGCAGGAGACTAACTGGTAGCTTTATCTGTATAAGAGTTGAGATATGCCCTTTTGACCCTTAAACAAGCTGCTGAGTCTACTGACCTTTCAGGAGAACAATACCTTTTATTAGACTCCTGTGTGGATTTCCTTGATTAGAGGTAACTTTTGAAGTCTTAAGTGCACAAACTATAGTGAAACTTTTGTTGAATGGAGTTCAGCCTCAGTAAGATACTCCTGTTTGGCTGGAGTGGCATAAAAAAAGAAGAGTCTCTGGGGTTTCATGCACCATATGCAGGCTGAGCATGTGTTTAAATAACTGTTTGTACAGGATTTTGAGCTCTAGTCTGGTATTTTTTGTAAAGTAGGTTTTGATGTGTTTAGGTCTTGTATTTTAGTATTGATATTTTCGCCAAAGTCTACATCAGAGTCTTAGAAAAGGTGGCAAGTGTTTTTCAAAAAAACCTGTCTAGCACAGTTTAGATGAAGCCAGGAATGTAGTTGGTATAACTAACCAATGTTCTGATTGCATCTGAATAGTCTGGCTTTGCTCTTCATTTGATACCCTTTCCATCTGTCTGTTTTTTCTACCTGCTCACCTTCATGGTTCAAAGTTAGTTCATATCTCTTGTCTCTAAAAATCCTTTTTTGGATGCCTGCCAAGCCACCTGGTTCTCTTCTGTCTTCTTTCTTGAGTGTATTGTGCAACTGCTGTTTTAGCCTATATTCTTGAGATTTCTTTTTTACCTTCTCAATCGTTGACTTTGGATACGTAGTCCAGCCCTTCTTCTCTGTATCATCTCCCAGTAAATACATACAGGTCATCTACTTCTTGATAGCCTTTTTCTCCAGAAAGTCTTTACTACTTCCCCACTGAGTTGTAAGAGAACCCAGAAAAATATTTGGAAAAGCATCGAGAGATGTGTAAGGTTAGAATGAAGAGCTGCATTTTAGCCACTGCATTTTGGATCTGCCATGGGTTCCTGGAATCAAAGCTCACTGCAAGGTAATGTTAAATACTTATGTTTTGGGCGTTATGAAAAACTGCATTATTTTGTGAAGGAAATCACAACATGACAGAGCTACTACTACCTAAGTTCTAGAGTTACTACAGTAAGTTATGTAGCATGCTACAAGTAAAATAACTTATTTTTTAAATCTGTGCTACCTCATCCCTTTACTGTTAGCTACCGTATTTGGATTGTATCTGGTTTTAAAAGTTCTTTCTTTAGTGGCGAGACAGACAAGCTTTTTCAGTAGAGCTGATTTACATTTCTCTTTTGCAAGTACACCAGAAGTTTCAGTACTCTTTCCTTTTACAGTAGAGGAAGAAGGAATAGGGAAATCTATTGCAGAAGGGAAATTTGAAAACCTCTTAATGAACATATTGATAATGAAGAGGGTGCAGAAAGACAATGTAGTAAAGAAAATGTGGGTTGAGTAGACTGGTGTTCTTAGTGGGCTACTAGAAATCAAGAAACAGCTTCTCTAATCTAGTAACTACCTAGCTTGATAAACCTGTAGAAAACAAATGCTGTCACTTTTTCGTTTAAGAACGCTCTTGTAAAACTGTAGTTATATGAAAAGCCAGCATGCTTGTATAACCCCTGAATGGTTGAAGCATGGACTCCCTAGTTTGTGTCTTACCTGATAAGATTCTGAGGGTGACTTTAGTTTTGACAAATACATGAGCAATTTTTTTAAAACAAAGAAGGGCTTTAATTGCAAATTTCAAAATTGAAAATGAGTCCCTAAGAATGATAGCATAAGTAAGACTTTCATCAGTGATGCGGTAGCATAGGTATTCAGGTTAAATCTTTGTAGCTAATCTTTGTAGCTTCCATCCCAGCAATACAAGCTCTTACTTCAAACTAAGAGGTTTAGACTCACTGCATGTTTTTAAGCTTATTCTGCTGTCTTCTTGCTTGTTTCTGCAACCAAGTATATCTAGCAAGTCTCCAGCATCACTTTCTAGAAGTCCTGAAAATAGTTAACAGAAGTCTATGTCTTGTCTTCATTGCCTGTTGCATTTACATGTTTGTTCATACCTTGAGCTGTAATTTGGATCAATAGATCTTAATGGTGAACTATATATTAAGAAGCATGAAAGTGCCAATTTTTTTTTTTTTGAAGCCTTACATGTTATGGGTTATTAGTAGTGTTGGAAAATTTGCTCATGTTAGCATAGATCAGTTAATCATACTAAGGATGATTAGTGCGCCTCTAATTTGTAGAAAACAAAACATGTATGCTCATCCAAGTTAGCTGATAAACTTACCTTTCTCTTGATAGAGGTGGCCTCAGCAACATGCTGTTTCAGTGCTCACTACCTGATACCATTGAGACACTTGCAGATGAACCACGGAAAGTTCTCCTGCGCTTATATGGTGCAATCCTTCAGATGGTGAGTACGTAGAGTGCTTTGGGAGTGGGAGGGTTTCTGTAGCTTAATTGTAGTATGTTTGGAGATCTTAATTTGTGAGACACTGCAAGTGTGTGCTGCTTTATCCTTTTGGGAATGTGTTTTAGTGGTAGCAGGCTAGATTGTTAGCTTAAAGCAGTTTTCTTTATAGTTTGTTATTGTCTAGAACTTACACTCCTTTCTATACAGATCCTGACTGGCGTATATCAGCTGAAGGCTCACTTGCTGTCCATTTGATCAGTAATGTTTTGTTTATGGTATTAAGTTTGGACCGTGGTGTTTCAGGAAAGTTACTAAAGTTTGCTTCTGTACAGTATGTAGGACTTTGGCATAACTAGCAAGATTGCAAGAGACTAAACTGCTTAATTTTAACCTTGGTATTGTTTACGAATCTCGGAGATTAAAGTTGAAGGTTTTGTCAAACTTGTACAGTGCTCAAGCATTTTATTAGATCTCATGGGTAATTGTGTTGCTGGAAAACTTGATCTATAGTGTTAGAATAAAAATGAAGCACAAAATGGAAAAAAAAAGAAGCCATCTCATTCCAAAACATGCTTTCCTAAATGTGTGATATGCCTTGTAGCTGGCATAGAAGCTTAGCCAGATGTTTGTCGAAATCTTCTAATGTTACTTCTCTTTTATTTGGTTAGTAAAATGTAAATAGCACTGAAAATTGTTAAACCTTAAGAGAAGTGGTTGGCAAATCTATTTAAAATTGTGAGGTTTAAAATCAAGAATATTTTGTAAAGGTGATCTCTTTTAAAGCTTACGGGCTATTACCATAGGACTGTACAGCAGATCTTCTCTTACCCATCTCTGCTAGATACTTGATTATATTGTAAATAAATAATCATAAGTGTTTAACCTTATGAAAAATTGTAGCTTCATAAAATTACATTTGGGTGTTGGCAATTGTTTCTATTTGACTACGGTTTTATTATCCATTAATTTGATATTTTCCAGTACTCAGTCACTTGCTTTGAACAACTGATCTGATATCTGCAGGAGATTGACTGTTCCTGAAATTTCAGCCCATTCTTCCTGCTTCTGCTGCCTTGACCAAACTTACCATTAAGAATCTCATTGGATACTGTCACTTAACTGGCTTTAAAGTGTTCTTTTTATTATACTTCGTTAGGTATTAACTTTCCCATGGTAGCAAACTTTACCACAAATATGTAAAAGATTCCAGTGGTTTGAAATAGCATGAAATGCTTGGCTACACCACTGTATGTGTGTTGGGAAAGTTAAACTGTTAAACAAGAAAAGTGTGTAGAAATTCATCAATTCAAGCTTAAATAGTCTTTCCTTTAGTTTAAGGGAAACCAAAAGCAAAGTGAAAAAACTGGTGAGAAACTGTTTTCAAAATGACTCCTAGGGTTGATGCTAAGAATTTTTTTCAGAATTATTAATGGCTTTAATGTAATGCTGACTTAATATGTAGAAGGCTTGAGTAGGAACATGGGCTGTAAAACTGCTGTAGTGGTAGAGCTTCCGTTGCCCAAGAGCTGTGAAGAAATGTGGCCTTTCCCTTATATTTCAAAGGAAAAATAAAATAGACTCTAGAATATGGTTGCCCTTCTCTTCCCTCAGGACTTTTTTAACTTGCCTTTTCTGTGCCCCTATCTACTGAAGAAATCAAAGTAAAATTTTGGACTCTAAAATCAGAAATAATTCGCTTTGAAAATTGAAGGTGTGTTCATAACTTTCTAACCTTTCTACTCTTGGTGTTGAAGGATCTTTTGAGATGTCTAACTTCCTTTATTTCCGTAGTGGCAGTGAAATGACTGCTCTTGTTGGTGCAGTTCACTAAAGGTTAAGTAAGCAGAGAAAGTCCCAAGGTAAAACTTTCAGATTGCATTGAGGTTCACAATTTTTGTCGACAAACATTTGTCTCTTCCAGCCCCTCTACCTTAAATGCAAGTTAAAATATAAGCAAACTGTTTTATTGGGGTATTTTGAAAACCTCACTTAGGATTTTTATGAATTTCTGGGTGGCATAAGCAGAATCTTCTGACAAGCCTGTTAAGAGGGAGTAATTTGATATTTTTTAGTAATGTTGCTTAAGTTTAAAGCCCTATAGAAATTAAGGAACACTGCTTAAGTAAGTTGAGTTTTGAGACCTTATGCTAAAATCATGACTTAATTCTTAATGACTTCATTGTAACTGCCACTGGGTATTAGTAGTTACCACTTGTTTGTTTGAGCCTTTGTAGCATGTTTTAACTCTTGTCCATTTTACTTTCTGTTGAAATTGGAGCACAAAACAGTGATATCAGCTCTTCTTATTCCTTTACTGTAAATACTATAGATCTATAGCAATCTGCACCAAATTGTTTTATGTATACAATGTTAAGTTAAAATTTTGAATAGAAGTGAAAAACAGACACATAGTACTAACTTAATGAATGATACTGGCACCATAATTCTTTGAGCCACCTTTTAAAGGAACCTTTTTTGCAGTTTGAAAATAGCCCCAGTTTGCTTATTATCAATCTTGGAAGACACAAATGTCAGTACATGAAACTCATCCAATATAAACCATGCCAGTTGGCTAAAGCTGCCACACAGGGAAGGCTTTGTGCCTTCCTCTGTCATAGCTGATATGTTTAAGCCAATTTTTTGTGTGCATGACTGTTTTGGGGGGAGTTGGGGGAGATGAACTGAGCTGGCTCGGCCATTATGATGAATGGTCGCACTGGCATGGATGTTTAAAAATCAAGGACTTCTCTTGAGTATATCCTTGAGCAGAACTTTTTTTTTAAGACGAGTATTTGTGCTTGTGACAGGTTAAAGTACTAACCACATTAAAACTCAAATGTTTGAGGCACAATGCAGATATGTTCTACATTGAAAAAAGGGGAATGCCTTACTCTGCTTCACTTACACTTGCTCCAGCTTAGTTGCTAAATGTAAAGGGGAGCATTGAAAGTAAAACATCCTCATGACAAAATACCTTTAACTGTTGGCTATATCAGTGTTAAAACAACTGAAACAAAAGGTTCTCCAACAATGTGCCATTTAATGTCCAGACTCTAAGATTGGATTTCATATGCAGATAACTGTAGTGTTTCTACTTAAATTCAGAACAACCAAAACTTCCCACATCTTAGAAATGCTGATAGGATTTCAACATAAGATAGCATTAACAAAAAAGAAGCTCAAATTAAGGTGAATTTCTTTGAAGTTCACCTATCAAAAGGTAACTTGGGGATTTATTCCCATTCTTTTACACGTGTCAAAAGAACCTTGAACTCTGATTCACTGGGCCTCTGTTACTTTGCAACAGCCAAAACAAAATCTTGTATATAGATGAGGAAAAACAAACCCGTATACCTAATGTTCCTCTCTAGTCTCTCGATTTCTATGTGAGCAGACGCAAAATAAGTATAAATGGTTGCCACAGTTCTGTGGTAAATCTTTTTCCATACCTGCCTTGCTGCCTTTTATTTTTTGTAACTAAATAAAATGCAGACTGCTGTGTAACTGTAATTATCAACGTCTTCTGTGGTTGTTGGTGTCCATGTCTGTTTGTAGCATGGAGTAACTACAAATCCCTGGCACTGGCAGACGGCTTGAAAGAAACCAAGCACCTCTTATGGGGATATATTTGTGTTGGGTGGAGTTAAGGGTATTCTGGGGGTAATGTACCACTTTAGTTGTATATGCATGTGTTCTCTGCTGCAGGCTTGCCCATGCGATCGTGCCTAGAGCACTCTGGTTTCCAGGTGACAGACACGATTCACGGTATAGTATGAGATCTCTGAAGTTGGAGCATTCTCTACAGCTTTCATTTTCTTTAGTAATGGATTTCATTGTTTAAAAATAAGGCTTAAGGAGCACCAGCTACTGTCTGTGCATCTGAATGTTTACAGCAATAACAAAATATCAAAGTACTGCCCCTTCCTTTCCTCTGCTCCCTCATAAGAGAATGGTAACTTGAAATGAAGAGGATTAGAGATGTCTTTGTGGCTTTTGTAGGGCTTGAACTGGAAATTATTCTTCACATGCTAGATTTTAGGACTTCAGCAAGTTAGTTCCTTAAGGTCTGGCAGGGATCAGTGATCAATGGCAGATTCTTAGAAGCAGAAACAGTTATTGCTGAATCTAAAAATATTTGTGTTCCCATATGCTGAAGTTCAAATCAATGTCTTCCAACAGCTTCTAGAATTAAGAAAAGTTTCCCCTGCATAGGTTGCCTCTAACCTCTCAGGCAGTTCCTTGTAATGTTGTAATTCCTTGGGATTTGAATTCCTAGGGATTTGTCTAAAAGTATTGCAGTACCCTGAAGTCTTGAAAACTACTAAAGCTGAGTAAACTCAGAAAAATGGAGTTATAATGCAAGATTTAAATTTGTGAGCAGAGCTAAGGCTTATTTGGGGGGGGGGGGGGGGGAAGTTGCAAGTTCCTTCTCTAGACAGAATTCTTCTGTCAAGCATCATTTGGGATTTTTTGATACAGAGCTCATCTTCCAGTTACAAGAGAGATAAATTTGGGGCATTGGAGAGAAAATGATGAACTCAATTTTCTTTGCCAAACTGCCTTAAAATCAATTTACATGATCACAAAGTAGATTCTGTAACAACTTCTGTTGTCTCTATGCATATAGCTGTCCTCCCTTACTAAAATTGTAGTGAGCATTCTTAATCTGCTTTGAGAATAAAACTTCCCACAATAAAAGAAGCACTGAACAAATATGTAAAGAAATCATAAAGATGTAGAACACATGCTAATATTTCCATATAGAGTGATTAAAAACCTCCAGCAGTTATTCAGTCATTCTCTTATTTGGGTAATTAAAATCTCCTCATTGCTGTTGAAGTAAATAGCTCCCAGAATTGGACATAAGTTGGAGTGAGCTATTAGAGTTTATGGAAAAACTGAAGTTTTGATTGGTTTAGCCAAGAACACATGAGCTAAACATGTAGATCAAATACTTCGTGATATGAGATGTTTTACTTTGAACCACTGTTCTCGTAGGCAGTTGTGCAGTCAGAAATCAAAATCCTACCACCTTAACATCTGTTAAACTCTTAGACTTAAACTCTTAAACTTCCGTTGCATAAAACTGCATCCTGCTTACTTCATTCTCCTTGACCATGTGTACTGGAGACTTTTCTAATTCTAGGCTGAGTACATGGCCACTTGTGAAGACTGATCCTCTCCAAGCTCCCATTCATGTTTGCAAGTTATTTACAAATTACTTTGTATTCATTCTCCTCTGGACGCTAATGCTCCATGCTGAGGGAACAGAAAAGAGGAAGGGATGCCGCAGAAGTCTCCTTTTCTGATGACTCTGCAATACACATCCCTAACTGTCTCTTTCTAATGGCACAGTAGATGCCATTAGGCTATCTCCAACACTAATTTGAGGTGGACTCTTAGAACTGGCTAGCTCTTTATGCAGTATGACTTCTGGAAAGTGGATGCCAGTTCAGGTTCTAGGGAAAAGCCTAATCTGCTTACCTTCTGATGAACTGAACCATTCTGAGAGCACCATTAATCAGGAAAGACTCCTGGATGGTGAGTAACTTTCTGACTGTTCAAGAAAAATCTGTAAGATGCAAGAGTGGTATTGATGTAGGACATGCTTGTTCAGAGAAACCCTCTGTAAATGACTTTAATACTATTGAGTAGTTGCGCATTTAGCTTTAGTGAATATGTTTTGACTTTATTCATTTCCTTGAAAGGAATATAAACTAATAGTAGTTTTCATATTGTTTTGTTTTAAACTTATCCTAGTGGAATGGGAAGTGCTTGCTGAAAGACCATCGATTCATGTTAACTATACTTCTTCTGTAGCTTCTGAAATACTGTAACTGCATAGCTTGTGTAAATCATTAGCTTGTTGTATTGTACTTAAGGCAGCTGGTGTTGCTTAACTGTATTCCATTAAGTTCATATTTCCACCCTTGTTTTGGACATGTTAGAGCTTTGGAACAGAAAGGTATGCATACGGTCCTATAAATCAAATGTTTTTGTTCAGAAGGTGGAGATGCAGGCTACCTTTATGGGCCTCTAAAGCTAGTCTGGTTTAAACAGTCAGCAGTGGAATTGCAACATAAATAGCAGCCACAAACTGTCGCTAATTCTAAGCAAATATTTGCTTTCTCTTCTCCTTACCTTCAAGCCCCTTAAAGGACAAGGTTTTTATTACATCTTGAATTTTAAATATGCAGCTCTATTAAAAGCATGTGCCACTGAGGGTTCAGTTGCTGAGGGTATGGTTTGATACTCTGAAACTGCTTTATAATGACTTTTAACAATCCTAGCACAATACATTATGCATGGAATTTGTTAAAGTTTTGCTAGTATACTGCAGTTCTTACTGAGACATCTTTAGCTTACATGGGCAGTTCATTTGCTGTGCAAATCCAAGATTTTTCTTCCAGTGGTACATTGTACATATAGCCTAGACAGCATACTGTAAATAAGGAAATTCTAGTCACAAGAAATTTGGAAAATAAGGTAATAGAAAAAAGCAACTGCTTTGCAAGTTTTGTAACATGCCTATTCTAATAGTCCTTCTAAGGCTTTTACGTAATCTCTGTAATGTCTCTTAAGTGCTTTAGCTGCAAGAAGAATACCATCCCAGATGTCATGTAGAGGGACTTAATTTTCTCTTAATTAAAAATGTTCCTCTAAGCTTATGATACATTGAAATCTTGTTCTGAAGTACTGGAAAACAATAAAAACATACCTGAAAATCAGCTCTCAGGCTATTTACAGGAGCGGCTTGGTCTCAGTGGCACATCCTTTTGAAAGATTTTGGAATTCTTGAAGTAGTGTGGTGGCCAGAGGTCAGATGGATGCTAGTGCTGTAGCTGTCACAGATCAAGACAGTGTTGAGACATCTAGTTAATCGTAGCTGGCACTTCTACTCCCTTTGTTCTGGTGGTTGCAGGTTAATCATGTTAAATTTCATCTTCTCATTGTGTTTGCTTTTTCTCATTCATAGAGGTCCTGTAATAAAGGAGAGTCTGTACAGTCTCAGAAGGAAAATGACTTGCAAGTGAGTAATTAAGTTTGCTTATTTCACAGAATTTTATAGATGATAAAGAAATGTAGTGATCCTCCTTGTTCTAAACCAGTAGTTATTCCAACTGGTGTCTGGGCTGTTTCCAGAAACTGTAAACAGTAATGAAGAAAAGAAATCATATTTGCTCATAGGAGTAACACTATAATGTGAGCGTCTGTACATAGTTTGGAAAGATTGAAGCATTCTATATTAACAAGAAACAACCCTAAATGCTTTCTTACCATTTCTAACATTGGTATCAGTATCACTATTTCTAACACAAGGCTGCTCTTTCTTTAGTAGAGGAAGATCAGTACTCTGCTTTACCTAATCCCTATTTTATAATACATTGATGGACTCTTCTGAGGAAAGTATATGGAGCTGGAGAGAACTTCCTCTTGAACATGAAGAGTCTCTGATAGCATTGTGCTTGGATCACTGTGTTCTGCATACTTTAAAGTTCTTGCATTTGGAACCATTTCTGCTCATGCAGCATAATGTTTAGCTGAGTGTAATTTTTCATAGTCATCTGAACAGAATTTGGTAATCTAGATTTCTACCCTGGCAGTATTTTTTTCCAATAAGGGATAACATTGCAGCATGTTAACCAGATGCTTTACTTGTTATTTACTATCGTTTTTCAGCTCTGTAATGGTTTTGGCAGTTACTAGGGAAAAGTACATCTTACTTGTTTGATAAGTGCTGCTTTTCTTCCCTTTTATTTTCTGCCTTCTGGGAATGCCATCTGAAACAGTTCAAGCATTTGATTTTTTTTCTAGTGAGTTGAAACTGGTTTTAAAATTTTTGTTGTTGAATAACTGCCTTTGAAGTTTTGTTGAACTTTGAGTTAAGTTCACTGGAACAGCTTCAATCAGTTGAACTGAGACTGAACTGAAAAATGTACTGGTTTGATTCCTCAATTTTCTTCAGAGATTAAAAATGGAGGTGGCTTGATTTCTGCCCTGCCCCAATCCAGTCCTAAAGTTATAAAAGAAAACAAAAATCCAAACAAGCCCCACCCTGGTGCCAACAGCTCATACAAGTTTTGCAGTTCAGGAAGCAAGGTTTTGATCTTCAGAACTGTCTTTGTTGCCTGAAAATAGTGATTCTGTGCTGGTAGGTTATTGGTTTCTGCTATTAATCTCATAGTGCTGGAACTTCACTGTTGGATTGGTGTACTTGAGAATTCCTGTCAGGATGGATTTGTTAATTTTCTTGAGTCTAGGTAAAAATTGTAGGTACACTTGAACAAAGGAGTTAATATCATCCTTTGGAGAGAAGAAAAACCTCTGGGTAATCCAACAATGTTCTGAATCACTAGCAAAAACATTGTAGCTGTTCTGAGCTGCCTGGTGTTTGATGACTGTGACTAGAGATGGGATAGTCGGCTCATAAGGTCTTTTAACTGGGATTATCTATGTTTTACCTTGGTTTTGCTATAGTTAGTGGCAACTTTCCTCAAAATACTAGTTTCATGTATTTTATAGTGAGCTTTTTGTTGAAGCAAGAATAAAGCAGAAGAAGCCTCAGTTCCAGCTGGTATAGAAAGGCTTTTGATCTCTCCTTGCCTGAACGGGAGTTGCATGCTGGAAAAGTTTTGTAAACAGTGTTTATAACTCTTAGTTTTGAAATGCAACATTCAGCTCTAAGTATTTGTTTAAAAGTGAGTGGTCAAATCTTCTCCAGAAGCTTGTTTTAAATAGAAGTGCTCATGGTTACATCTGTTTGAAACTGATGAAAATGGAGAGCTTCAGAGCTTAAAACGACAGGTGGCTGTTTGGCAGTATAAGTGTATTGCAAAGTATTTGAAGGCATTGAGATATGTAATTTACTTAAGTAAATTCTTGATGCTTTAAAAAAGTCATCAGGTGAACATTTAACTGAAGAGTTACTTAGATTTGTTCTGTGTCCATATGAAGTAAGCTATAAAATTTTCTAATGTCCTTTAGTAGTTTATTTCCATGCCTATACTTGACAGTAGTGTGTCGAGTGGAGACTTGCTAAAAGGTCCATCAGGTATTATGAAGGAGAAGCCTTTGTGCCTGAGATCCACAGATGGTATTCTTCCAGAGCTTTCATTGGACTTGTTCTCAAGTGACCATTCTGTTACAGTAGAGGAAGTTCTTTTGGTGCTCTAAACTTTTTTGTCTTTTAAGAGTCGGGCACCAGAGCATTCAAACATGAATATTCTTATGCTGCTGCTTTTAGATAATATTTGCCTGTAACTTTAATCTTGAAGCAGATCTTTCATGGAGAAATGCAGCCATCCTTGTTAACAGTGCTGTCACAGAAGTTTACAAACTTGCAGTTGCGTAGTTGTGGGTTATCTGAAGGTTCTAAATTTTTAAGCATGTCTTAAAGGACTAGGGCTAGGCAGACATGTGGCAGAAGTAATGCAGAAGTGCACTGTTGAGTAATTGGAAATTTCACTATTTCTGGTTGTCACTTCTGATGCATTAAGGGACATCTTAATGAAGAACATTTCTTTGGCACTTGCTGTTATCCAAGTATCATGAGTTGTTTTTTCAGTAAGACGTGAAAACAAGGAACTGACATCTCAATGGGAACAGCTGACAGGATTGCTGTAATCAGACTTTTAAAACACCGTGGTGTTGTACAAGGCACAGACAAATTCAGTATCGGCTGTTAATGGAGTAGACATTCAGTAACCTGTATCTAATTGCTTTTTGGTGCTTGGCATTAGGCTTCAGAACTGAATTGAAAAGTTCAGATCTGTGGTGGTGAGGGCAAGTTGCAATGGTTAAAAGTATGTATTTTTGGTGCCTTAGTTCTGCTTGGAGGAGTTGAGATGGAAAAACAGTGGAGGACATGGATGCAATACATTCATATGCAAATCATCTTCAACTCTCAATTGGTATTCTTGATGACTCTTACTTTTTATTGAAGTTAATGCTTCAGGACATTGTTACATGAGTCTTTCCTACACTTCAATATGAAATGCCAGAATTTCTTGAAGCTGCTGAAATAATGTGTGGGCCAGTAATAAAAACTTACCAATGGAACTGCGTGAAGCATACTCAAGAATGGAACTTGTATAGAGTGAGTTATTTACTGTCTGAGACTGCAGTGACTACAGTAATGCACAAGGCTCTGTAGTCTGAAATATCTTAGAGCTTTCTTAATTTTGTGCTCTTAATTCTTATGCTTTTAAGTGTCATGGGTCAGACAGAGATGAGTTGCTCAAAAGTAGTCAGAGGTTTAGCAGACCTCTAGGATTTGAGTACAGCTGGATTCTGGTTAACATAATTGCCAGAAGTAGTGATTTATACTGTGGCTTCTCTGTTTACTTACAGCTAATCTTACCCATCAAGAAAGCTATACTTAGTGATTTTAACTGTATTTGAGATGTATTTCATATTTCTATTAATTTTTAAGGAGTCATTAAAAAGCTGTCTGCTTGTGATTGTTGTGGACTGAGTTTATTGATGTAAGGAAAACCTTGAAGAAAAGTTATTGAAACTTGAGGTATGTTTGGAGGTAGAAAAGAAAGAAGGTTCATTCACATACACATGCTTCTTAGCAGGAGTTTAAATTATTCTGTTTCCTTAAAAAAAAAAAAAAAAAAAAAGGGAAGATCTAAAATGTGCTTAATGGAAACAAATCCTAAGTCATTCTTCTAAATGAAAAATTGTTTAGTTCAGTCATTCACTTCATTCACTTGCATAGTTAAAATGACCTTTTATGAAGCAGTGTTCCAAAGTGTGTTAAAATAGCCAAGGATAATATTTATAGTTCCTGTGCTGTGCTTCAGTAGGATAAACTCCTTCAGGAAATGAATTTGCAGAGTTCCCACAGGTTAGGGAGGAGAGGGTGTTTTGGGTTTTGTGTAGTTTTGCTTTGACCTGGCCCACCAACAGTACCTGTTAAGTAATACATGTTTTCCTCCCCAGCTTTAAACTTCAAAGCAAAATATTTGTATTGCTCCCATGCTAAGTACGAGTTGTTATTAGTCAAGAAACTTTGGTTAGTAAAATGTTGAGTCTTCTTTTTAAAGCTAACACTAAAATTTCTCCCTTTGCAGCAGTTTAGCAATTGTGCACACCTAAATTCATTTCTGTGCAAGCACCAACTAACACTTTAAGTTGTTTGGTGGTTTTGGGTTTTTTTGGGGGTTTTTTTGTTTGTTTATTTGTTTGTTTTGTAGGGGGCAGAAGCCATGGTTCTGGAAAGTGTTATGTTTGCCATTCTTGCAGAGCGAGCTCTTGGCCCAAAGCTGTATGGAATCTTTCCACAAGGGCGACTGGAGGAATTCATTCCCGTAAGTCCTGTTCATGATTAGTTAGTGGGCTGCTGGTAGCTGTTTTAACTGATCATGACAAGAAGGTCTCTGGACTGCCTGGAAAAGCAGGGATGTGGGAATGGAATACTTGGCAGCCCGTAGTAATTGCTAGCTGTAATTTGATGAGGTTATAGTGGGTGTTGGAGAGCCCAAATATAGCTCTTGCCAGGGAGAGATATCTAAAAACTCTTTAGCAGAGACTAATAAATGAAGATAAAAAGCCTGTTAGATACCAAACATAGCATTGAAAGCTATGGAGTAACACTTTCCTTTAACAGCAACAAGAGCAGATGCTTTTGATGTTCTTAAGTATTTATACCCAATCTGCTTTGAAGATATTCTTAGTGTGAGATGTGATATTCCCCAGGTCTTGATCTAGAAGAGAATTGACTTAAATCATAAGTAAGCTAGACTGGCTAACCTGGCTTTTTCAAAGACAGCAATTTTTTAAGTTCATTTGGGATGAAAAAAGTGTATTGCTTGAGTACTGTGCTAGTATTTTATACTATACTATATAGAGACAAATGCTAGTGATTGTAATTAATCATGCTTTTGTAATTAATTAACTGTATTTTAAGAATACTGTATTTTATTACAGAGCAGGAAGCTAAGTACTGAAGAACTAAGCTTACCTGACATATCTGCTGAAATAGCTGAGAAGATGGCTAGATTTCATGGCATGAAGATGCCATTTAATAAAGAACCTAAGTGGCTTTTTGGAACAATGGAAAAGTAAGTTACACAATACATAGAAGTACAGGGAAAAATGTGGCCTTTTGTAATTTTGATAAGCAGATCATTCTTCCTGAGTGCCTGAGAGCACAAGCTCTCCCTGTACCCAGAAACTGTTTCATAGTTACTAGAGGAACTTAAATTACCTTGAAGAATAGTAACATTTTTAGTAACTTTTTTAAACTTTCTTGATTTTTAGTTTAAATGGTATCTTAGTATGGGAAGACTAATGTACTTATTGTCACAAATGCTGTACTGTTGTCTCTATTTAACAGATATCTAAATCAAGTGCTGAGGATTAAATTTACCAGAGAGTCCAGAACTAGAAAACTGAACAAACTCCTCAGTTACAATCTCCCCCAGGAAATGAAAAATCTAAGGTAGGCTTATTTTGTCTACCACTATCTTCCAGTTTGCACAGTTTCAGTATGAATTTATATACTTGTTCAAACACTTTATACAGTATAATACCCTATATTCATTTTACTTTACAAGTTGGGGATTGTTTTTGTTCTGTCACCAGCCTGAGTCTCATATGACTATGAATTGATATGATCAATTGCTGATCTGACTTGCTGATCAGTGAAGTCCAACTTCATTGTCCTGATTTAGGGCTCCTAATTGAGAAAATAGGGTCTTGCTAGAAATGAATAGCACTTCAAATTCTTATAATAAAATCCATTCTTTACTTGGAAGTGGAACTGAACTTGGTGATTTGTTACTTACACAATCCTGTATTGCTATTTCCCAGAGCTATGCTTGAAGCTACTTCATCACCAGTTGTGTTTTGCCATAATGACTGTCAAGAAGGTAAGCTGCTAATATTTCATGACCTTGTTCAATGATGCAGTATTAAGCCTTTTCTGGTCACTTGTTTGCTTTCTGAGAGGTAGTCACATTATCCAGGTGTTTCCCTGGCAGCTGACCTGAAACAGTAGCCTGTGCACTCCCAGTGTGCAACAGTTGCAAGGCAAAGCGCATTGGCTTCAGCAGCCCTTCATGCTGATTAAGAGAATGTCTGGTATCATAACTGGATTAAGCCAAGCATGTACACATGCTCTGTTAGTACAGGTCAGTTGATCATGAGAGCCTTGGGTGTTTTCTGGTAAGACCGTACCTTTCTTAGCTGTCTGCAATATACATCATCAGGGTAGGATATACTTTAGTCCTTTTAAAAGAAAGATACAGAAAAAGTACAGTGAGTGGTAAAAATGGAGACTAGGGTAGTTTGACTCAGCAGTTCTCAGCTTGCTCTGGTAAGAAACATTAGGAAAACCTTATCCACCTTTTTTTAGTGTGCTCTCTCTAGGAGTCATGGTGGGAGTAACAATTTTTCTGAGCCAGTTCTCTAAAGAGATGAAAAGGAGGCAGGGCTGAAGGTGTTGTGTATGCTGTGTTTGTGCTCTGTGTCACCTGTACAGTGGGTAAGCTGGGCTGAGCTGGAAGGACGCTATACTAGGACTATATGCAGGGTTGTTTTGTTCTCGGGAGTCCCAGCCTTGTTAGCTAAGCCTGGGTAACTGGCCTGGAAGAGGATTGCCTTGGAGGATAGGCACATAAGGATAGGTAGCAGAAGGGGGAAAAAGCCACTGATCTGAGGTCTGAAGAGCTAGCTCAATAGTGGTGGAGTCTGAGGTCTCCTTGCAGTACTGGAGGAATCAGAGCATGATAAGGCTGGGGCAACCTTTGGAACCTAAATTTCCAAGGCGGGGAGTGGGTGGGGGTCTGTGAAAAACTGCTTGTTCAGTTGGTGCAAGGGCGTGGCATGGAGAACAGATGTACCTGTGGAGAGGGGACAAACTATTGCAGACATTGAAATTACTCTGGATTTATTTACTAGTTGGCACTTGACAGAGGCAGACTTGACGTCTTTCAGATTAATTGTAGTGACAAAGTGAATTGAAAGATAAAGCAATCTCCTTGTTATAAAGGAAAAGGCTGAGCTTTTCTATGGGTACTGGTTGTGTTGCATATTAGAATAGTAAAGTGATCAGCCTCTGGCTTTCAGGCTGCTGAAAAGCAATTCCTGTCCCAAGTGCTGTGTGATCAATGATAGTGCTATGCCAGTATGAGAGAAGCTGCATAATTTAGATCTCAAGCTGTGGAAGGAAGCAGTTTGGAAAGGGCTGCGAAGGCTGACAGTGTCACCTGAGTTAGCTGCAAGCTAAACACTGGAGAAGCAGGACCCTTGGGAGAACAAATCTACCTCTGCCTGTACAGAAGAAAACTTTCTTGCTTTCAGCTTTACAAGGTTTATAGTATATATCTCAACTTTCAATGAGCTGGTATACAGCCAGTGCAACTTGGCTTTTCCTATCATTGTTCTGCACAGATGTAAGGGATAACTGGGATTATCTGAACAATGTTTCTTAAGATACAGTATTACTTTTCTGTAATTTTCCTGGGACTTTATTGAATGTGCTGTATTATCTTAAAATTTTCAGGTAATGTCTTACTTCTGGAAGGCAGAGAGAATTCAGAAAACCAAAAGCTGATGCTCATTGACTTTGAATACAGCAGCTATAATTACCGGTAAATCACTTTATTCAGCAGGAAGGTGTATTACTTTCTACATGCTACAGTGAGAGCAAGTACTGCACTGCTGATAATCTGTCTATTTTAGTGAATTGTGTTCTGCTCTATTAGTGGTGGACAGCAAATATAACTAGGAGAAACAGCTCTGGTCCTGATGGTGTTGAGTGTAGGCATACAGCAGAGTCAAAGTTGTTGGAGCTCCTTGGTTGTCCAGACTAGAGGACTTGTTTATGCACAGTGGCTTCTTGCTTGCATGTCAAAGCATGCAAGCAAGTGGGGAGATGAGGAGAATGGTAGATTATGTGTGTACATATGTATGTGAGGCAGGTTTGCTTTTGCTTTTTTTTTTTCCTTCAGTCCTTTCAAATGGCTATTTTATCTGTGTAGATGAGAGTAATCCTAGGTTTTTTCACTGCATGGTTACACATAATGCTTTCTGTTCTTATCTCACTCATCTAGTACCTGTGTTTAAGGGTGATCTAAGTGTGTGGAGTCATTGGGATAATTTAACGTTAGCATAGCTGGAACATAATGGAACCCTGAATTCCAATAATGTAAAAGTGGGATATGTTAAATACTTCAAGTATGACCTCTTTGTCTGCCACAATGCTAATGTTAGAGGTGCATCTGACTTTGTGCCGAGATGTAGTGCATACTCAAGTGTTTTAACTGTCTCCATTGGCATAAAACTTGGTAGCAAAGTCTAGTATTTTCATGTAGCTAGTAGCTTTCATTTTTAACTGCCCATCTTTACTCATTGATTTTAATAACTTCCAAAAAAGTTGTATTCTAGTCATCAGTTCTCTACTTCCTTTAACAAAACTGTAGTAAGTTCTAAGTAGCCTTGTGCTTTTAAACTTGATTTAGGTTTGCTTAAGCAAAAACAGATTGCTAGTATGCAAATATTGAGGTACTCGGTCTTTTATCTCTTTTTCAGAGGATTTGACATTGGAAATCACTTTTGTGAATGGATGTATGATTACACGTATGAGAAATACCCATTCTTCAAAGCTAGTGTTCTTAAATATCCTTCAAAGAAGCAACAGGTAAGCACATAAGACATAAAATGCCATTGTCCACAGTCTTTCAAATCTTAGCTCTCTTTTTCCAATTCTGTTTTGGATACAAGGGCATGTAGTGATAGGACAAGGGGTAATGGCTTTAAACTGAAAGAGGATAGATTTTGATTAGATGTAAGGAAGTTCTTCACTGTGAGGGTGGTGAGGCACTGGAACAGGTTGCCCAGAGAGGTTGTGGATGCCCCATCCCTGGAAGTGTTCAAGGCCAGGCTGGATGGGGCTTTGAGCAACCTGGTCTAGTGGAAGGTGTCCCTGCCCATGGCAGGGGGGTTAGAACTAGATGATCTTTAAGGTCCCTTCCAACCCAAACCATTCTATGATTCTGTACCAAGACCTTTCCTCCATGACTTCCTTAAATATAACACTTCTTGTAATCCTGTCACAGTTTAACCCCAGACAGCAACTAAGCACCATACAGCTGCTCACTCACTCTCCCCTCACCCAGTGGGATGGGGGAGAGAATCAGGAAAAAAAGGTAAAACTTATGGGTTGAGATAAGAAAGGTTTAATAGAACAGAAAGGAAGAAACTAATAATTATAATAACAATAATAAAATGACAATAATAATAAAAGGATTGGAATATACAAAACAAGTGATGCACAATACAATCACTCACCACTTGCTGACCGATGCCCAGTTAGTTCCTGAGCAGCAATCTGCCCCCAGCCAACTCCCCCCCAGTTTATCTACTGGGTATGATATCACGTGGTATGGAATAACCCTTTGGTCAGTTTGGGTCAGCTGTCCTGGCTGTGTCCCCTCCCAACTTCTTGTGCCTCTCCAGCCTTCTTGCTAGCTAGGCATGAGAAGCTGAAAAATCCTCGACTTAGTATAAATGCTACTAAACAACAACTGAAAACATCAGTGTGTTACCAACATTATTCTGGTACTAAATCTAAAACATAACACTATACCAGTTACAAGAAAGAAGATTAACTCTATCCCAGCTGAAATCAGGACAAGTCCTGACTACCTTTTCTTTAAAATAATAGAAACTTCATAACAGCTATTCAGGATAGAATATTTACTCTGTACCGTGTAGCTACCTACCACAAAAAGTCCAGTAGTTGTGGACTGCAGCTGTGAAATTAGTTGACAGTAGCAAAATGTTGTCTGTTGTCCTAATATTGTGGCTTTTCTTAAACCAGACTTCCAAGCAATTAGTAGAACCACCATTAATCTTAAAGCTAACTCCAGCACTGTTGATGTTTGGAAAAAATAAATGAGAACTTATTAAAAGGCCCGCCTAGTTCTGAAAGAAGCAAATATGTCTTGAGACAAAGAGCTGTAACTCTGTTGTTTACTTGCCTTCCAGCTTCATTTTATCTCCAGTTACCTGTCTGCATTCCATGATGGCTTTGAAAATCTGAGCAATGAAGAGAAGTCCAAACTCGAAGAAGAAGTGTTGATAGAAGTTAACAGGTAACTTGTCTTTCACAGCTGTACCTTGAAACTTCCACTGTGATACCTATACTTGTATACCTCACTGGGTGGAGAAACTTCTTCTAAGATAGATTGTAAGCTATTTATATATGGAAAAGAAAAACCTCTCCATTGTAAACTTTAGATATGTGGTATACACTATTAGTGGAGTAAACAAAATACTACTCCATGGGGAAGCTAATGGAATTATTTTTATAATGTCATACTTGAAGAAAAGGTGTGGACATCCGCAGCCTAGGGAATACTATTCTAACAGGATATTGAAATAAGGTGTTGTGACTTAGCTGGGTATTTCAATAAACATAGCCTTGTAATTTCAGGTTTGCCCTTGCATCGCACTTCTTCTGGGGTCTGTGGTCTATCATACAAGCAAAGATCTCATCCATTGAGTTTGGTTACCTGGTAAGTTGTTGAATCATAGTTTCATGTAACTAAAAATGTATATTCTATTAAGTAACCTGTGGTACATTATCAGAAAGTAAATGAAGTGGCCCCTTACAGCAACTAATATCTTCTAAGTGGAGTAGAACTTAAAATCAATTTGTTACTAGTTTTTGCTCTTTCCTTAATGTAAAGAACATCAAAGATTGTAAGGTGGGATGATGCAGTGAAGTGTTCTTGTGCGGTAAGAGATCCTGTGCAAGAGAGAAGCTAGCATGCAGTAAGTGGGAATTTGGAAATAGTCAAAGTGCCTGTGTTGATATTCAGTGTGCAACAATATCGATGTCAGGTAGCTTGTTATACTTAAGAAACAGATCAGTCTAACTCTTGGTACATGTTTAGTGTGCTGTAAAGTGATATAACTTTCAGGTACACTGAGTATCCTGCAGGAAGTGTTGCAGAAGCCATCCTTTTTAGTGAAATCCTGACTTTTTTAGTTCCTGTTTTTTCTGACATGCTGGTAGCAGCTAATAGTGTTAGGAAATAAGATTAGAGGAAATTTTAAGAGGCCAGAACACCTCTGGAGAGATTATCCTTCCCAAATAGAACTAATTTAATGCATTGAGATGATGGATTAGGAAGGTAGCACAGTTAATACCTTCATTATGCTTCCCCATCCCAAATAAGAGAACTCAGCTGTGTTTATTGTATTGAGTACTGAATGTCCCTTATTTCTCCAGGAATATGCGTTATCCAGATTTGATGCATACTTTGATCAGAAGAAGAAGCTGAAGGTGTGAATGTGGGAGGAGTGGCCTGTTGGTTACTGTATGAAGAGGGCAGCTGGACAGAACTTACACTGTGCTTAGGCTACTGTATCTCTAACAAAGGTGTCACTGAATTCCAGTTCCTTGGAACGCAGGTGTACAGTGCTGATGACTGTATAAAAATGACTTGTTTACAGTTTCGTAAATACTTGGAATGAGATTGGGAGGCATAAGTAAAATACAACAGTGCAATATCTTTAAATCTCTTTGATCTAGAAGGTATTTTATATTATGGGAGAAGCTTACAATTAACTGTCAATACCACATGTATCAGAGCAAACAGTGTTACTGTGAGTACATTTTCTAGAGGGGTGTTCGCATTATGGTTTATGTTGTAAGTGGAACAGTTGTAAAAGATGATTCATTGTAGATGCTGCCTCTTAATGAGAGGGAAAAGCGAAGGAGACAACTGTTAAACTGTGAAATAGGCTTAAAATCTTATGGTGAGATTTGGTTCAACATGCCCCATGAACACTATCTTCAAAGCTGCTGATATGTTACACCACTTTAACCATAAAGCAACTAAACACATTGAAGCAGTATGCTTTAAAGTGTTATCTACACATACGTGAATGTTTCTCTTAAGCTGGTGTGCCTGTGAAGTACGAATGAACTTTGAACTGGACATTCTGAAGGAGTTTGTCCTGAACTGTTCATTCCATGCCCTTCAAGAACATGCTTTAGCCCAGCCTGGTTGTCTCTTAAAATGCTGTGTCCTGCACAGGGGGTTCTGTGGGCTGGCAGCACTGGAAAGAGTGCCTTGAATTGCTCTAGCAACTCCCCAGATAACTGGATTGGCATTGACAATACTTGTAATTGGAGCCCATCTCTCTTCTTGTGTTGCCACAGTATATGGCTGTAAGAAATAGTAGAGCCAAAGACTGCGGAGAACACTTCAGGAAATTGCTGTTCTGCCCATCCAATGCTTATGTGGCTTGGGAGGTGCTTTTCTTGCACCTTCAATTTTCATGATGTTCCAGCAATCCAGTGAAGTGGAGTGTCTTGTGGGGGGAACAATAATGTGCATATTGAAACTTGAGTATAATCTGTGTACATGTCATCTAAAGATTTCTTTAGATTTTTGGGAGCTTGTTTGTTTTGAATGTTATTTGTTTGTGCTTTCTAACACACTGTATTATAAATAATAAACTTCTAAGTCTACCCTTTTTCACTTGTATAGCAAATACTGTTTCAAGCAGCTGAAAAATGCAGCATTTCATGTACTGTATAGCATAATTTGTAAAAGCTGTCATTTTATTCTCTAGTATAGAGAATCATTTTCCATACACTCAGTTATTAATACTTTATAATAAATATAAAGCACTTAAAAACATCATAGTTGATATTCTTAAGTCTTCATTATATCTGCAGGATAAAATAGATGCTGTTTCTGGCCTTAAACTATGCTGGAAGTACTTTTTGTGCTTACCTTCAAAGGCAGACTAATGTAACCTTTAGGATCAATGCTGTGGGGTATACCTTCTACTTAAATGTCTCTTTAGCATTTATTGTATAACAATACTAATAGAAAGTGTGGGGAAGAATGGTGTTAAAGCCAGTGATGCAAAGTAGACAAGATGAGTTTATAAGGTCTGTAGTTTTAGAGGTGGGAAAAGGTTTAGGTTTAAGTACTTCACTTTATCTGTCCTGTTAACTACCCTAAAAACAAAGGGAAAAGTTACCAGCATATATGAGTTTTACTGGCACACCAGATGAAGCATCTGTAGTATGAATAGCCAGGTAATTTCCCTAGGCTACTGAAAGCTTCATTGAACAGGTACTATTACACACTGTAAACCTGGTGGGAATGGCCATGGTCATGAAAGGGGTGGAAACAAAGCAGTTCAGAATGATGCTTTGCAGCTAGCTGGAAAGGACTGATGCGTAATAGGTGTCTTGATTCTGTAGGAAGCCTTGTTTTGTATTCGAAGGGTAAGTTGAAGCCTGTGGAGGTGGTTGTCCAACTCATCCATTGCATTTCATGCTTCTCAACCAAAAAGGGAAGGAGACTCAGTCATGGTAGTGCTAATAGAAGGTTGCATCGGAGGTGAAGCCCTTTCTTAGACTTGAGATGGTTCTCGTTAAACAAATTGAGAGGAAACTAAGCTGTAAAGTTCCCTGGCAAAACTGTTTCAGGCAAGTCCCGGAACTGCAGCTGTACTCCAGCATTACTACTGTGATTTCTGAGGGTGAGGGGAAGGAAAGGCCCTGAAGGAGAGCAAAGCATGCTCCATCTTGTGCCTTTTGTAATGTAGATTTGTTTTAAAAAGGGTGGGATTCCCCCACGTATTGTGTGGTAGGCTTAGTGGGGAGCAGGGAAGTCAAAACTAATGAGCAGTGAGCAATACTTAGTCTCTTCCTGGTATGATTTTGTTTTCTTTGAGAACATGAAGTAGACAAACAGGAACTGGAGCACAGTCTTCTCTTCCTCAGTCACTGAATGTTAAAGCTGACTTGTAAGCTGACCAAGCAGCTATTTAAATGTATTGGTACTTGTGTAATGGAGTATTGTCTTGTGAAGCTATATTCATAAGACTTAGTATAAATGCAGTTAAACATTTCTTAGTTCTGTAACTTCAGAATAGTTATGGTCAATCTGATTTGTTTTTCATAAAGGCAGTTTTAAAACTACTGATTAATCTTCCTTTCAGTTGATTTGTAAATACAACTTGTGCTTGAGCTCTTTCTTGAAATTGCTGGGTTTTATTTCCACTTTGTGAGTTCTTGTCCTAGTGTCCAAGTCACTGGTGAAAGGACCTGCTATTAACTGGGGAAAATACGACTTTTGGTATAAGAGTTAAAGAACCAAACCCACAGCAAAACAACCTTTTTAAAGGAAACTTACTGCTTGTCTAGCCAGACAGCTAGTCTCAGCTGCCACTTTGGGGTGATTCAGTGTGTAATTGGCATAGTCTAGGGTGTACCCCCATCACTTCTACAGCAATTTGTGAGACAAAAATCTGAATGCTTAGACTTAGGGGGAGGAAAAAACTCACTGAGGTACTAACCCTGCAAAATTTGGCCTGTGCAGTCTTGAGGCTATATCAAATGCACTGCCTTCTCTTTAACTGAAAAAAAACCAGGTATTTCTGGTCTGAACTGGACACAATCTATTAATGAATTAAACATCTTTCATGGTGGTGATGGTACTAAATAGAATGAGGCTATTACATTTTTGGAGTTGCTGTTCTCTTGATAATTGATTAGGGAAAAAGTTTCTTTTCCAGCCTTACGCTCAGGGAACACACTCAGCAAGGAGCAACAAGGGTGAAAAGCAAGAGCAGCCTTTGCTATCTGTGTAATGTGACTCTTGGTCTTTCCACAAAATGTACAGTTATTTGCCACAGTGGGAAGAAGCTGAGATATTTGTGATATATTTTGACCATTTACTTTTTGAGAACTGTGTTGGTTTTCCACTGCTAGGCTTCTTTGCTTAAGGGTCAGAAACTACCTTGGAAAATCCCTGTTCCCCAGCACTGAAGATACAGGAAAAATTCACCATGGCTGTTTGGCATTCTTCTTTGAAGCAGCTTTGAGGTGTGATAGTGTTCTGAAAAGCAGTTACATGAAAATGTTACTTTACAGATCAACTCCCTCCCTTTGTGCGTCTCCAAATCTTCTAATACCAAGAATTCCTGCTTTTTTCCTCCCTTTTAACTTGGCTGAGGTCACCCTATAGCTTAAATGGAATGGGCTGGGTTTCACTCCTTCAGATGGATGTGATTATTTATCCTAGCTGATTATGGCTGTGGAAACCCCTCAAGGGCACTGGGGCTTGCAGCCGTGTTGTCCAGGGACCTAATTTGTCCTGCAGTTCACTTACTAGACATGATGGGAAGGAAAGAACCTAGCTTAGTTCTGCAAGAGTCTGTAGAACTGGGAACTAAAGAATGCATCCTCTGACTTGCAAATTGAGAAGGAGAAAGCAAATAAATTAATTCCCAGAATGAAGAAAACTGACTGTCCTTAGCCCAAGTGCCAGCACCTCTGAGCTCATATGTATTCTGCTTTGCAGCTGCAGTGCTGTGGGTTCCTGAGCTGATGAGTGGTGCTGTGTTAAATCACAGTGACTGAATCTGCAGATGTCTCAAGATACCAGCTCATCTTTTCTGCAGACCACATCTTCAGCAAGTCATAGCAACTTTTTAGGGTTAGTAAAATCGCAAATCCAGCAGCCAGAAGTCAAGAGATCCTGCTGCTGTTTCTCCACTACAATTCAGCTATGCCAGTGAGATACAGCTGGTGCGTGGAGCTGCCAGGCAGCACGCCACAGCCCTGCATTGTTTCAGTGGCTTGCAGAAAAGCAGGTAGGTGGAAGAAGCACTGTTTGCTGTGCCTTACAAAGACAATAAGGCTTTTAAGAATTCAAATCCTCCCTTCAAAGATCCTTGACGCAGCCTTGGGCAAGCTCCCTCAGTGTGCAGGCAGGATTGTCTCTGATGCCAGTTTGGGTCCACGTGAAGCAGCAAATGGAACATTTCACTGGAGATTAATAAATAGCCGTAATGGTTCTGGACTGAAACAAAATACAGCATGCACTTCCAGGGCCCTGGCAGGGAGCAAAAAGGAGCTACTGTACTTGGTACCCAGGCAACAAAGCTGATCACCAGCAAACAGGCTACTTGTTTTCTCCTAACATGAAATTAACTTTTAATGGCTTTAATTTTCAAAGTATGCAGAGCTCCTGCTGACTCAGCATTCAGTGCAATTGTATTATAATGTGCAAAGCTGTGTGTGTGTATAGGTACATGATTTGTATTTACCAGTCTGATCCCTATTTAATAAGCCAGTAAAGTCTGGATGCAGTCCAATCTGCCTTTCATGAATACATTGAACCCTGCCTTAGGAGAAAGCATCCTGACCAGGAGTCAGTTTGAGTCTGGGAGTGGTGTGGCACTGAGGTGCTTGTCTGAGGAATGGTGCTAGAAAAGGCACGAGGGTAAGCGGAGCTGATGGGATTTGTTACAGGTCACCGGCGGTCTCTGACAGAGCCAGGAACAGCACACAGCAGTTGAGTTCCAGCCCTGTGTGCTAGACTGAATACCTTCTCAGAAAGCCTTGCAAATGCTGCCTCTGCTGCCAGCCCTAGGGAATGTTACTTTTATTCATTGTTCCCTTCTTATCAAAATAAAATAAGACTTGGGAATCAGCCATCCCTCCTAATTTTCAAAGCCCACAACTTTGGAGGTGCTGTAAAGTCAGGGCTGGCAACTGCTGTCTAAAGTGGTCCAGTGGCAGAATTTAAATGGCACATTGCAGAGCTCAGGAGCTTCGGCGTCCTGTGAGGTCATCATCCATGAGAAGCTCCCAGTTCCCACCAAGTTGGGAAAATGGCAGAGCCAGAAGGCACAGCCTTGAACAGGGTCAAAATATTACCAGTTGCCTGTGTCCTGCCTTGGAGACAGGGATCTTCCCACCTGGCAGGACACTTACCCTCTGGTTGGGTAGAGAAAGAGCACTGCCCGCTATCATCTCAAACATTTGCTCACCTCTGCTCCGGTGTTTGCCGTCTGGAAACTGTCAGCATTTCCTCTGCACGTGGATTTTTCTCCCTGCCATTGCACTTCCTCCTACAGCCTGTGAGGAAGCTACCATGCTGTATTTTATTTGTCTTGACTACATATACTGAAGGAAAGGGCATTGCAGCTTCTGTGTTAAAAACTTAAATGTTCCATGCTGAATAATCCCACTGAGCCCATGTCCTTCTCTCTTCTTGCTGCATCTCACTGAATCATCATACGCTGGAAGTCAGCAGAGACTGTGGCCCTGTGAGCCTATTGCAGATGTAAATAAAAAGAACAAGGAATGGAAAGGAGGAAGGAAGCCTGCTGTAATTACCCAACACAAAGACTATTAAATAATACAATAATTTCCTCAGGAAGAGATTATAGAGGATTGTGTGTAATGTCTCAGGTCTGAAGGGCTTAAAAATTCACCTTCGAATGAAAATCTAATTAGAAGGCTACAGCTGTAAAGAAAAAATTCATAAATCCCTCAGTAGAGTTGTTTGGAAAAGTACTGGCTTCTCTCAGGAGTAAAATAAACCATTCATTTACAGTGAATTATGGTTTGGATGAAGACTCAAGACTCAAACTTCAGGTTTTTGAGATTCATTTTGAAGTTTTTTCATTCCAGTTCAAAAGTGTGAACAACCTAAAGTAAAATGAAAGTTTTCCATAACATACTTATCTGTTTGTCTTTCTGACCTCTCCCAACTAGTTTTGATTTTTAATGTATTTTTTGCTAGGTTTATTTATAAATGTGCAGGCTTTTATAAAATATTTATATAAATAGGTATTTGTACACCTATAAAAGCACTGAGTAACTGGCAGGTAACGATGCTTCCCGAGGAGCCGGTGCATCTCATGGTTATGGTCCTTTCAACTGTTCAATTTAATCAAAAGAAGACAAAATAAGAAATATCAAGTCATACCTAAGCAGCAGTTTCCATGGCTGCATGCTCCAACTGCATTATATATGAAACCACCATTTGTGTCACAATTTACATTCTCGCTTCCCAACAAAGTAAAGACGACCCAAAAAGAGGAAGGGACGGAAAAGAAAGACAAAGCTGGAGAGGCTGTAAATAGCAGTTGTACAAATGCCCCGTTGCACAAGTCACTTGGTTCTCACTGGGCGTCCTCGGGGCCTTGCTCTGCCGTGGCCCCTCCGGGCCACCATGGGCTGATGCTCGGCGCTGGAGCGAGGTGGCACCACTGCGGTGCGCACCTTCCAGGGAAGGGGCTCCCCCATCTCCAGTTCCTGCTGCTTCTGCCTTTGTCTGGCCACTTCATGGCTTGCAGCATCCAAGCCTTTGAGCTTTGCACTGTGCAAGAGCTGGCAACAGGAGAGAGTGGATTGACGTGAACCTGCAATGCTGGGATGGGGATCTCAAGCAAAGATCCTCCAGGCAAGAATGCCCTGAGGAAGGGGACGCCAGCATCCTCACTGTCTTCAGACAGCCAAACTAGGCTGCTTCCTTTCACTTGCTGCTAGATGTGGCAATACAGAATCCAGAGGACCTAACAAAAATGTAGTCTCCCACTGAAATGTTTAACAGTTGCAAAGAGTTTACATCTCAGATCTCAGACATCCTGGTAATGTTTTATCTTCACGTGTGGGAGAGACTTGAGCTTTCAGAGTTCAGCTAGTAGTTGAAGTCTCTGGATATAGCTTTTTCAGTTGGACTCATCTCCACTTCCAGTATGGGTTTGTATTGGGCAGCACACACATTTTAGCACCTTCGGCACAAGAAGCAGGTTCAACCTGTTTTGAGGACCTTACGCTCTTCTCATGTCAAATCTTAGACTTCTCATGTCAAGTCTAAGTCATTTCTGAACTGTGCAATGCACCAGAAATCTTGGCATGGATTCAACCAAATCTGAAGGTATTTACTTTCTGTTCTCACAGAGTATTTTGCTCCAGGAGTAGCCTCTGCTCCAGTGTACTTGTGCATCATGGATTCTTTCAGTGGTAGAACAGCGTAAACCCGGCAACATGCACACATCAAACTAGCTTTATTTTGGAAAGGTCCTAGTATTGCATCACCGTATAGTCTCCAGCAAAACTGAATGCTCTGCGAGTACAAGCTTTCTGACCTCTTGAGAAGTATAATGTGTTGATATGTTGGGCTCAAGATACATGTGTAACATTGCAGAGGCACTGGGCAGGGAATGCAGGAAGTGCAGGCTTTAAAAGCCTAACTCCAGTGAGTCAGCGGAGCCTAGAGATGATCCTGTGGAGCTTGGTATGCTTCCAGCTGAACCAGCAGTGGATGATGATGCTTAAAGAAGCTATTTTAATAGCTGTAACTGGTGCTCACCAGAACCTGACCTGAGGGAGCAGGACTCAGGATCTAGTAGAGCTCAGACTTCCTACTTGGTTTATCCCCTTGTCATAGCTGGAGTTCAGTGGGTCAATAGCTTATTTACACTTTTTTTGTCCCAGAAATTGCAACATAGCTTTGCCTATCCTGACTCTGCTCCTTCCCCAGGGGAATCTTTGGGCTTAAGCTCTGCCTACAGTTCTGGCTGCTTTTGGGTCACTGGGAGTGAATTCAGTGGTTTTCCCTGCTTCGTCCCTGAAGAATGAAGGGTCGAGCCACAGGAGCAGGCAGTTCACATAAAGGCCAGCTGCCCTTTGTGTAGGATTTCTAACCACACCACAGAAGATGAGGATGTCACTCAGAAGGCGAGAGGTTATTTTTATAGTGCTTTCTCCTCAAGCCCTAGCTAAATTAGAGATTTCTTAGTTTAACCTTTACCTCCCACCAATACAGAGCAGAAGACTATACACTAATCACTGCCCTTTTGATTAATGGATCCATATTTTTATAACATCATGGTTTCTATGAAGACTGCAGGCATTGACTAGTTACTGAGATGCTGTTCAGCCCTGCCCCCTACTTCTAGGAGAAAGTTATCTGGATTCTGCATTAAGGTGTAGGGAAAGGACTGCACAAGCTCTGCAAACAGATGAGAAAAGACAGAGAACATTTTTTGGCCCAGTGACCCAAATCTGGTCTTCATTCAGATCCCATGTGCCTGGCGATGGCTGCAGACTTTGGGTTTGTTCGGTACCAGCTTTCCCCTCCTGCTGCTGGAAACTTTCAATTGATGGCACCAGTTTGTTTGCAGAGCTGGCTTGATGTGTCCTGTGTACACACGTGCACACACATTAAAAAAAAAACACCCTCTCTTCCCAGGCCATTCGGGTCCTGGATGTCCTTTTTGGCAACTGATTTTGGCTTCAGTATTGGAAAGCAAATATTCTGTGTGTGCAACAAGAGAGACCGACAGAAGCGTAGGCTGTTTGTGGGGCAACTGAGAAAGATGCTGGGCTGACAGTGGGAGGTGATCGGGCCCCAGGGCAGTGTCCTTGCAAGGCAAACCATGAGCATGACTTCTGTGCTTCCAGCTCTCACTGCCTCCCTTGTCCTCAGCCTTAAGAAAATCAAAGCAAGCTCTGCCTTCCAGGGTCACATCTTGGTTTCATTTGTTTAACAAAATGTAGCTAGCCAGCATATGCACAAGGCCATCTGAACGTTTGAATACATAAAAAATAGAAACAAATTAGCTTGGGGATGCCTTGATTAAAAACTTCAGGAGTTTTTGTCAGCCCAGTTGCTCATTTTGGTGTTGACCTGAACCCTCCCTCCTGCATGTAAAATCGTGGTGACGGCAGATCTGAAAACCACCTGAACTTGAAACCTGGTCAGCAATCTCTGGTTAAAATGGGACAGTGAGAAGAATCCGGGTGAGAAACCTTTTTTTCGGTAGTAAAGGGACCAAACCAAAGTCCTCCTGGGATGGATACAGCCAAAGTCCAGTCCTGTCCTCACTGCAGATCAGTAGCTGGGGGGGGAGAAAAATACCTTCAGGCAATGAAAGCAATACACCATTGGGCTGTGAGTCGTCCGTCCCTGCTCACTGCTCTCCCAGGCACCTTGGGACTGTGCACATATCCTGATGGCCTTTAACATTATCTCCATCTAAACCCCTGCCTTCTAAACTGCAGGGAAATTGCATATTTTATGGTTAATGATTAAGATGTTCTTCTGGGAGCCATGACTCTGTTTGAAGGCATTGGCTTGTTCATTAACACACATTTAAAACCAGATGTCAAGGACGTTCTCCAGAAGGGACCTGTTTAGTATGATCTTGACCCAAAACTATAAGTCTCTTTTTCTCTTAGGGAAGGAATTGGTTCACTTCCCATGAGTGAGAATAGCAAGTTTGCAGATCGCATGCTGAAGATCTTTTGTCAAAATCCCACAAACTTTTGCATCACTTAGGAAAATGGCTGCATTAGGGACAGATCAGTACAACATAGGGCTCTGGAAGAGTCTGGGATTGTGAGAGGGACCATCTCCAAAATGTCAGCCCTGAGCATGTCTGAGTCCCAGTGCAGAAAGCCTTAAAAAAAAAAAAAAAAAAAAAAGTACCATTTCCCCTTAAAACAACCTGGAGGCTGGGATGAAAGAGCCTAATCTTAAGTAAACAAAGCAAAACTATTATATGAATTGGGCAACAAACAGTCCAGGGCACCAGCAGTGTAGTTATTTCTAAAAACGTAAGTAAAGGTCTTTACATAGCTAGGAGTGTGAGGCTGCCTGGGATGCTGCTGGGACTTGAATTTCCACTGCAAACTAGTTTAACCAGTGTCCCGGTCACCAAGCCTCTTGAGTAATGGGCAGATCAGCTCTAGGCTGAGCTGGATCTTGGAGCTGGGTCCGGAGCAGGTCTCAAACACTCAGTTCTTGAGCAGAGACTCTCATCTGTGTGATGGTGAGCACCAAGTGTTTCTACAGAGTAAAATGTACTTTATTAAAGGGTAATTTACAATTGGTGGTGATTTGGGCAGACTACTAGATAGCCTGAATTTGGCATCTAGCCAGCTGGATTTTATTTTGTTTTGTGTTTTAGAAACTCCTCAGGCATGGAAGGGCTTTTGAAACATTTCTCCATTATCCAAATGCTTTAGGAAAACAATTTTTCTCTGGTTTGATGATGTATTCTGGTGAGCATGTTTTCCCATTTCATTCCTGGTTAGGAGGAACAGGTGAAGCCTTTCTCTTTGGTTTTAAAAACTGGGAGTTGTTATGATAAGAAAGATGGCTCGAATTGATAAAATATTATAAAGGGAGCTAAATCTCAGAGACATTTAACACTTCTGAAAAGAAGCCTGGCCCTGACCAGAAGAGAGCCAAAGCCATCACCTAATTGGTTTTCTTGGCAGCCTGTGTAAAATTAGAGGGTGAATTTAGGACTAATCTTGGAGCAACATTGTCCAGATGGATGCTTGGAAGGTCAGAATGGAGTTAGAGACCGAGATCATCCTTTCCCAGAGGGTGTTTCTTAGGGAGGATTTGTTGGAAGGTGAAATCCAGAAGAAATAATGTTGGTCTGTCTCCTTGAAGGCTTTCTGCCACCCAGGTCTCGATGGTTGCCATACTGCTAAACAGCGATACAAACACAGAACCACTGTAGGATTTTTTTTTTTTTAATTTACAAGCTAAGTTTTATTCTAGGTAAAAAGCTTATGGTGAATGCTCTGCAACACGTCCCACTGGCTAGTTGGTTGATGAGATGCAGGGACTGGGTTTTTGGACTAGCCGCTCTCTCAAAGTATTTCACACCCTGGGGCTAGAGGGGTTTGCTTCCCATCCACAGCTGTTCATATAGCATGAACCCTGTGTACACACAGGGCACGCTGCAGTCTGCACCAGCTGAATTCATTCCAGGACTCTTCTTATCAATACCTCTTAATGCTCACTTAAATGTATTTTTCCAGCTGTCAGTCTTGCTTAACTAAAAAAAAAAGTGTTAGATTGCTGCCCTTGGAGATAAGGCTCCGAGGACCATTTGCAGTCTTTTTCTGAGTGAGAATAAGAGAAACTCAACATGCATTAGGGTTGCTGAACTGCTGGAGTGAGGGTAAGGGAGAGTGAATCCAGTGGGAGCCCTGTGCCCAGCAGTGTACACTGCGTCCAGAAAGGGTGCAAGCTACCCCATGGAGCATTGCCCATGTAACCCAAACCTGTCCCATGGGTGAGAAACTCAGTTGTCATTCAGTTCACAAAACTGGCTAAATTTGGCACTTTTCCTCTCCTTACCCGCTCTGGGGTTGCTGTGGTGAGGGCAGAGCTGCTGGTTTTGGCTCATAGTGCTTTACTTGTCTGGAGATCCCAAGGGGCTGTCCCCAAACCAACGCTCTGCTTTGAAGCCAGACGCTGGGTTTTCTTCCCAGTGCGTCAGGGCTGGAGCCCCAGCCAGCTCCATGGTGTCTCTCTAGGCCTCTCTTTATGGACTAGAAAGTCTCCATACTGTTAAAAAGACATTACAAAAATAGGCTGCCTGGACCACAGATGACTTTTGTGTCTGTGTCAGATGCTTAAAAACCAAGAGTTGTGGGGTTCAGATGCCCAAACTTGCTACTCTGGTGAGGCTTCAGTTCTCCAGGGTGTTGTCAGGCTTTGGAGGAAATTAGGTGCCTTTAAGATGTCAGATTGGGTCTTCAACTGCTGGGGCACCAAAAAGCATGCAGCAGGTTTAATTGTTTCTCTTGCTCTTGCCCAGCTGTGTTTGGATGGCAAAACCATCCCTGTAGGACCAGGACTGGCTCCAGGAGAGGGCAACAGAAGGGCTCGTTCCCAAGGCTCTTCTGGCCATGGGCTGAGTGAACCAGTGTCTTTACTTCTTTTCAAAGAACAAACTGAAGTCTGTGCTTGGCTGGATCACTGGTACCTGAAGGAAACCTCTCCCTGGAGTCTCATTTGGCTTGCTGTAACACTTCCTTCTTTTGCTTACACTGCTTCTTCCTCTCCCTGCCTCATTGCCCCCCCTGCCACGCACCTTGTTTCCAGCATAGTTTTTCCTGCCACGTCATTATCCCCATCGCAACCACAGTGAGATAGATATTGCTGAACCCAGAAGTTGGATGGTGCATGCATTCAAGTCAGGAATTCTCCCCCTCTGGCCAGAGGATATGTTGTATTTGTTGTCCCACCTCCACCATGCTCCCCGCAGCTAGAAAGCAGGGAGCAGAGGTGGCTGGAGAGGTGCCAGCCCTCACCGGGTGCTGGGCTTCCCCTGCGTCAGCCGCAAAGGGAGGCTGCTGGGAGTAAGCACCAGACCCTTGCGCCTGCTGGGACCCAAAGCTGGGCTCAGCTCACAGGGGGATGCTCGTGAGGCACCAGCAGATTCTCAGCAGCGAGAAGCTGAGCCTCGCCTCTCATCAGCTTCCATGCTGACGGGTATGCAGGGAGACGGGGCTACAGACAAAGCAAGGTGGATCAAATACATTGCCTTTGGCCCCTGTGCGAATCCCAGAGGCAGAAGAAACTCAGACTTCTGTTTCTCCAAAGGATGCAATTGCCTTTTACCCCCCCCTCCACTCTCCCAACCTGCTGGTTTTTATTAAAAAAACCCAACTCATTTTAACCCAGTACTGCAAACATGACACTACTACCAGGTGGCAACCTTCATCTTCTCATTTCTGCCACAGCCACGGGGTGGTTAGACAAGATGGTCTCCTAACAGGCTCCTAGGTGAGAAATGGCTTGCACTGGGTTCAGCTGCACTCCTGCATGGAATAAAGCCTCTGTCTGTGACTAAGGGGCAAAACCAGGGCTCTGCAGGTTTAAATTCTCTTACTTCTTTTGTAACAGGCTTTCCATGTGGTTTCGGTCAATGTGCCCTTATCACTTGCATGAGATAACATTTGCCTTCCAGATAGTTTGTTGGAAAAGTTAAATCAGTCATGAAGCTACTTAGATTCGGTGATGAGAGCCTTGGAAAAGGAGATAAGTACTGTGGGGGAAGCAGATGCTTATCTAGAGCCAAGCAGACCTTGGAGGCTCAAGGGTCAGGCTAATGTTGCTGTTCTGCTCTTGCAGGGTACTGACTGATCCTCCTTCAGATGGATGTCCTCTTGGTGATGCTGCCATGGGCCCTGCGAGAGCTGACACAGTGACACAGAGATGCACCCTGGTCCCTTGCCAGCTCCCTGCAGTTCATTTTTTTAAACACATACTTGCATTTTGTTTATGTGGGGTAAATGCAGGGGGAAGGAAGCACAATTTCTCACTGCTGGTTGTTGGTGCAACCTCCTGCTTTGCTTGCCTGGATGGGGGCCATGGACTGCCACTGCCTGATGAAGCTGGACAAGGACCACACAACAGTGGTGTGACATCTGGCGAGGAAGCAGTCATGGAGCTGGCCCAGGCGCACACTGCTTCTGTCCTTGCAAGCACAGAAAAATCCTAAAATACATGGAGGGGCTCCCAGAGGGATCGTATCCCAGTGCGGAGCGTGTGAGCAATGTATGGGGGTAGGCAGCTGGATGTGGGCAGGCATGGCCAGGGGCGATTTCTGACTCCCTGCTTTTGACCTCCTAATGGATGTGATGGTTTAATCTTGCTCTGGGACTCCAGTTTGGGTGGGAGGTTTGGCCAGCAACAGGTCCTGCATGCTAGAGGCAACATTTGGGCAAGATCCTTGGGACTTCTGAAGCAATCAGAAATCCCCGTTGGTGCTGCTGGGGAGGGTCAGCAGGGGCAGCAGCTTCTGTCCAAGGTCATCATGAACACTCCCGATGAGGGATTGTTCTTATCAGGACTGCTTTGGCCGTGCCAGATTAGGAACAATCACGTGCTTGTTTTTTTCCAGAGAAGCTGTGGCTACTGGTTTTACTAGCAGCAGCCACTAGCATGCAGGGAGGGGTGGAAGGAGGGGGACAGGCAGGTGGGCTCTTTCACCTCACCAGCAAACATGGCTGCACCAGAGCATCATCATGATGATGCTCAATCACTAGGATTAGCATCATCCTAGATTGATTTTTCCAGTCAACAGCGAGGGAAAGGCACCATCCAGATCTGGCTCAGCCCTTGGGAGGTTTGAACTGCTCCTGAAGATGCCCACCCCTGCCAGGGGGGGTAGCTGGGGATCTGGCAGCAGGCAAGCAGGGTGAGTCTCAGCATCTTTGGCTCCTTCCCATGACAGCCTGTCACAAATTGGCACTTTGCAAGATCCCCACCCCGAGCAGCTGCCACTGTCCCCAAGGATGCAGCTGCACAGGCCAGAGGAGGGGACCCCAGGAGGGCCAGGTGGGGGGAGGCACAGGCAGGGAGCACGGCTGCCAGGCTGGCTGCTGCAGGCAGGGGAGGAAAGGCTCGTGTTTGGGTGAGCTTTTGGGTGTCTTTTGCTTACCCAAAGAGCCAATGTGGGGTGCAAGGAGCATGGTCAGGAATGACTTTGGGATCTCGGTGGGACAGCATGAGAGGACTGGCAAAGGTCCAGCAGTGCGGGGAGCATGGGAATGGCAGGGGAGATGCCCAGGCTTGATGGACGGTGCATGCTCGGGGCAGCTCCCTTTTGTCTCTTGCTTTCAACTGGGGAGACACGTCTAGGGAGCGGGACTTGCACTGCATGAAGATTGGGCCAGCAGGGAACGGGAGAGGCAGGCGTCCACTCCCTCCCTTGCTGTAGAAAGCAGATGCTTAGAGAGGAGTGTCCTGGTTTCAGCTGGGATAGAATTAACTGTCTTCCTAGTAGCTGGTACAGTGCTATGTTTTGAGTTCAGTATGTGAAGAATGATGATAACACTGATGTTTTCAGTTGTTGCTCAGTAGTGTTTAGACTATAGTCAAGGATTTTTCAGCTTCTCATGCCCAGCCAGGGCACCTGACCCAAACTGGCCAACAGTGTATTCCATACCATGTGACGTCCCATCTAGTTTAGGAACTGGGAAGGGGGGGGCAGGGATTCGCCGCTCGGGGACTGGCTGGGTGTCGGTCTGCAGGTGGTGAGCAATTGCCCTGCGCATCATTTGTACATTTCAATCCTTTTATTACTACTGCTGTCATTTTATTAGTGTTATCATTATCATTATTAGTTTCTTCTTTTCTGTTCTATTAAACCATTCTTATCTCAACCCAGGAGTTTTACTCCTTTTCCTGATTTTCTCCCCCATCCCACTGGGTGGGGGGGGAGTGAGTGAGCGGCTGCGTGGTGCTTAGTAGCTGGCTGGGGTTAAACCACGACAGGAGGGAGGGAGGGAAGGGTGAGCATGGGAGGTTTGCCAGGCACCAAAGCAGCTGGGAGCTCCTGGAGAGGAGGCACGTGGCACGTGTGGGCAGATTAACAAGCTGAGTGGATCAGAGGCTGCTCAGCCCTGCACACATGTGCCCAGGGCTGGCTGCCAGCAACTCTGAAATGATTTGTGCCTGAAGGAAGGTGCTGTTCAGTGTTCAATGGGGGCAAATTCATGATCATCTGAATTTTTGCTCCCACCAGCCAAGCTTTGGTTGCTGACTCTCCCGGCTGGGACCAAGACTTGGACGCCAGAGCTCTCAAAGCAGTCTGGCGCAGCCTGACTGCCTTCAGAGTCCTTCCCATCACCTGAATGACAGCATAGCATTGGAAACTGTGTCTTAGGAGACTTGAAACTAAATGCTGAAGTGATTGGGCCCCAAAATTTGTCTCCAGAGCTGAATCTGAGATCTGCCATAGTCTGGGGAGGTCTTACATGTCTGGCTCTGAGTGTAGACCAAATGGGACCCAAGTACTTTGGTGTCCGGGTGTGCTTGAATTGGACGTGTTGCTTCAAGTCCATTTACATGGTGTTTTGCTAGGGCTACCCAAACATTAATTAAAGAAGGTGCCTCCAGGCCTGTTTATAACAGAAGAGCAAAGCACGTGATATTGCTGTCCCACAGGCACTACAGGAGCTACCCACGGCAGGAGGACCACATCCCAATTCCCCATCTGCCCGCTCCTACTCCACTGTGCAATACAAGTGAGCTGCAGCTCTGTGCCCGCCACCACATGACTGACGTGGCCATCCTCAAGTGCAGATTTCTCTGGGCTCAAGGAGACAAATCACCCTTCTTCAGCCCCTCCATCCCAGCCACGTGTAAAGGAGAGCTTGTCTTTGTTGCAGTGCACAATGCCCGTGGGGAGAAACCCCAGTGATGCTGGGGGCTGCTGTTGGTCCCAGACTGAACTTGCACCGGGCCCTCTGGGCCAGATCATTTGCTGCACTAAACCCACCTGGCTCCAGCAAAGCAGCTGCACATTGATTTGATGCAAATCTGTTGGTACCTGCATGAGAGCCTGGCACTACAAAGCCAGGAAAGGAGCTTGGAAGAGGAGGCACAAACCCTGGAAAAAAACAAGGAATTATCAGTGCCGCCTTCGGGCTGTTACCAGTCACTGTGTGTTTCCTGGGACTCTCTGGTGGGTCACCAAAACTTTTTCTGCTACTTCAGTAGGGCATTCTGTTTTACAATCCCAAGAATGCCATTGCCTGTAGTTACTACCGGTAGGCAGGTGAAGCTGTGTAAGGACCTGAGCCTGCAGTTAACTTTCAGAGCTATCCCAGGCACACCCAAACCAGTCGAACACGGCCAACAACCAGGACAAGCAATTGCAGGGAAATGAATCTCCAATTCATGTTAATAACTCCAAACCTAAAGTTGCTGAAGGCTAATTAAAGAGGCTTTGAGAGTTTGACGAGAAAAATTATCTTAATAGTTTAACTGTATAAACACACTGACTCATTATAATGAGGGTGGAATAACTGTCTCCTGAGCAGCATGTTCACCTGTAAGCCAGAGGCTGGCCTCTTCTCCACATGTTTGCCTTGAGATGGGGAAATCTGCATGAGAAGAAAATGAAGGTTATGTGTTTGTGGTGTGATAGTACTTTGCTCTAGTGGTATTTTTCTGGTAGGATTTGCAGAGCTGTTTTGCCACCTGTCTGTACTCCTGTACATACTTATTCATTTAAATATTTTGTACTTATTTATTTATTTAAATATATATTATAATATATATTTTTTAATATAAATACTATGTATTTATTTATAAGCCACCTCCTTCTTCCTCAACTTAGCATTGCTTAGCTGCATCTGGAGTCAGACCTGTTGCGCATGCGCTCTCGCAAAGGCAGCACAGGGAAGGGCCTGATTGACTTCAAATGAAATTCAATATACAGTGTTTGGGAAAAGAAAATGGTCCGCTGTAGAAGACATGAGTGAGCAGCACATTCCCAAAGAGGCCAAAGAAAGCCTCTGCCCCAGATGCAGCAGCAGTCAGGGCAACAGGCGTCCCATGTCCGGAAAGGGATGCTGCTGCTGCTGTGTCTGGACAGCTTTGGAGATCAAAGTCTGGAAGGGCTGAAGATGGTCATGGATGAAAGGAAGGAGACCAAAAAGGCAACCAAACCATGCTTGGCCTCTGCAGGGAGGGGAGGACAGAGGATGACAAAATCAGCAACTCCTTTCTGTTATCTCCTTGCAGCACTGAGATGCTGTTTACCTGGAGAGCTTCCACCACCCAGGAGCCACCATCCTGTCCACCTCCTGCAAGCAGCCCTGAGTTGTCATCCACTTCCCCTGCCCTGCCTGGGCTTTGCACCTCAGATAGTTGAATACCAGCCTCTCTGGGACACCTCATCCCAACTAAAACATCGTCACCAGCCTGCAGTGCATCGCAGCCTTCCACCAGTCTTCCACCTCCAAGCTTCACCCTTCATGGCTTCACAGGAGCACAAGTCAGATGTGTGTTGCAACCCAAGACAGTCTGTAGGGCAAGCAAACAGGAGAGGAGTGCAAAGGTGGGGATAGCTGCAGAAGCACGCATTTCAGCTCCAGCACCTCCTCCTCCCTCCCCTTTTCTACTGGCCTCCTTTCACTTGCTTCCCACACCAACATAAGCCTTTGTGACCTAAATCACTTTTTTTTTTTTGGTCATACTCTATGCAAAACCCATCCATGCATTTAACAGACTTCTCAGAAGGTGAGACCTTACATGTCTTGTGACTGGCGCAGGGGGGTGGGATTTTTAAGCAGTGCCACCAAGAAAAATTATAAATCAAAGTAAAACTGGAGTTCCAACCCACACCTGCCTGCAGGCAAGGCAGAGGATGGCTCTTTTGTGAGGGAATTTGCCACTTTGAGAGCCTGGGAAATCAATCAGAAGACATGCTGGGAGTATAGGAAATAACAAATGGGTCTCTCTTATCAGACCAGGACAGGGAGGCAGGTGAAAGGAAATTTTAAGATGCGAAAAGACTAAATGGATTTAGCAAAAGACTGAAGGGATATGGACAGCAAGAATATCCAGATTCATTAGAACTAATGGCAGTAAAAATGTCAGCAGGTATATTAAACTCCCCGCTTCAGGGTGCAGGAAACATGTGCGTCATTAGATCCAGCTAGAGTGGGGAGGAGGAGGATGGGGAGGCAGCTCCAGCTCTGGCCCTTCTCCAGCCTCCATCAGAGGTTCCAGTGGCAGAAGGATGATGTGAGATGGGCAGATGGCTGATGTGTCTCACTTTGGTGTTCCCTGTGTTTGGACGTGGAGCCAGGACAGAGCCCTGCAGCTGTGGTCACCTTGGCAGTGCTGCCGGGTACTTTGCCCTTCCAGTGCAGCAGTCACCCTCCCAGGCAGGTGCAGGGAGCAGCATCATGCCCTGGAGGGAGATGTCTCTTCCCAAGCGGCACTTGATCCTCGTGCCCACGGTGTCAGGAGAGGTGTCCATGTTCAGTTTTGGGATGGCTGTACTGCTAAAGAAGGCCTCTGGCCGGTGTCTCGGAGCAGACATGGGTGGAACTTTCTGTAGCATTCGCTACATATCAAGGTGCCACACTTAGATCACTGGTCGGCCCGGACCAGGGAAAGAGACAGATAACACACACAGTGTGAGCGCCAACTTCCGCCTTTTATTGCGCAGTTAATTCCTTTTATACTAACAAGGGGAGGTGGGGTTACAGGTACATCACAAGGCTGCGACTAACCCTCTAACTTTCCGTGCCATCGCGAGATCTTCCGAACGCCGACCCCTACACTTTCCCATTAGCAACCTGTCCTGTGCAAGCACAGGGGTGCTCACACCAAGACAGTGTCACCCCAATAGCCCCAGGGCCTCTGTTTTCACTCTTTCTGTAACAAACTTGGAAGTCCTAATAAGCCAAGCCTGGGAGGCTACTAGGAAAAAAATGATGACAGCTTTCTGAGGTGCTGGAGAGGATCTCAGTACAAATTCAAGCTCCCAGCCACATTTCTCATTTGAGCTTAGACAAATCTTTTAGTGCTTTTCTATCTTATAAATAGGATCATCGACAACTCCTCCTTCCCATCCTTTTTTTCCTCTTGTCTATTCATAGTGAGCACTTCAGGGCAGGCTCTCTTTCCTTCTGTGGGTACAAACCTTCTCCAGCTCAAGGTGCTGCTGAAACCCTACTGCTATTGTAAAGATGCCATGGGATCAGCAAAGATGAAAAATTCTTTTCCCCACCAGGAGCAGCAGCAAGGAGTGGGAGAAAGCCAAAAGATTGTTACCTCTGATCATGTCTTAGGGAGCAAGGATTTCAGACTCTGACCTATCTTTTTTTAGATATACCCACTGTGACTGCTACCTTGGCTTGTCTTTGTGAAAGAAAACCTGGCCAGATTCACCATGTGCAACTGCTGCAGAAGACCTCCCTTCTAAATGAGCAGAGGATGCTGTTTAGCTATGGGCTGCTGGATGGACTTTATTATGAGGTCCCAGTGCTCAGCTCCTTCGCTCACTCTTTTGCCCAGGGTGGCCTGTCCCATGAGATACCTGGGGTCTAAGTCCACTTCATAAATGGAGACCAGGGCTGTGCAGTCCCACGCTGGAGGCTCAGGCATGTGGAAGAGGAAAGTCTTGTTGAAGACGATGAGCAGGGTGTAGGCCTGTGACCTGGACTTCTGGTGCTTTTTTCTGAGGCATCTACAGGAAACATCTATCCTCATATGTACATCTAGGATGGGGAAGAGAAAGGAGAAATGAAACACTGGGGTATCTATCTCTGTCCCAGAGCTGGGCATTTCAAATATAGACATAATACTGCATAAGATAGTCATGCTGGAAAAGGGCCATGTATTGATTAGAGCTGAATATTGCAACTGTTCAGGCTTGATCCCACATTTCTCAAAGCCAGTAACAAAGCTTGTGCTGGCTTCAGTACCACTGGAAATCAGCCCACTTGGCCAAGGCAATCACATCTTGGTAGGTACATAGCTAGTAGGACCTCACTATCCTATAATAGTAGAACATGATTTAAGAAGGACTACCTCAGAGTAGTCTCTGTAGTTATGGAACAAGCTCTGAAGTTAGTAGAAAGAGGGTGATGGAGAAAAGGATTTACTCCTATTAGCCCTGTAAGTGCTTGTGCTAAATCCAACACCGGCAACAAAGCTCAGAAAAACAACAGAGAGGAGCCTTTGCAATTGCTTTGCCTGTATTTAATTAGTGAAATGGAAAACAGTGGCTTCAGAGGTATAGGCAAGAAGATCTTTTGAGCATCTAAGGCTGTGGGAAGAGTTCAGCCCAGGAAAGACCAGCTCAAGAATTCAAAGTCTGCTGTGCTTCTCCCAGTCCCAAGGGGAAACTTTGGACATACAACTAAGAGGGAGAGCAGGACATAAAGTGAAGCAAGCGAAAGGGCTGCCTACCTTCTCCCTGTTTACGTGCTGAGCACTACAGAAGGAAAATGGCCGGATCTTCCCCACCCTCCATTCCTCCAACTAGCTGGATGGTGCAGGGGAGAAACCCACATAAGACAAGGGCCCAAAATTTGAAACGTTGCTGCATTGTGCATCAAATATTGGGTTACTGGAGAAAAAGGTGGCTCTGCCTCAGCCTTCTCGGGGTAGCGAGCTGTCTACAGCTTATCTGCAATGCAGAGCATCTCCAAGGCTGCTCTCAAGTGACCATAGCCTCAGAGGGCCATCTTATCAGTGTAGACTGAACGATGATAGTGATGCCCTGGTTACCTCCCCAAGGAGCACTGTAGCAACTCTGCACTGCCCCCACCACAGGGCATCCTCAGGAGAAAAAAAATTGGGTCTATATTGAGGGCAGCAGGACTGTGATGAAGTTTGGTCTTTGGGACTCTGCAGAGCAGAGAAACGGGATTCAAGTCCTGTGATAGAGGGAAGAGGAGTGGAAGGCATTGCCTGAGAAAAGTAGCTGGGCGTTTCATTAGTGTGATAAGCCAACAAAAGCAGCTCCCATGTCAAAACTCACAGGATCTAACATCAGATGGCCACCTTGCTGAGATATGCTGGGGGCTGTGCACCAGCTCACAGCAGTGCGGCAGCTTTCTTGTGAGCAGCAAGGTCAATGCTACCAAGGGAAAGTGGTTCTGCACACAAGTGTAGTTTGGTGTGGAAGTCCCTGCCACAGGGCACTGTGGATGCTAAATGTTAGCATGGGCTTAAGGGGAGGCCAAAGGAGGGCAGGGAAGAGAAATCCATTGGGGATTTCTAAATACACAGAAGCCAACCCCAGCTCAAGAAATCTCTAAGCCATGAATTGGAAGAGGCAGGGTGAGTACAGAGGGGGAGTGTCACTTAACGCCTGTCTTCTTTCCATGCTACTTTGTCCTCTGTCAGAGACGGTCACTAGGCTAGGCAGACTTGTGGTCTGATTCAGCAGTGCTCGTTGGGGTGCAATGGGCATGCAAAGGACCTTTCTCTCCAACACCTCCCCATCCCCCTGGGTGGGTAAGATAAAGGTAGCAGGCAGCAGAATGAAGACTGGCGCAGTACAATAGCAGATATAAAACCTTACTCTTATCTGCGGTGCTTTGAAGGGATGTAGTTCTTGCCTTGAGCAGCCCAACCTCCATCTTCTGACAGATGGGAAGGCACTTCAGTGACACAAGCACTTCTCCCACAATGTCCTGTGAAAGGCATACGGGCAGGTGGTGAGCAGACATCCAGTGCAACAACTTGTGCAGCCACCAAGGCCACATGTCAACCTTCCTGCAGCTCATGAGTGTGCTCTTGGGGTCTCAGCAAGTTGCTGAGACTGCAGGGCCACCACAGCATGCTGGCCATATCCTGTTCTTCAGTGTTTTTTCTTGAGACTGAATTTTAGCTTTTTAACTTTTTAACAATTGCCAGCATCCGCTCTTTATTTGTACAGCATGGCAGTTTCCCTTTCTCCTAGGGAGGAATAGAAGAGCCCCTGTTCTCCTGTGTCTGGATAACCTGGATGTAAGGGTGTCTTCTGAGTTTTGAGTCCAATCAAACATGACTGCATGAGGTAGTACAATACAGACTACATCCACATGCATCTGTGCTAATTTTACGGTACTAAAGTACTAATTCTTATGGCACCATGGTATTTTTTCCCAGAGGGCCACAGGAAGCCCCACAGACTGTAGACTTTGCCATGTTAGGGTACTATGAGAGCTAGATCTGGAATCAAATTCATGTTGCTTGTATTTTACGTCCGCTGCCCATATATAAGGAATGAATTGATGTTTCTTACAAACAGTTAATTGTTCAGGTTGCTGGACTTGAGATGTCACTTGTTCTCTGTTATAAAATACACTACTGTCATTAGCAACCAGTTAAAATACACCTCTAACATTTAAAAATTGCTATTAATTCCTTATTTTGGGCAATCAGTCTCTTTAAACAGACCAAATGTCCACCAGTGTAATGCACACTGAACTCTTGTCTCTGTGGGTGGCAAAGGGAGAAGGTGCTGCAACATAAGCTTAGTCATCAATATGCCTTCATCCTTCCCTGGAGATCTCACCTTTAAGATGCAATTTCAAACTCCACCCCTGTAAAGCCCTGCCTTCCTGCAGATCCTACCTGACAAGTGTGCTGGGAGCAGAAGGGATCTGCTGCCACGGATATCACACAGATGGTCCTCAAGGATGCAGAATGGGGATTTTTCATTAATAAAATGAAGGGATGGCTGTACTGACATGCAGGTCCCTGGCCACTGTGTGGGCACACAGGGCAAGGCCATGTGATAGAGTCATCACCTTTGTAGTCTTCTGCAGCTCTTCACATAAAACCAAGCTTTGGGAGGCCTTTAGCTCACTCAGGGTGACCTTGACTTTCCCAGAGTAGTGTTTCTGGAGTATTTGTTGAACCATTGGACCTGTGCGAGAGAGGGAAAATGCGCATCCATGGGGGTGAGGTGCAGGATGGAGCTGTGCCACAAGTGCATCCACATGGACCACAGCTGAACCTCATTCAAGGGGAGCTACCTGCCTTTAGGGCCTGTTTTCATGTGTTTCTATTCTCAGTCATGGGCTTTTGGGGGAGTCAGGACTGGGCTGTCATGATAGCAAAGAAGGCCCATGCCAAGGAGTAAAATGCAGACGCTTTCTTTCAGTGGTATCACCTGAAAAAACTCTTCTGCTGACACCCTACTGCTCTTGGACATCTGCCTACTGGAACATCAAGCAGCATTACCTCGCCCTGTCCCCTTTCTCAGACCAGCTTGAACAGGCTGTGTGAAGGCCATGGCCCCTCTGATCTTGCCGAGTCCTGCTCTTCCTCCATGCAAGGTTTGCTCCCTGACTGGGCTGGCCAGAGGAGCGGGTGGGTGCTGGAATCCCCTTGCACAAGGGCATGTCCTCTGCCACCTGCCCACACTTGCTTCATGGCAGCTTGGGACTGTCACTGCATGTGCTCACACATGGCTTCAGTCCTCTCTTTGTGTCCCCTCCCCTCCACAGCTGTTTCTCCAGCATGTGGCCATTTCCCACGTCTGGTCTAAGTTCCTGGCTTTGCTGCTTGCTACCACAGGAAAACTTAATGGCCAAATCAAAGGAGCTTTGAAGTAATGTGCAACCAGACACTTGTCAAGGAATATGAGATTGATAGCAACACATGGGAATCATCGTTCAGGTTCAGACCTACAAGCCGTCTAGTCCACTGATGTCTTTTGGAATAGCAATTGCTGGCTGCCCCTGGGAGGAGCAAAACCTGCCAGAGACCATTAAAGGATTACGTGCCTCTGGGAAAACCATCTATCCCTGGTTGGTTACACCTCTAGCTAACACCTCGAGACCTGTGAATTTGTACCAACTCTGCAGTACTGGTTTGTCTTTCTCCTGCTGCTAGTGTAACTCCAGATTTCTGGGTGGTCTGCTTCCCTCTGTCTCCAGCTGAGCTCCTGGGCACCACGGTATAATGTGGCAAGGGGTTCAAAGCACAAAGACTTCAGCTTCATGCTCTTTCTTACTACTGGCTCGTGGTGTCTGCAGATCATTCGCAGGGAATAGCTGGTTGGAAAATGACTTGTCTGCTGTGGATTTCACCAGTTATGTCTTCACTGCTGTCCCCTCAGCCCATGTTTCAAATCCATCCCAGTCTAGAGGATGTCTCACAGCTATCTATTGCTAAGGCATGGTGTACATTTAAAATCCCTGGGCATTCACAGATCCCAGCTGCCAGTGTTACATCTGCAGCTA